>NW_020664409.1:11626677-11693434 GCF_002925995.2 Terrapene triunguis
CCCAGAGGCTTGGGACCTGCTCCCACCCCGTGGAGGCCTGGGGCCTGCTCCTCGTCCGCCCTTCACCTATGGAGGCCTGGGGGCCAGAAATGCATGCAGTCAGAGCTCTTTTCTACCCTGGAGGAGCCTAGCCAGTCACAGTAGTCGGATCTTGGCAAAGTGCAAGCAGGAGAGGAGGCCCCTGGTAAGTGGATCTGACTTTGGGAATTGCTGAAACGAGGAGTTGGGGGCAGGAGGGTTGCAGAAAGCAGGCTTGTCTCCCACCTCATGCCTAGTTTGAACGGCAGAACAGGCTGTTGATACACTCCCTCACTTCATGGGAATCTCCCTCAGAGATCTCCAGGAAACTCTCATGGAGATATTGGGCAATCTGCTGCTGCAGGTTCCTCGGCAGAGCTTCTTTGTTTCTTGCCCCATTAATGGTAACTTTCCCACGCCATTGTGCCCTCACGGGGTTGGGGGGGGGACCATTGCTGCACGCAGGTTAGCTGCAAAGGGGCCAGGGCGGAAGCTGCAGGCTTGGAGAAGATCCTCCCTTGATTCCCTGCTCACCCTCAGCAGCAAGATCTCTTCCATAATGATCACCTCCTGTGGAAAGTGTGGGGACAGGAATGATTATCAGGCCCACCCTACAGTGCTGGCTCTCCCCAAGAGCCACCTGCCCAACATACAGCAGGGTCCGAGAACAGCGATTTACCATGCCCCTGCGGCTACTCACCATTTTGGGGGTCTTGTGGCTTTTGTGTGCTTGCCTGGGGTCAGCCAGTTAGTGACAGGTATGTGAGTACTGGCTGTGTTTTAAAGCACTGAAACAGTGTTGTCTGTGTTGCAAACAATACTGCTTCTGTAAAATGTTGCATTTAAACTTCTCAGAGATGAGCTTGGGAGCACAGCCTCCCTCTTTGTTATGGGCGGCAGAATGGTTGCAAAGAATTAGGAAGCATCCAAGAAGAACTAAGGAGGACTTTATGCGTGAGGTTATGATGCACTCCGCCGCCGAGAAAAAGGAATTGAAGGAGTGGCGGGACAGCGAGAAGAGGGACCGAAAGGAGAACGCACTACACCAGAAAGAAGCCACGGAGCGGCTCTTATCAGTTATGGAGCGCCAAGCGGACATGCTGCAGGCAGTACTAGCTCTTCAAACCGAGCACCTCCGTGCCCGCCTTCCCCAGCAGCTGCTGTCGCAAAACTCTTTCCCATGCGTAGCCCCCCCCCACACACACACACCCTGCCAACACACTCTTATCAACCCCCTGGCTCCAGTTTGTACCTGCTGCATTCCACTCCTACCTGGTCACAGTCCAGCCCTGTGGACTCACTGCACTCAACACCTGTCCCTCTGTAGTTTAGCCCTGTTGAAGTACAGCACCCATGGCATTGTACTCCAAAGGAGAAGGGTGGGTATGATCCCTGGACATACACAAATCTATAGTCATTCCTGGACCTCTCCGCCTCTTGAGACCTTCTCTTCCCCCATCCCCCTCCCTGCTGATGATTTTTTTTCATTTGATTCTCTCCTCTGGTTATTGTCTTTGAATAAAAGAATTGTGTTTGTTTGAAAGCAATCTTTATTCTATTAAGTGAAAGCAAAAAGAGACTGCAAAGCAACATGCAATTATGTTAAGTCCCCTTCTTGCATCATGGGCACCAATCACCTCCTTACAAGCACTGCAGTCCTGAGCACAGCAACAAATATTAGTGGCTTTCAGCTTCAAATTGCTGCCTCAAAGCATCCTTGATCCTTATAGCCCTGCACTGTGCCCCTCTAATAGCCCTAGTCTCTGGCTGTTCAAACTCAGTCTCCAGGTGCTGAGCCGCTGTGGTCCGGTGCTGAGAGAAGCTTTTACCCTTCCCTTCACAAATATTATGGAGCATACAGCACGCGGCTATAAGCATAGGAATAGTGTCATCGGCCATGTCCAGCTTCCCCTACAGGCATCGCCAGCGGGCTTTTAAATGGCCAAATGCACACTCAAGTCATTCTGCGCTTGCTCAGCTTGTTGTTGAACTGCTTCTTGGTGCTGTCAAATTGCCCCGTGTATGGCTTCATGAACCACGGCATTAAGGGGTAAGCGGGGTCTCCCAGGATCACAATGGGCATTTCGACTTCCCCTACAGTGATCATCTGGTCTGGGAAGAAAGTCCCTGCTTGCAGCTTCCTGAACAGGCCAGTGTTCTGAAAGATGTGTGCGTCATGCACCTTTCCGGGCCAGCCTGCGTTAATGTCTGTGAAACGCCCATGGTGATCCACAAGCGCCTGGAGAACCATTGAGAAATACCCCTTGCGATTAATGTACTCGGTGGGTAGGTGGTCTAGTTCCAGATTTGGAATGTGCGTGCCATGTATTGCCCCTCCGCAGTTAAGAAAGCCCATTTGTGCAAAGCCATCCACAATTTCACGTATGTTGCCCACAGTCACGGTCTTTTGGAGCGGGATGCGATTAATGGCCCTGCACACTTCCATCAACACGACTGCAACAGTCGACTTTCCCACTCCGAACTGGTTAGCGACCGATTGGTAGCAGTCTGGAGTAGCCAGCTTCCACAGTGCAATCGCTACGTGCTTCTCCAGCGACAGGGCAGCTCTCATTCTCATGTCCTTGCATCGCAGGGCTAGGGTGAGTTCATCACACAGTCCCATGAATGTGGCTTTCCTCATCTGAAAGTTCTGCAGCCACTGCTTGTCATCCCAGACATGCATCACGATGTGATCCCACCACTCAGTGCTTGTTTCCCCGAGACCAAAAGTAGTGTTCCACTGTGGTCAGCACCTCCATGAATGACACAAGCGTTCTCGTGTCATAGCTAGTATGTGTGGCGAGATCAATGTCACACTCCTTTTGCCTTTGTAGTTTAAGGAATAACTCCACTGACACTCGTGATGTGTTGGTCAGTGCGAGCAGCATTCTGGTCAACAGTTTGGGATCCATTCCTGCAGCCAGAAAGAGGCAGGAGAGGGCGTGCCGTTCACAAACTGTTGAAAGATGATGCCAAATGAGGATAGAAGCACAGGGATTGCTGGGATGCGAAGCAATGCATTACGGGGCATTGGGACAGGGAACAGGATGCCCTATGACCCCTTCCGCCTTCCCACAAGTCTTAGTGGCAAAAGAGAAAGAGGTGCTCTGTGGGATAGGTGCCCAGGGTGCACCGCTCCGAATAGCACCGCAAGTGCTGCAAGTGTGAACACGCTATTGCGCAGGCAGCTGTCAGTGTGAACACACAACAGTGGTTTTCCTTCAGTGCTCTCTGAGCGGTGCTAAAACTGCCGGTGCTGTAACTTTGCAAGTGTAGATGTGCCCTAAATTGTAGAACTGGGAGATGAAACATACAGGTTCTCTTCCTCTCTCTGCCACATGCTTTGTGACCTTGGTCAGGCCACTTGGACCCAGATCCTCAAAATCTTAGGTACCTAACTCTTATTGATTTCAATGGCAGTTAGGCACTTAAATTCCTTTGAGGATCTGGGCTTTAACCTTTCAATGCACCAATTTCAGTATCTGAAACATGGGGCCAATATTTGCATATGCCCACAGGGGTGTTGTGATTAATTAAAAATGTTTACAAAGCACTCGAAATATGCTCTAAAAGTGCAGAGTTGGATTTATTACAATATATTCTCCCAAGAATCCTCACATACTTTTCAAATTAATACACAAATTAAAAGTATCCTATGTAAGAATTAGCAATATATATAATCAGTGATAGTCACTTGACACATCCTGTGTGTGTATACACACAAACTACATCTAGTATATATGTAAACTACTTCCTATACATACTGTAGGCTGTTTATGGTTTGTGTGGTAAATAAATAGGGAACACATTTATGGAATGCAGCTGTGTTACAAAAGCAACACTACTTAGCAGATGAAGAGAAGAACTTGAAATCCAATTAAACTGCAGTGGGAATTTAGTTTGGCAGGATAAAATTACCAGTGATAGAATCTGAATATATTGGGCCTGCTTTTCAAAAAGCTAGGCACACCATTGTGCCTCTTCATTGGGCAGCTGGCTGACTTTCCTTCTCACATTGCTCATTGCAATAACTCCTCTCATTGCCTTAAAGGAATAGGTGGCTTGTCTGCTTCTATGCTGTGGTCCTAGCGTGTCTTACTTGAACTGTGCTCTGATGAGCTTGGGCTCTGGGGTGCTCCAAACCCTACAGGTTTGCCAGATTGGGAGTTAGATTCCCCTCAGATCTCAGAGATTTCAGCAGGGATTGTTTGTGCAGAGATTCAGCATAGAAACAGCTGGACCCTGATTTTTTTATAGTAGGAAATAAGGGTACTTAAAAGTAGTATAGGGGAAGAGGAGCTTATTTACTGGCAAATAAGGCCAAGTAACAATGAAAGTTAAAATTTAAAAACCCATTCTACCCAAGGCATAACATCTGAAGGCGTATGCATTATACATACTCACTCCCTTCTGTTTGGTTTTCATTTTAACACTTCCCAGGAATGTATTGGTTTTTGTTATAAAAAATGAAAAGAGAGGTGAAAAATGGTGCAAAAAAATTTATCTCAGTTTTCTGGGTAAACGTTGAGGCTAATGTTGGGGGGATGGGAGGACAGAAAAACAGCAACAATTAGTGAAAAGTAAGGATATTGAGAGTAAAAGCAGCTTAATGCTGTTTTATTTCATGAACTAGTAACTACGTACATATGCACATGTATGCATCTATATGTGTGTATCTTCCATTATATTGCCTTACTTAGCAGACAGCTTCACATTTTCACTTAGATTAATTTATTATTAACATCTATTTAATGTATTGGATTTTCTTAACATAATCAGTATTTTCATGTACGTAAGTGATCCAAAACTTGAGCAAAAATTGGTAAAAAAACAAATAATAGCTTTTGTAAAACCTGGGAAACTTTCCTTAAAAATCGGTAAAAACTGAAAATGAAGGGCTTTTATTATACTATAATGGCTTCTTGGAAGGGCTACTGAAATCCCTTGGTATTTGGCACTTAGTTGCCTACCCGAGGCATGTTGGTCTAATGTATTTATTTTCTAGATTGCACATTTATAAATATATTCATCAGCAAAGAGGATACACAGTGCATTATTTACTGTTCTTAAGTGGTATTTCTGCATGTTCTGAGGACATTCTGCACCAAAAAATTAAAAATTCTGCACACAGTATTTTAAAATTCTGCAAGTTTTATTTGTCAATGAATAAATAAAGAGGCTCCAGCATGGCAGTGTGGAGCACAGGCTACTGGCTGGACGAAGGTGGGAGATAACCCTGCAGCACCCCCACCCCCGGGACACACTCAATGGTGAAGCTGCACCTGACACAGCATAAGGCCTGGACTTGCCCACACCCTGGGGCTCTGTGCCAGGCACACCAGGTGTGGGGCAGGCAGGCTCAACCAGGCAAGATCCAAGTGTAGAGGGGCTCAGTGTGGAGGGATAAAGGTGTGGGGATGAGAGGCTTCTGTGTGGGACAATCTAGGTGCAGGCAGCTCAGTGGGGGGGATCTGGATGCACAGAGGCTCATTGGGGTCAGTGTCGTGGAGGTCTGGATGTGGTGACTCAAGGTGATATGGGAAGGGGGCTCATTACTGGAGGTTTGAGTGCAGGGAACTCAGTGGGGGGAGTGGTCTGGGTGCAGGGGTTGAGGTTCAGTGGGGTGGGGTTCAGGTATGCGGTGCTAGGGGGGTTCTGGATGTATGGGGTGAGGGTTGGCAGGGGTGTCTGGGTATGAGAGGTCTGGATGCACAGGGGTTAGGTGGATGGGGGAGCAGCTCCCCGTACAATGATCCCTCCCCCCCACAGCTGAGGAGCGATGGGGGCAGGAAGCAGGGGTGGATGCTGAGCTTCCTGTAGCTGGGGGAGGTTGCTGGGGATAGGTCTGACACAGCCCCAGCCACTCCTTACAGGGGCAGAGGAAGTCCTGTCCTCTCCTGCCTCCAGCCCAGCCGGGACTAGCAGCTGATCCCGGCTCAAGGTAGGTGCCACTGGCTGGGATGTCCTCAGCCCCAGGGTGATTTACCTCTCTTCTGGCTGCCTGAAACAATGTACCTGCACTGCTAGGGAGTGGTGTGTGACTGCTCTTGCAACTTCCCTTTGCTTCCCTGTCAGAAAGTCATTTTTTTCTGTGGGGAAGCAAAGAAATCTGCAGGGGACATGAATTCTGCACATGCACAGTGGCGCAGAATTCCCCCAGGAGTAGTTTGTGTTTTTTCAGAACTGCATTTGAAATTGGGGGCTAGCAATTTGAAAATCTGCTGAGCCTTTGAGCTGCTTACAGTCTGTTGTTGTTTAATCTGATTCTGATATTTATCATCTTTATTTCCTGCTAGAGGGCATATTTATCACACATTATTTTTCCTTTTTATCAGAACAATAGCACATTGCAATTCAAAAAAAGGATTGGATGTCCTAAAAAAACATTTGGGGTCTTTGTCCAAGGAATAAATGCTTAGAAGGCACCTTGTGGCATCACTGACTACTAAAATGCAATCTAGTTATATAAGGGTAAATCTGTCACTGCCCCCTCTTCTCTCTCCTCCTTCCCCTTCCCCACCATTCCCCCTCGGTCAATGCAGAATTCACTGCATGCTGCAAAACCAATGTGGTATCATTGAAGAGCGGCAGTAGTGGGACAGAATTCGGGGATCTCAAACCAGTTGTGCACAGCTACATGGATTAGCCATGTAATCCAGCAACACAGGCAGGTTGAGGGAAGAGTTGAGAGCAGGCTCAGTAATGTTACCGGTCCACCAGTCATTCCCATCAAAGAGCTGCAGCTCAGCTTCAGAGAACATCTTCCCCCACAAACTCATCAGGTCTCTCCAGTGCCCAGTCTGGTTGATTGGGCTGTGCAGTGGGGTCAGGATTTGCCATTTAATGCAATGAAACTGTCAGTGGCAGCAGATGGAATAGACTGGAAATAACTTCAGAACAAGAACCACTGGTTGTCTTTCTTGCAAATGACAGGTATCAGAGTGGTAGCTGTGTTAGTCTGTATCAGCAAAAACAACGAGGAGTACTTGTGGCACCTTAAAGACTAACGAATTTATTTGGGCATAAGCTTTTGTGGGCTAGAACAGAGTAAAAGAATCTCTGCATTAGTTTTGGGCTGATAGGCCTTTTTTAGTGGCAAAAATATTCATTTAAGTGAGCATTTTAAAAGGCAGATGTTACAAGTGATGGTGATTTACGTGGGTTCTTGGGCACTGTTGTTGCATAAATCCACTGACTGCTGCCAGTCTGGCTTCTGAACTTGGCTGAGCTATTCTCTAGAAAATTTGGCCAGATTGCAGAACACATGATGAGTGAGTTACACGTAAATTTTCTGTGGAAAAAATTGTGTGATAGGGACATCATGTTCATTAGATCTCTCATTCCATGACTGGCCTTCCTATTCCAGATTCTAGATGGCCAAAAACCTGACTTTCACATCTACTGAACCACTTTCTTTTTGAATTTTTGGCTGACTTTACACTCCCCAAAGTAATAGAATATCTGCCAGCAGTGTGTACTTGGATCACAACATACCAGTAACTTTTCTCTGTACTTTTTCTAACATTTAGAAGGAGGAAGGTCTCCTCTACCCACAGTGGTACTATGACTTTAATTAACGTATCACATTTTTGAACATTGATGGCAACTGATTATGAATATTTCTGACAATTATAGTAGGCTTGCTGTCTGGCAGGCTCAGAGAACCCCTTCTTTTCTTAAATAAGCTCACTATATTATTACTATTTATCCTTACAGTTCATACAGTTTTAAACTGTAGTGCAGTGGTTCTCAACCAGGGGTATGCGTACCCCTGGGGTATGCAGAGATCTTCCAGGGGGCATGTCAATTCATCTAGATATTTGCCTAGTTTTTCAACAAGCTACATGAAAAGCACTAGCCTTATTTTAGCACATATATGAAACTGCAGATTTAAATTATACTGAAATAGCAAACAAGAAAGCAGAAGAAATATTTCAACAAGCCAGTTTGCCTTGTTACCTGTGTACGCTAGCAGTCCAATATTTTTTGCCGCTTCGGCTCTCTGTTCCAGGGGTAGTTGTGTGTTCCTCACATTGGTGCCATATCTAACAATTTTTTGCTTATGAAAAATGCTGCCAGTTGGATTGTAGGGCTCTTCCTTCACAGAAGAGAAAAAGGTTTTGATGTAAGTTTCATAACAAGCTTGGAGCTTCTTAAACATACTTTCAGTGACTCCTCAAGAAGTTGTCCTTAATGACTTTCTTCAATGTGTGTAGAAATCTGTGTGCTCTGAAATTAAATAGGAAACAGCTGGAAAGCAACAGTATTCTGATTTTGAAGAAAATAATTCAGGTTAGTAACTAAGCAACACTTTAGAATAAAGTTAATAAACAGAATGAAAAATGGAAGCAGCTCTTTGTTGTAACACAGAATCTGATGACATCAGAGGATTTATTTTAGCAAATGAATGTTCTATGCCCTAATGCCCCCATTTCATTGTAACACATTATCATCTTCAGATGTCTGAATGTAAATGTGTTCAGTTGGTTTAAAACAGGGGTTCTCAAACTGGGAGTCGGGACCCCTCAGAGGGTCGTGAGGTTATTACATGGGGGGGTGCGAGCTGTCAGCCTCCACCCCAAACCCCACTTTGCCTCCAGCATTTATAATGGTGTTAAATATATAAACAAGTGTTTTTAATTTATAAGGGGGGGGTCGCACTCAGAGGCTTGCTATGTGAAAGGGGTCACCAGTATAATAGTTTGAGAACCACTGGTTTAAAACAACGTGTGCAGCATGCTATAACCAGGGGCTGTACGCTTATTTTAGAGTAGGGAGGGAAGGAACAACAGAAACCAGACACGAGCCTATTATATTTCCAAAATAATGTTTTTATTTAAAACACGATTAAAATAATTTCTCGTTTTGCTTTGCTGAAATTCAGATAATACCAATCACATAATGATTACCCCCCACCCTGGGTCTAGTGTTGTGAAAAAGCTCTACATCTTAAATAAATCTGGCTTGAAATGCCTTGTGTAGATGGTGGGTACTGGAGACTAGCATTAGAGCAGGGGTAGGCAACCTATGGCACGCATGCCAAAGGCGGCACGTGAGCTGATTTTCAGTGGCACTCACACTGCCCGGGTCCTGGCCACCGGTCCGGGGGGCTCTGCATTTTAATATAATTTTAAATGAAGCTTCTTAAACATTTTAAAAACCTTATTTACTTTACATACAACAATAGTTTAGTTATATATTATAGACTTATAGAAAGAGACCTTCTAAAAACGTTAAAATGTATTACTGGCACGCGAAACCTTAAATCAGAGTGAATAAATGAAGACTCGGCACACCACTTCTGAAAGGTTGCTGACCCCTGCATTAGATCATTGGCTCCATATTTCTTTGACTTCAGCTAATCATACCCCTCCACCTTTCCATGCTGATTTTTCTTCCCTTTGTTTTTTCTGCCTTTTTTGTATGTGTTTTTGGTTTTAATAACTAAAACAATCTGTCACTATAGCATCTCCTGGCCAGCAGAAATTTAGGGCTACAAATCTAGTCACCCAGGAAAAGGCAAAAGAGGAAAAAAAACAAGCTAGCATTGCAATTTTTGCCACTGAATTCCATGAGAAGCTGCAGTACCGTGTAAAACCCTAAATTAACAGCATACAGGGGCCCAGCCGCATTCACATGTTTCCAAGAACTCCTGGATGTAGTGAAAACCAGAGCACTTAGGTAGTGTTGCACCAAGGTTTAACCATGATTAGCTGACATGATGCTGAACAGGACTTCCCCTTGGCTACGCTAATTGCAAAGTAGTGGATAGCATTGTTATTTAACTAGACTTTTCAAAGTTGTGTCTTAATTTTGTAGTGGAGACAAGACCTGTCAAAACAGAACTAGTAACCCCTTCCCCAGATGTTCTTATGAAATACCTTCATGATAGTATATCAGTACAACAGTGAATCTCTACTTGCAGATTGTTTCCTGGGAGACATCCTACTGCACAAAGAGAGCTGCCACAAGTAGCAAACTAAGACCTTAATTAACTATTTTGGGGATTTGCCCCAGTGTCAGCCTGAAGGGAGTTGCACCATTGAGAACTGAGGCTTTCCTTGTCCACAACGGATGGGCTGTGCCCTGGGACAGCTACAGTGATTAGTGGCCACTGATGGCTGGTGCTGGGGGCCAATTTCCAGTGTAGACAAAAACCTGAGAAATGTGTATTAAGGTTATTTAGTCCTCACAGTGGAGAAGGTTGAGCACACACATTTTATAGTTTGGACCAATGTATTTAGTGATTAAAAATATTCTTTATTATAACTTAAATGTGATAGGAAATATGAGTACAAATGCCACAAAGCTAGAAGGCAAAAAATAAGCAGATGTCAGAACAAAAGAACATGATGGGAGAATCAGCTCATGCAGTAGCTGCGATATAAAAACCATGACATGGTTATTTAACCTTCTGTAAAAAGAGCCTATTTCCTTCAGTAAACAAGTAAATATTTTAGACTGTACAAATGTATCTTTAATTAAAGGAAGAATATATATATATATGTATATATATATTTATAAATATACAGCTGTATGTACATTGTTGGTAACATTCACAGTCAGAAAAACTGTCTGCCAATGTATTTGGCGCACAAGGCTTCTTTTTGAAGTGAACTATTAGTGATCATTTTCTGTGTAGTCTATCAGAAGCTGGATGTTTTAATTAACATCTAAATAGTATTTCATGTCAGATGTACTATAGTACAACAATGCTCTTCTGTTAAGTTAACAGAAGAGGTGAGTGTAACTTAAGGGCTATAATCAATAGTTTGAATCACTCAGTCTTTCATACTTGGAGTTGGAGGGGGAGGAAACGCTTTTATTTGCACCCTGTCTTTAACAGCTCCAAGGTCCTCTTTAGTTTGCTTTAATTCTTTATACTGAAATTACTCTATAGCAAGCTGCTATGCACTAGCCAGAGTGCATGTAGCCCACTCCTTCCTGTAACCTAGGAAACAAAAATGGCTTCAGGGATTCATGCAATTGTATTATATTCACTTTTTCTTTTTGAACAATGAGCACATGTAACCTTCCATTTATTTCTATAAAACCTACGTAATTGCTTGATAGCACAAGCAAATCCCTGGATTAATCATGGTTCATTACTGGAGGGTGAGAGGGAGGAAATAAAAGACCAGCGCAGAGGCATTTAAAATGAGTCAGTGAAATAACATCTCCTGGGGTTTACAGCCTGTTGTTTCTGGAGGCAAAACTTGATTTGAAGAAACTTGATCTATATTTCATCGGTAAAATAGATCTGGGTAGCTGAGTTTCAGTCCATGCTGCTATAATGCTGCTAGGAACCCTGCAAGGTATCCAACACTTAGCACAATGTGGAGAGAAAGCTGCTTTGTAGCTCCACTTGGTTTGTTCCCTACTTTTCCTTTTTAGATGCAGCATCACATTTCAAGCGTACACAACAACAACTTCAATAAAACAAGTGCAAAATTGTGTAAAAGTATTAAGATGCTGAATTCTAAAATCTTATAGAAGTTTGCTGAGAATGATTTACTGCAACTACATCATTTACTCTGAAGCACTTGAAGCATTGTCTTCAACATACAACTGTTCCATCATAAGCTAGGAAGAAAAGCCAATAGGAACTCAATAACTGGAATTTACACTTTTTTTTTCCCCTTAAAAAGTCTATAAGTTGCTAACTTTCAGGACATTCTTTAGCATTCTTCAAAAGGTTGTTTGTTTTTAAAGCAGTTAAATTACAGCACCGTTCCAGTTAATGTGAACAGTGATAATGACTGTTAACTGTTAGGCAGATTATCTTGAGTCTAAAAAGCTGTGGCAACTTCAGTCCCCCGACGGCCTCCAACTTTAACAAATTCCCGAGGAAATTTATCCAGCTGTTCATATGCCAGTCGCCCATCTTCACCTGAACACAAAAGAGTAAAGTATAAATAAAACGTTGCATCATTTGTGTACACAAAATCCCACACCCTGCACTCCTTTCTGTGGAAAGAATTGCTTTGCTGATGACTTTTTCTACAGGAATTTTCATATGTTCAGTGCAAATTAAGAAATTAGCCACAAAAATTGAGCGTGCTGTGAATGTTCAAACTATTCCTTAAAAACTTTTACTCTGCATCTCTGTGGTAGTAGATAATCCACATACTGTTTACTTGCATAAATATATTGGAACACCATTGCCTATTCTTTTCCACTGTCTGTCTTCTCAAAAAGCTATCTTCTACCAAATGTTTTTGCATGATATATAAAAATTCTTGCTATCAGTTTCACACCACATTTTCAGAGGAGATGGGTTAATATGTAATAGCATGGTGGTCAGAGTGTAATTTTTAAATTTTATTTGTACAGGCAATCTACTAAATTCACTGATGGTGTAGTAAGGTTTCAGTTTTATATGAAATTGTGTAAAATTGTGGGCACTTAAATAATCAAAATAAATAGGCAAAGGAAGGATTTGAGTCAATTAAAACAGGATATACTTTCATCTTTAATGAGAGCTACGGCTCTGTAATTAAGGAGTATGGATTTGCAGATGGTCTGAATAGCATTACAAAATGTTTGGGCTAAGTGGAGAAGATTTGTTTGGAGCAAAGATGAAACAGGTGAGCCTTGTGATCATGTGATGCTGTTTGCACTGGTGTGCTGCTAAATGGTCTGTGTCTTTCCAAGCTAAGTTTACCTACGTCACAAATAGAAAAGAGTAAGCAGTGCTTTTGGTGTGTCTTATCAGCTTTCCTTTTTCATTATTGTTTTCTGTTTGAACTTCATCACATTATGTCCACTCTAACTAATATTTTGCATGTGCTTTCAGAGAAGTGAATGAGGTCTCCATGTGCCATAAGGCAGGTCAGAGTGGCAATGTGATCTTTTACACAACCAACCTTGGGTTAAGGATTTTTTTTGTGTCTCAAGCAATACCATATCCAATAACAGAATGAATTCTTGGTGAGCCAATAAGAACGCCCATACTGGGTGAGACCAAAGGTCCATCTAGCCCAGGGATCGGCAACCTTTGGCACCTGGCCGGTCAGGGAAATCCGCTGGCGGGCCAGGGCGGTTTCTTTAACTGCAGCCTCCACAGGTTCGGCCTATCGCAGCTCCCACTGGCCGCGGTTCGCCGTTCCAGGCCAATGGGGGCTGCGGGAAGTGGCGTGGGCCGAGGGATGTGCTGGCTGCCGCTTCCCGCAGTCCCCATTGGCATGGAACGGCGAACCGCGGCCAGTGGGAGCTGCGATCGGCTGAACCTGCAGAGGCTGCAGGTAAACAAACCAGCCTGCCAGTGGATTTCCCTGACGGGCCGCGTGCCAAAGGTTGCCAATCCCTGATCTAGCCCAGTATCCTGTCTTCCGACAGTGGCCAATGTCAGGTGTCCCAGAGGGAATAAACAGAACAGGTAATCATCAAGTGATCCATTCCCAGCTTCTGGCAAGCAAAGGCTAGGGACACCATCCCTGCCCATCCTGGCTAATAGCCTTTGGTGGACCTATCCTCCATCAATTTATCTAGTTCTTTTTTGAACCCTGTTACAGTCTTGGCCTTCACAACATCCTCTGGCAAAGAGTTCCACAGGTTGACTGTGCATTGTGTGAAGAAATACTTCCTTTTGTTTGTTTTAAACCTGCTGCCTATTAATTACATTTGGTGACCCCTAGTTCTTGTGTTAGGAGGAGTAAATAACATTTCCTTATTTACTGTCTCCACACCAGTTATGATTTTATAGATCTCCATCATATCCCCCCTTAGTCATCTCTTTTCAAACCTGCAAAGTCACAGTCTTATTAATCTCTCCTCATTTGGAAGCTGTTCCATACCATGAATCATTTTTGTTGCCTTTTTCTGTAGCTTTTCCAGTTCCAATACATCTTTTTTGAAAGGGGGCAACCAGATCTGCATGCAGTATTCAATATGTGGCGTACCATGGATTTATAGAGGCAATATGATATTTTCTGTATTATCTATCCCTTTCTTAATGGTTTCCAACAGTCTGTTAGCTTTTTTGACTGCACTGCATACTGAATGGATGTTTTCAGAGAATTATCCACAATGACTCCAAGATGTCTTTCTTCAGTGGTAACAGCTAATTTAGACCCCACCATTTTATATATATAGTTGGGATTATGTTTTCCAATGTGCATTACTTTGCATTTATCAAAATTGAATTTCATCTGCCATTTTGTTGCCCAGTTTTGTGAGGTTCCTTTGTAAAACTCTTTGCAGTCTGCTTTGGACTTAACTATTTTGAGTAGTTTTGTTTTCCCAGATCATTTATGAATATGCTGAACAGTACTGGTCCCAATAAAGACCCCTGGAGGACACCACTATTTACCTCTTTTTGTTCTGAAAACAGACCACTTATTCATACCCTTTGCTTCCTATATTTTAACCAGTTACTGATCCATGAGAGGACCTTCCCATGACAGCTTACTTTGCTTGAGAGTCTTTGGTGAGGGACTTTGTCAAAGGCTTTCCGAAAATCTAAGTACACTATATCCATTGGATCACCCTTGTCCACATGCTCGTTGACACTCCCCCCTCAAAGAATTCTAATAGATTGGTTAGGCATGATTTCCCTTTATAAAAAACATGTTAACTCTTCCCCAACAAATAGTTTTCATCTATGTGTCTGATAGTTCTGTTCTTTACTATAGTTTCAACCAGTTTGCCCAGTACTGAAGTCAGGCTTACCGGCCTATAATTGCTGAGATCGCCTCTGGAGCTTTTTTAAAATTGGGGTCACATTAGCTATCCTCCAGTTATCTGGTACAGAAGCTGACTTAAATGATAGGTTACATACCACAGTTGTTAGTTCTGCAATTTCACATTTGAGTTCCTTCAGAACTCTTGGGTGAATACCATTTGATCCTAGTGATTTATTACTATTTAGTTTATCAATTTGTTCCGAAACCTATTATAATGGCACCTCAATCAGGGACAGTTAGTCAGATTTGTCACCTAAAAAGAATGGCTAAGGTTTGGGAATCTCCCTCGCATCCTCAGCTGTGAAGACCAATGCAAAGAATTCATTTAGTTTCTCCCCAGTGGTCTTATCCCCTTTCTGTGCTCCTTTAGCATCTCGATCGTCCAGTGGCCCCACTGGTTGTTTAGCAGGCTTCCTGCTTTTGATGTACTTAACATTTTTGCTGTTACTTTTTGAGTCTTTGTCTAGCTGTTCTTCACATTGTTTTTTGGCCTTCCTAATTATATTTTTACACTTCACTTGCCAGAGTTTATGCTCCTTTCTATTTTCCTCACTAGGATTTAACTTCCATTTTTTAAAGGATGCCTTTTTGCCTCTCACTGCTTCTTTTACTTGGTTGTTTAGCCACAGTGGCACTTTTTTGGTTCTCTTACTATGGTTTTTAATTTGAGGTATACATTTAAGTTGAGCGTCTATTATGGTGTCTTTAAGAAGTTTCCATGCAGCTTGTCAGTGAGTGTGATAAACTGCAAAGAGTGTTTGAAGAACTTGTGTAACTTTCGCTGAAGTGGTGCATCTAGCCTCATTCAAATACTCAGTTGCTCTGCAATAGTGGGCTTAGGTCCTGGGTATCTCCATGGGAAAGAGTACGGGCAAAAGGAATCTCCCCTTCCCCACTGACACAGAGTAGCTGCAGAGCTGCTTTTAGTGATTACTCCAGCCTAATGACTGACTAAACCCCCAACATCTGCCTGCCACGAGGAGGCAGAATGGAGGGATCTACACAGTTGCTTCCCCCCCCCCCCAAATTAATCTGGCCCAGTCGATTTAACAACCAAGAAGACTTCACATCCACAAAGGTGGAGGCTGGATGTGCCCCTCTGTGCCTGATCCTGCATTCTTTCATATTCAAAACTTCTGTGAACATCAGTTTCAGGTGCATAAAGAATGCTGGATCAGATCCTCAGCGTGTTTCTCCTTTATTAAACACTAGTACACCAGTTGTAATGAAAATAGCTGCTTGGTTAGTGAGAAGTGAGTGCACTGTTACAAGAGAAGAGACACTATTGTGAAAATCATTATAGTGCAGAGGGTCACAAAGTCCTCTATGCTATTCTAGTTGAATCCTGCTGTGGGGCTATGTAGGAGGAAAGCTAGTGAGGGGAATCTGTGGACTATCAAAGAGGCTTCATGACAGCCCTGCAGAGGGTGAGCTTGGTGTGGGTCAGGGGAATTTAACTCCTTGCAACATGTAAAAAAGGGGCTGTGACCATTCTTCCAGCTCACGAGCGGTCATAGCAATAATGGGGGACAGAGCAGCACTGCCCGCAGGACCCCAGTATATCACTGTCCCTCTTACACTAAATAGTATCTGCTCATACAGTCTGTGCATGCAGAGTGAATTTCATAGAATATCACCTCTATGAGCCACAAGGAACTAGTTAAATCTTAATCTCCCTGCTCCCTGACAAGGTTGCCAGTATAACTGTTATAGCTATGGCCCCGGGGTACGCTGTGGCAAGGTCCCTGGACCCTGGGGAAGCAGAGCTGAAGTTCTGTTGCAGCTTCATTTAAATTAAGAAATTTTTTTTTAATGAAATATGGAAATATTCCAGTCAGTGTAGAAGCCCTAGTGGTGGTAACATTTGTATTACATTTTAAGCTGTTCCCCACATTTTCACTTTTCAGAGTGCTGCTGGGGCTTTTTTAATTGACACTGTACCAATGCATTGCAGCAGCTATCTGGTGGAAAGGGAAGTTTTGCCAGCTGAGCAGAGAACAGATCACGCTTTTGGCCCCTGAGGAGATGTGGGAGGCAATCTGGGGTTGGATGTTCCTGCTGAAATGATCACCAGTGGACCAGTTAACAATTAACACCCTACTGAGATGAAAAGGCCAGTTTACATCTCACAGATTTATTGTTTCCAGTTATCTGCAGACTCAAAAAGACCATCAGTATACTGTACACTGTTCATGTTTGGAAGGGTTTCTTCATAGCTGCGAGGGCTAGAGACTTAATTGTTAAGAAAATTGTATCTTTGATTCTGAAAAGAAGTTCAGCAGGGATTGGATTCCCTGCCTGCAGAACCCCAGCATTCCCAAGAGCTCTGGTTATTAATATCCCTTTTCTTTCTCTGTACTTTTCCCCACCCTATATACATTGATCTGCAAGGTAAATGAGATTGATTTGGTTGCTCTTGCTTTCTGTCCCAAGGTTAATTTTATTTGGGTTTGAGAAAAGAAGGCCAAATTTGGGGCTATATAGAGGGATTAGTAACATGCTGGTTTGTCATGGTATGTGTCAGTGTAATTTACTGGCTGAGGGCACAAGGGGGCAGAGTTGTAGGGAAAACCCCCCCACCAATAGGGCCACGTCAGAAGGTGTAAGTTAGATCAATGTTTCTCAGTGACTGGTCTGTAGACTGGTGCCAGTCCCTGAGATCTCCCTGACACAGTTTACAAAGGCAGCAAGCTGGTCCCTGGTATCAAAAAGGTTGAGAAACACTAAGTTAGAAAACCTACCCCTTTTCTCATCTTACTTTGCACAGGGTAGGCCTTTATGGAATTTTTAATATTTGTGGTCCAGGTTGCCAGCAAGGTATTTCTGTTAGGGTCAGTTCCTTCTCAACCATTTTTAGCTTCTCTTCTTCCTCCTTTTTGTATGATTTTCCCCTCCTCCCCCTGTTTTGGTCCAATTTCTTTTGGTTTCTTTTTAAGCTGTTTGAGTCTACAGGTCCAGTTGTATTTTTATTGTCTTAAAATGTGTATGCTTCTTGGCTGTGTTAAGTAGATACTTAACACATACAACAGTAAAATAAATAGAACACACACAACTCACCAAGAGAGAGAAGGGTTTCAGCCGCTACTTTTCTGATTTCTTCATTGTCAGATTGGCAGAGCGTAACTAGCATTTTAATACTTTCAGTAGCCTAGAAAGTGAAAAAATGGGTGTTGACATTACCAGTTACTATCTATTCGTATTCTTGTGTGGGTATACATAAACCTCCTTCTCCCCATCTCTCTCCCACCCCAAACACATACAAACAGTGATTTGCATCTCTGTGTTTGAGCTCAATTTGTTGCTTTCCCAGAGAGCGAGGAGTAACTCTGTTCTGTACTTCTGATGCAAAAATCTCAGACCTTTGGACAGAGCAACAGTTGTGATTGCCCTTGCCATGGGTGCTACAACTGTGAAAGTGGTCATGAGTGGAACAGAGATGGGTGCTGTCCCATCACACCAGAAAGAAGGTGTTTAAAGGAACATAGATTATGTGGCTCCAAAGTATGAGATGACTTATTCTAATTTTTTTTTAAAAGTTTAATTTGATGTCTTTTTCCAAATAGCGATTCTCTTCTTCTCTTCTGGTTCTTATATACTTTACCCATCACTGTAGTATCTGAGCACTTTCCATTTGCGCATTAAGCAACATAACTATCTGTCCTGGTTCATTCTCTCCCATCTCCTCTGCAGGAGGAGAATAGCAGAAAAACCCAGCCAACGGGGTAGGACTAAGGTTAGGGTGGGTGTGCAGGTCAGCTAAGAGTAAAATCTCAAGTGTTTCCATTTTCCATTGTAGGCAGGTTCTTCACAGATTCATAGATTTTTAAAGGGGCTATTAGATCATCTAGGGTGACCTCCCGTATAACATGGGCCTTTAAATTTCACACAGCTACCCCTGTACTTAGCCCAATAACTTGTGTTTGGCTAAAGCATATCTTCCCAGAAGTCCCCAAATCTTGATCTCTTGGTAGTTTGCTCCAGTGGTTAATCAGCCTCACTGTTAAAAATATGTATCTTTATTTCTAATTGGAACTGTGTGGCTTCAGCTTCCACCGTTAGTTCTTTTATACCTTTCTCTGCTAGATTAAAGAGCCCTTTAGAACCAGTTATTCTAGTAGTATTAATGGTATAATGCCCTTATGTCCTATGGGTATCTGCGCATAATCACTGCATGGGTCTTGTTTGAGCTGGAAGGTCATAGTTACAGAAGGTGCATTGTCCCATAATAGCTAGAGGATATTGCTGTATGCACATAAGGATACAGGGACTGATATGTGGCTACACTGTACAGTTATATTCTCCGGAGGGCAGTTTCGAGAGGGATC
Source organism: Terrapene triunguis (assembly GCF_002925995.2). Lineage (NCBI taxonomy): Eukaryota > Metazoa > Chordata > Testudines > Emydidae > Terrapene > Terrapene triunguis. The sequence continues at coordinate 11,645,705 of NW_020664409.1, forward strand.
ACCACTCTGTAATGTCTATATCTCATGAAATATTACCTTTTTTTTTTTTTTTTAACTGCAGCTACCTAATTTCAGGGACCATATGAGGGTTCAGGGATTGAGAACAGCTATTATATCTCCATCTCTCTCTCTCCCCGCCCCCCTCCCCCCTTTACAATTTTTGGCTATGTCCATTATAATTTTGCTCAAGACGACAGTTTTTTTCACCTCTACCAAGACTCCGTACTCGGGATTTTTTTTTCCCCCCATGTAGGACATACCCTCTATCGCCTAAGATAAATAAGATCCTTTTTATCAAGGCACAAAGAGACAGATGCATAATTAATCATCAGAAACTGATTGCTTTAAAAACCAAGATTCTAAACAATTCAGGCCAACAAGCCATTTGTAAAATATCAGGGCACAAAATACAAAATATAAAGCAATGCTCATGTTGCTGCTGCTGTTTGCGTCTTGCTGTATGTGCATCTCTGTGCTCAGGAGGCTCTATTGCAGGGGGTCTCAAACTTAATTGCACCACGACCCCCTTCTGACAACAAAAATTACTACACAATCTCAGGAGGGGGCGACCGAAGCCTGAGTGAGCCCACCTGAGCCCCATTGCCCTGGGTGTGGGGGGGCCAAAGCCTGAGCCCCAGTGCTTGGGGTGGGAGGCAAATCTGAAGCCCAAGGACTTCAGCCCCAGGCAGGGGGTGTGTAACCTGAGTCCTGCCACCCAGGGCTGAAGCCGAAGCCTGAGCCCCGCCACGCAGGGCTGAAGCCCTTGAGCTTCAGCTTTGGCTCTGGGTTGTGGGGCTTGGGCTCCAGCAAGTCTAAGCCAGCCCTGGGGACCCTATTAAAATAAGGTCCCAACCCACAGTTTGAGAACCGCTGTTCTATTGAATAGAATCTTTACTTTGTTCTCCCATGGAAGTTCAAAGCAAGAACAAAGTTCAACAACTGATTGCATCACATTTTACCTGAAGGCATTTCAGTGCCATACAAGCTGCTTTCTGTAGGTGGAGGTTAGGCTGTGTTAGCACTTCACAGTAGTAAATTAGAGCCTGGAAAACAGAGAAGGACATCAATTAAGTTGTTTTGTAGCGGTGTTGAGCAGAAAAGTGAAAGTAATGTATGTATCACTACATTTCCAAACACGGAAAACCAAATTACCTAACAATGTGAATACAGGAACGAAAAGGAAAAATCATCATGTATTGGGTAATTGGATGGCTCTGGATATGATAATGGGGTATATCACTGATTGAAATCCAGCCCAAGTTTTGTGATGTATGTGGGAAGAGCTAGTGGTCTTGGTCCAGTTCTTAGCAAGAGAGTGTGCACATTAAAGCAATCAACAACAATTGGTGCCCTTGATGGAAGTTTCTCAGAGAGGCCATGAAGTAAGTGGGTCACGATGGAGACTGAACTGCTCTCTCCCCTTTCAAGGTGGTCCCCCTAGGCCCAGGGGTGGTAATGACTTTGGGTCACTAGTGACCTAGGCTGGATTGGAACTCAGAGAGAATGCAAATGACTATCACAAAGCTATCAGAACCTGTTAAACCAAGTTCACAGCTCAGTTCTAGAAATGTTCCAGTCACTGCTAAACAAACAAGAATCCGCGTTAGTCGCAAATCTCAAGAGCAGGCAGCTCCTCCTAGTGAATTCCAGGCTGTTTTGATACAAGCACCATGCTGCCTTTTCCCGTTAGCAGTGAATCAGACATAAATGCAGCAGGCCTGTGCTAGGAGAAGGGGACATTTTTTTTTTGTTCATGCAGAAGAGGGGCAAGGTAGCACAGAGCACTGATATTGTACAGTTGGAAAATGAGGGAGGATAAAATATAGAGAGACTGAGGAAAGAAGGAATAGAGAGACAGAGGAAGATGACCAAAAGGAGTGAGCATTTTTCTCTCCCCTTCTTTTGCATTCTGTCATTTCCCCTGTGACACTAAGCACCCCTGTATTCACCTCCTCCACACTCTTGTAATAATCTTAGTACAAAACATGCTTTGTGAGGTATCATTTGAAAACTAATAACTGACTGATTAATATTCTTGTGTGTACACAGGTAAAGGTATATGCTAGACTTATGACTAAAGTGTGTTTAAACCAAGCAGGTCTGCACTAGACAAAGGAACATGTTTTCCCTACCTATGAGTTACTTCCAAAGTACTTTGAAAGACAATGAAAATGTATTTACATATCACCTAAACAGATCCATCAAGTTAATAACGGGTGGAGGCAAACCTCACACTAACAAGTGGGATAGGAGACACCCAGCAGGAGAGGGAAGCTTGGTGTCGGTTTTACTTGTCAAAGACTACATTGTAAAAGGTTTACTAGTCTAAAGACAGTGGGTGGGTGGGACTTCAAGCGATAAGCAGTTGAATCAACTGATTGTATACAATAGTACTGTGTTATAAAAGTGTACAGAGAGATCTTTTATGACATGCTGGTGATTAATATCATTGTGAATTATACGCACTAACACTACATAAGGCATTACTGATACTCATTGATATTAGGCTTTCCAATCTGGGGAAAAACAGGTTCCCTCCCAGGCAGGAGAGAAGGGAGCTGTTTATCTGTTGTGATGAGGTGTTCATCCCACACCAGACCTGAAGGGATTAAGGTAGCCTAGATGGGCCAATTAACTGCATAGGCTGCACCTGGAGGGAAGCCAGGGCTCCATAATGCTTAATTAAGGATGAAGCTCACCTGGGCAGGAACAACCAGGGCTTCTATAAAGCTAACACCAGAGGGGGCTATAGGCAGAAAATCTGCAGTCACTCTCTGACAGGAGAAAAGTATGTTAGAGGTTGCATGATCTGGCAAGAAGCCCAAGAGGAAAGCAGCCAGGGGGAGCAAAGGAAGCTCAGACAGGTGGCAACCCCAGAGGTGCCAGAAGATAGAAGGAGGGAGTAGGACAGAGCCCAGGGAAGGAGCAACCAGGTCTGAGAGAAAATAGACCATAGTTGTGGAGCATAGGGTCTGTGAGCTGGAACTTGGAGTAGATGGTGGGCCCAGTTTCCCCTACCAGACACTGGGGAAGTGGCACAGCCTTGGACATAGGATGGAAGACTACCTGGAATAGCGTATTCAGAGAGACATTGACAGACCCCGGAAGGGGAGGACTATAGTGACCTGGCCGGAGGGCCAAGTCACAAAGAGGGAGCAGCTGCGTCACAAGGAAGACTACTACCCTGGTTTCTGGAGTGTGAGATTGAGACAACAGGCTGAGTGACTGCAGGAAAGAACATCCAACCATTGGCAAACTAATCCCCAGGTTAGCCATGAGGAGGTATGCCAGCAGTGAGTAGTGAACCTATTACACCGGTCTTCTAGATAAATTAAGCATGGTGGAATCAAAACAATGGAAGCCCCATTTACATACAGGGGGATGAGAAGCCCATAGGAAGGGAATAATGGCATGAGCTCATCCTGCATCTTGAAACAGTCATAGAACTTTGGAAGATATAAGCAAGGACAGAAGCCATCTTTGGCATCCATGACTAGAAAGACAAGAGAACAGAGCTCTTGGCATGCTAAGAAAGATGGGTCCTTCAACCAAGCTGGGGCTGAAGTCTCTGGAACTGACTATAGGTGAGAAGCCTACTTAGGCAAAGATCTTTTACCTAGGAAGACTACAGAAACCAGCCCTTTATGCTTTTGAAGAAGGTCCTGACCGAGAAAAAGTTAGTCAAGACTGGTGAGAGAAACCATCTTGAACAAAACCTGTGTCTTACTCTGCTAAGTTTAGACGCATGTTTTCACTTTTATTTGCTTGTGACCCTTTCTAACTTTATTCCAGTTACTTGGCATCACTCAACCTATGACCTATTATTCATACATTTGTTTTAGTTTTACTATGAACTAACTCAGTGCAGTGTTAAATGAAAGGGTGTATTTACCCCAGTGAAGCGGTAGGTTATGTTTTTAGAGGAACAAATGGACCTTATTTCTCTGAACAGTCCAGGAGAGGGCTGGATATTCTACAATACACGACTTGGGGGAAATGTGGGACAGGGAGCTTGTCGGGGTCACTTTGCTGGTTTTGTAATCAAGGCTGCTAGCAGGCAGAGTGGGGCTATAGACAAGCTGTTGGGTCAGAGCCACTGAACAAGGGCTGTTTAACACACAGACACTCAGGCTGTGACTTGCAAGTTGGTAGGCTGGTTGTGAGCAGTCCAGGCTGGGAACTATAACAGCAAAGCATTGTGAGGTGTGCCCTGGGTTGCAGGGCAAATAGTGACGCAACCTCTCACTGATCTGGATTGCCGTCCCCACCCCCTCCGGACCCATCACACCCTCCTCCTGTTCTGCCCCCTCCTCACAACCAGAGCACCCAAGAATGAACTTTCACTGGGGTAGCAGCAGAAATGGGGAAGGGTATTGCAGGTACAAAAGTCAATCATAACCTCTCCCTTCTCTTTAGTTCACTTGTTTACACTGCCTTAATTTCAAATCATGTTTTATCTAAACTAAAGTCTTTGATCCAAATTCTTTTTATCACCTAATTAGGGACCATGAAGCTGATTGTTTGCTCATCAGCAATTCCTTTCCTCTAGAAATTGGGATGCTGCCCAGATCTTACCACCTTCGGAGCAAAATATCAGACCTCATTTCTTTCCAAAAGGGCAGTGCTTGAAGAATGGCCCAGCAGCATTTCAATAATCACCAGATAAACAACCCAGCACACCCACTAATGCTGAAAGAGGATAGATGATTGGAGAATACAATGCAAACCAAATAGTTTTAAATTAGTGACCAGATATTATTGTGATAGGTATCAACAGGCATACCTGCATGTTTGTATATTATGTCAGACTTGGAGAAACAAGATGGGTGAGGTAATATCTTTTATTGGACCAAATTCTGCTGGTCAGAGACAAGCTTTTGCACTTACACAGAGCTCTTCTTCAGGTCCAAATAAAATAATCCAATCAAAAGATATTCCCTCACCCACCTTGTCTCTCTAATATTCTGGGACCAACATAGCTACAATAACTCTGCAAGACTCTGAGAAGTTACTTTACACATTAGACAGAACATGATTATATAGGTCTATGTTGTACGTTGTTTTTTCAGTTAGGTATGGTTCCTCTGTCCCCTACCTTCTCCCTGAAATGCCTGTTTTCTGCTGAAGCTGACAAGAGTAATGTCACAGCCTCGCCAATTTCATTTTTATTTTCAGTCAGAAGTAAAGCCAAGGACCTCAGTACTTCCTGCTGAGGTGGAAGACTGCTGGAGGTTAGCTCAGCTATATTCTGTAGCAGTTTTTCATCTTTTAATGTCTGCAGCTTCTGAACCACTGAGGCTAGAATGTAAAAGAAAGAGATGTCAATATTCTCCTTTTGTTCATTTATTCTCCCCATGTGTTATGTTGCTCCTTTCCACTTAAAACAGCTATCCACTGGCACAAAGGAGAGGTGAAAAATTCCTGCTTCATTGAGTTGCCAGCACTGCAATGCTCTGACTTGGAGTGTTTTACTTTTTGGGCTGTGTATCCCAGATACTCTTGCTGAGAACTGGCATACGTTCTCCACAGGAGTAATGTGTATGGATGTGCTAAATGGGATGTTAGGTATCTTATTCCGAGCCCAAAGTGAAATCATCAGATCTTACTGCAGCTAGAAAACCCACGTTCTAATCAGTGATTGTAGCAAGGGAAATTTTAATATCCTACGGGGAGAGTTGAGTTTGAGGCGTGTTTTCCTTAGGCACTTTCCATATCTAAGACCACATGACTCTTGAATGGAGTTTACACTGGACACTGATATCGGATTATAGTAATAGTGATGTTACATTGGTTATTAGTTTTTGTTTTGTTTTAGAAAAGTGACTAGACTCATGAGAGTGAGTGTCTAATAGCATTGGCTTCAGCCAGCCACATTGAGAGCAGGCTTTGTGCAAGCTTCTCCACACAGCCCCGTGGAAGCACTATGGGGGGAGGCCTTGCTTTGAGTCCGATCTTCTCCTCTGCTATATATTGGTACCAAGGACATCATGTGCCAGTTTTTCCTGCCCACTTATGTCCATCTCTGCAGACAGCCCCTCATACGTGCCTCAGTACTGAACATCTCTCCTATCCCAGTCCTTTGGCCTCTGTTGAATAAAAGCTGGCAGCTATGCCAAGATGTGCTACTATGACATGTAGAACAGGGGACTAGGAGTCCCCCCTCAAACTCCATTTCAGATGCACAAGATTAACAACTGAAATTCACGTTTCCAGGAGCAAAAGTCTAGAGCATGATGGGCTGGGTCCCAAGAGGTGCCAAGTGTCTGTTGCCCTGTTGAGTTTGCAGGGCCAGGTCTTCTGAAGTGCTGAGCACTTCTGGCAAGGCACAGAGTTTGCTCAACTTCCTCAGCACTTCCCAAGAGGGGCTCAGCACTTCATGAGATCGGCCCAAAAGGGATGATGGGCACAAAGAGACTGAAATCAGTAAAAGCTGTGGGCACTCGGCACCTTCCAAATTTTGGGACCAAACCAACAGTACCATCCAGCCCTAAAACAGTTCTTTCTACACACTTGTTTTTAATACTCATGAGCATGTAAGGGTGGGGAGGGGGGAGTGTCAGTTGGACATACCCGCCCCTTTCTTCAGTATACACATGTGCCACTGCAATCCTATTCAAACACCCAAGGCAGTTGTTTCCCTCTTTTCCCTGTTGGTTAATGAAAAATCATGCCAAGAGCTGAATTGTTTTATCTGATGCTCAAAAGCACCTTGATACATTTCCCTTTTACCAGCCAGAACTTAAACACTCTACCTTCTTTTGCAAGTTGCAACAAATAGCTTCCAAGGTCGCTAACGCCGTTGCTGGCAAAATAATTGTAAAACTGAAAAACCGTTAGGATTTCAGAGGACAGACTGGATGAGAGGACTGGTTCTGTTCGGTCGAGGATCTGAGACAGCAGGATTCTGAATACTACGTGCAGCAGGAAAAGACAAAGGAACATTGTATTAACAAGAGCAAAAAACTTTAGGCAGAGAAAACACTGCAATTAACTCGGTTCAACACTTTAAAACATGAAAGAAAGGTAGAACTTTAAAAAAAAAAAAAAAAGACCCCCCAGCATCAGTATTTCTAATCTTCACTAAGGGCAACATTGTCCTCTCTCTCTGGTCCTCATCTGTGTAATATCTGAGCTCCTCACAATCATTAATAGATTCTATCCTGATGAAACCGTGTGAGGTAGGGAAGAACTATTGCCAACTTCCAGAAGGGGGACTGAGCTGTTTGTGACTTGCCCTACATCACACAGGGTGTCTGTGGCTGTGCCAACAATTGAAACTCTTGAAGCCAATGCACCACCCTGTCCATTAACCATCCTTTCTCTCCACCTGACAGTGCATTATTAAACAGAGGACCAAATGTTGTGCCCAGCTGCACCTCTGTAATACCACGGAAGTCAATGAAATTGCCTAGGGGTAGGAGTTGGCCTGGAGCATGGATCTTTTGCTATTTTATCTTCATACGCAAAGCTTCTATTGACATCAGTGTGAATTTGGCAGGCAGAACAGGCAAGAGAATGACATGGGCAGTGCAAATAGAGAATTTCCCCCTAATATCTGACTAAACTAATAAATTATCAGATCTAGTCATCCTTTTTTATTTTAATAATCATATGGACTTTAAAAACAGTTAATTTCTTTGGGTTTACGATTTTGGGCAAAATCTTCTGACTTTATAAGTTGTGGCAAAAACATTTAAATCAGTTACTCTCAGGTAAGGTTTTTGAAACACATCCCAGTTGACTTCCATGCGATTGAAGAGTTGTAACTGAAGATGAGCAAAACTTGGTCTCCGCATATTGGCATTTTTCAGAAGCCCACTACAAGACAGATCCACCTTGACTTGTGGGTAGAAATTTTGTTTTTTGAAGAATCTACCTGTTTCTGCAAGTCCTGGGCACTCTTCATTCACAGCTGTGGCAAAAGTGACATCCAGCTGCTTTATCATCTTGTCTGCAGAGGTATGATACACCCCTGTGGGACCCATGCACTTAGTCCAGAAAGACAGCAGTGATAGCTTTTTATGAAATTCTGGAATTGCTGGGGGGAAAAACAAAACAAGTGAAACAAAATCGCAGAGATCAGATTGCTGTGTTAGTATAACAAAAACATAAGGGTAGATAAATACTTGTTCCCACCCCACTGCTGAGTAGTCAACTTCCCAATGCACAGGAAGTGCTAGCCCTTAGAGGCTTTTAAAGTGTTTTGGCTTCCCAAATGATGAAAGCAAAATTGCTTCTGATCCAGTATTGGGAACTGGAAAATAGTTATTTAATTACCATTAAGTAACAAAGAGATGTGAGGTAATAGTGTGAACACTGGACTGGGAACCACAAACTCCAGAATTCTAAACCTGGTTCTGGCACACACTCCTTTTGGGGCAACTCACCTAAGTGCTTTGCCTCTGTTTCTTGATCAGCAGAATAATGCTAACAATATTTGCCTAGTCCACTGGGCTTGTGAGGGTTAATAATATTTGTAAAACTCTTTAAAGATGCTACAGAACTGCTAAGTGTTAATCAATAATGGTAATTAAAAGTAGTCTCCTAGAGAAACTATTGAGAGACTGTGTCATGCCTCTGATCCTGTAAACTAGAGCTCCCCCAAATAATCTCTGCATTCTGGACAAGGAGAGGTGGAGGAAGAATCTGGCTTCTCAGAGGAGACGCCACACCAGTTGCTTTGGCAATACCTTTTACTACTACAACCATCTGCTTTTTTGTGTGTGGTAGAGGAAAGGAGGCACATTGGAAATAGGGAGCATCTCTCCCTTCTCCCCTTGCCTTTCTGGATATCCTACCTTAGCCCAGCCTGAGGTCTCCTGCCACCATCTGTTGACTGATACCAGTCAGTGTCCATTTGCAACTGTGTGTCAACCTTTAGTGCAATGGAATTTACTAAAAGTCAGACAAATCACTGCTTAGGAGGACTTACACACACACACTCTCATATGCCCAGCCTTTCCAAAGAGCAAACCCCCATATTGCTACTTACCTTCAGTTATAGAGATGATGTTCCCCATGTTCTCACTGCTGATCTCTGCAAGGTTCTCTACTACTACGATCTCCTTGGACAGTTTATCCAGGAGGTTTCTTACAACAAATGGAGTTTTACCAGAGAACACAATTTGCTAATAAAACAAGGGTAAAAAATAAATAAATTACTGAACCCTACTAAGAGTCCTGAAGACGTTTCAACTTGCTGAAATAGTCTGATCTGAATACAGATATTTTTAATCTGTAAGAACTGCAGTGAGAAACTGGTTGTACTGTAGAACCTCTGAGTTAAACACCTCAGGAATGGAGGTTGTTCATAACTGAACAAAACGTTATGGTTCTTTCAAAAGTTTACAGCTGAATATTGACTTAATGCAGCTTTGAAACTTTACTATGCAGAAGAAAAATACTCATTTCCCTTTATTTTTTTTAATAGTTTACGTTATACACAGTGTACTGTATTTGCGGGGTTTTTTTGTTTTTTTGTTTTTGTCTCTGCTGCTGCCTGATTCTGTACTTCCGGTTCCAAATAAGGTGTGTGGTTGTCTGGTCAGTTTTTAAACTCTGGTGTTTAACTCTTGAGGTTCTACTGCATAGTATCTCCTTAAAGCTTCTGTGCATGTATATTTTGCAGTTGTTGCACACTGTTTCTTAAGGGCCCAATTTTTATGCCTATACTGAAATACCTAAATACTCATTTAAATAGCAAAGTGCTGCTTTAGGCACCTAACTCCTTGCCCTAGTCTTAAACTCTATGGAGAGCATTAGATCATCTATTCGACCTCCTGCATAACATGTGGAGCCCATAGAATTTCATGCAGTTACTCCTGTATTGAGCCCAATACTCTTCCTTATTCTACATGGCTGGGATTTAGCTCTCTAAATCAGCACAATGAAAGAAGCAGGACTTGATTTCCATTCTAGCAGTGAGCCTGTGGCCACTGGAAGTAGATGTTAACTGTCTGTGTGGGAATGAAGAGCCTAATGCAGTAAATGAGGCTCCAATATACAGTATTCCAATACAATAGGAAAACACTGATGTTCTCCAAAGGAGGCACCCTTCAGGAAGCAGAAGATCCTGGGACAAGTTTTTACTTTGGTTAGGGAGGGAAACCGTCTTGGAATGTATAACTATCCAGACTTGGTTCACACAGAGACTGGACTTCAGTGCAACATTCCACTGTGCTCGCACATAGAGTCCAAAGCAAAGGTAGCATTTTACAATCCCTGCATTTAAAGAATCATCTTGGTTTTATACCCAAAATACCTTTTGCTTTTAAATAACACACACATCTTGGTTGACTTCCAATGGCCTGGGGTTTAGCTAGAGTTAACAGTGAATGAATGGGCTTCCATGTCACCTCTGGAAATCTTAAGTCACATAACAAGGCTGCCCTGCAGCTGCTCTGAGTGTGGAGTAGAAGTCAGTGGCAGGATCAGTGCCAGGATTTGGGTCCAACGGGAAAGTGAATTGAGTGGTCTGCACTTTCTGTAGTGCACACCAGTAGTTCACGTCACAACTGCCCTATAGTTGCAAGTCTTGCGCTCAGCTCAGAAGAGGGCCAGGACTGGCATAACAGAGGTCTGGCAGGTCACGACTGAGGCACATTTGAAGAGCTACATTTGCAGAAGCTTTCTTGGTGTCAGCCAGCCCCTCAACTGGCTCAATCTAGCAGTACTCCTGCCTTGCTTTCACCCAGTACTAAATTCGCCCACCAATTTAAACCCTAAGTAGCTGGCACACAAATGCCTCTAGGAATATTATAAAAATATAACCAAAAAGAGCAGTTGTACCTGAATGAGCTGTGTACAGTACTGCAAATGCTTAACTATTGTGATATCAAGACTCTCATTCCCTGTGGTCAGTGGGAGAGGACTTCCAGCTACACTGGTCCCAACTCCTGTGTCTTCAGTCAAAGCTTCACTGAGGTGCCCTCTGGCTTCTGGGTGATCTGACCTGTAACTGTTAATGCAGGAAGTTGGGTAAGGAGTTGATTTTCTTCTCATGCAGACAGAGCACGTTAACTCAAAATGACTAACATCAGGCACAAGAAGAATTGCTGCAAGCAGTGATCTGTAACCAAAGAGCCCTTGATAAGCCAGAAACCTTTTAATGAATACATCATATCTTAACTTGGCAGTAACATTGTGTAATGAATGTGGAATGATTGTACACATTTAAAAGACAAATTGCTTCCACAGTGGTCTACTTGTTTCTACAGAACAATGCCTCTTTTGTGGAGAACTCACCAAGAAGTCTTTGAAATTTGACCTTGTTAGCACTTGTTATTTTTTCATCTGTTGACATTATTAGTTACCAAATTGTTCTGGATTAAACTGCATTATTGATTTGTGGTTTCTCAAAAATTAAACCATTAAGAACTAATTTATCAGTGTTTTGCAGGCACCAGATTTAATTGTCAGTAAAAGAAAACATGGCTGGAATAAGAGACATGATGGTTTCATCTGCTGTTTTAGGCATAGTGTGTATAACAAACAGTTCACCATATTTTTTCCACATGATAATACTTATTCTCACTGTGTTTAAATCATTTCCATTTTCTTGTTGTTGCACCAATGTTCTCTCATGGTTTGAAAGTAGGGCTCGATTCTGATTTCCAATATGCAAACACACATTTACATGTTTTAAAAATCACAGCACCTGCACTGCTTTAGGCGGATGCTCTAAACTATGCATTCAAATTCACCCAAAATCAGAGTAGGAACTGAGGCTGCTTTCAAAGTAATCTTTAGGAAAAAAAGGAAACCTTTTCATTTTAAGCCAATTCACTTAACTCATTGCTATGGTGCATCATAAGCACCATAGCACATACATATACACTGACTCTGCAGGCAGCTTTGTCATTCACATCAGCAGGAGCAGGATGAATTTAATAATGCCTAGGTTAGCAAGCAACGTAATTTATATAATTTATTTCCACGTTAAGTCCAAGGTTTTTTTGGGGGGGTGGGGGGAAGTATGCAATGAGGTGGTTCTTCTCCTCTTCGCCCCCCCCCCCCCCCCACCCCCCATGGCAGAATGGTGATTGCTTGTTGTGCTGGAAAATCCCTTACAAGTGCTATGATGGGCAGTGGGAAATGTAGCTTCCCTTTTAGGAGACCGCTGTGTGTTCTTTGCTCCTTTTGCAGTCATAGTTGCAGTGTGTAGACTTTTTGGGTCATGTTTTAGTTCTCCTCAGGTTACAAATGTATATATGAGGATCTAATGATAAAACACAGTCAGCTTCACAAGGTGACATGACAGCACATAACAAACACACAACTACTTCTCTCACAAAGACAGTGGTGGAATGAGGGCATGTAACATGCAGGCCATGAACAAGTACCAGTCATTACTCTTGCATTCCAAAGGAAACCTACACCATGCTGTTTAAATCTGGCCCTGTGTTACTGTTACTGACAATCCTAATCCACTGCAAAGATTTATTGGGCTAGAGAGAAAAGACAGGGGTGGGAGGAAAAACAGAGAGGAATTAGTTACTAAATCCAAACCAAGGAAAACCAGGTCCAAACCTATATCAAGGAAGAAGCTCTGCAGATTTTGATCTCTAGTATGCCAATTTATTACACTTCCCTTTTGGGGGACAGAGTGTAGCTGTTTGAACAAGAAAAATTGATACCTGCATTTGGAGTGTTTCAGGTTTGTTAACCACTAGAAAACCTCTTGATTTATAACCTCAAATATCTAGTTTCATCTTCCTTGAATAACGTGTGCACCAGGATCCTCTGTTAGTGACAAAGAACTAGTGTAGCAGCTTGCCTTGAGAACTGCAAGCTGGCTGTCACTATTGACTTACCTAGTCTTCTCAGTCTCAGTGTCTGAAAATACTGAGTCAGCACCTCCTCCACCATTACAAACCTCATCACTTCCACCATCCTCATCATCAAAGTCAGAGGTGTTCAGGAAATCAAAGCTTTCTAAAGCACTTTCAACTGTTAGACTGACACTGGAGGACCTGCTTCGGTTTACTGCTGGCTTGCACTGCAAAGGCAGAACAAACCAATGAACACCAAAAATATATTTAACTACTGAAAAAAGGATAACACTGAAGTTTACAACTTTTTATATGCTTTAAAACTTAATTTTATTGGATTATATTAATTTCAAACCTTCATAAGAAATACAGTCAAAGTCTGCACACTGAAAAAGCTCCAAATAGAAAACATGTCAGGGGTTCAACTCTGTCCTACATTTCACTTAAGGTCAAGTGAAAAGATCTTCGATGGCCTTAAAGAGGACAGTGTGTTAATTAACATGTGGGAGGCTGAAAACGTAAGGCACGTTCCATAGCAGTAATTTTAGGTACAGAAGCTTAATTACATGCATTCATTTAAGCTGTACTGGGCCAAATTCATTCCTGGGATAACTCCAATGGAGTTTAAACCTGGTATGAATTTGGTCCCATCTCTCCAGATTACTGTACAGGACTGGAATCAGGAGGAAAGCAAGACATTCCTCTATCAAATATCGTGGTACTGGACACCCCAGGAGACAGTGCTTTTTAATGATAAACATAATCAAGGAGATTCCTAAAGGCAATTTTATAACCCAGAAAGTAACAATTCCAACCAGAGGAGATGCCTTTTTTTCATCACTAGGGAGGAACTGAGTGAGAAACTCAGAACAACAGGGAGAAAGTGTAAGTAAAGCTTCATGGCCTCTGTAAGAAATCTCTAAGACCCCAATCCTGCATAATGATCCATGCAGGCAGACCTTGTGTTCTGTGTGCAGCCATGCTGAAGTCAGTGGGGCTCTGCATGGGCACAGACTTTTGCTTGTGTGGACCATCTTGCAAGATCAGAGTGTAAGTCAGTAACTTGACTTAGGATCAGCTCCAGCAGTTTTGCACAGCAATTTCTACAGTTTTAGCTATACTCATCATCATCATCATCGACGGCCTGAAGACACAAAGTATGGTTCCAGAACAGAACCTTCCCAAAAGTTGGTATTAAGATTCAGAGTTCTGGTTTTGCCCATTAGTGAGTGATGAGCTAACTGGGAAGTTCAGATCTGATTCCAAAACCACACTTTCCTACAGCTTGGGATGATTTGGAGTTTTGCATCTATGCCATCTGTACATAATATTAATACTTTAGCATTTACAGCATCTTACACCTTCAAAGGCTGTATAAGCATTAAACAAACAATCCTCACAACACCCCTGTGAGATAGGTATGTGTTATCCAGCCTTTCATTCAGTTTACATGTTTGATGGGCTTCCTGTTCTGTACAAAATAAAACTGTAGCAACTGCACTGTCAATTTTCTCTTCCTGCTGACATAGTCAAGGGAAGCTTTCTTCAGCTAGAACAAGCTTCTGTCTTGACCTTTTGAACGTGAAGTCCAGCAACTCGGTTAGTGACCCCCAGTCTCAATCCTCATGCAAATTAACAGGCTGAATGGCGATCTCAAAGAAGCAGTGGTCTCAAGAGTCCAAGTATTCCACCTGCACATGCATTCTCCCCTCTGTTTCTTTGTATGATATGCTTCACAGAGAGAGAAAATGAGTATTTTCCCCTGCCTCAGTACTGTTCTGACAGCTGACCTCATTTGCACAAGCAGCAGAGCAGCTGGGAAGTTCAAAAATAACTGATACTTGTAGTCTCTCATGTACAAATCCACTTCGGAGTTAGTTCAGGGAGTCAGAGCAGGAGGAACGGGCTGTCAGAAAAGCACTTAACTTGGAAAAGTATCATGTAGCTGTAAATGCCAATGGAAACACAGATGTTAAAATGGTAACGCAAAAGGACAACCTCTCCCTCCTTTCCTTAGTTATGCTCTTCTTCAATTATGTGGTTAATTCTACACTACTCAGATCATTCCAACAGACCGCCTGGCATAGGAATATGAAGCATTTGAAAGCAGTTATTCCCAATTAACTCTGTCCTCATGATAAAGAATCATGAATATCTTCTTGTGGGGAAAAAATGTGCATCACAGTGATTAGTGAAGAGCTGTGAAACAAATCTAAGGTTAAGACATTATGTACTGTAACATATGTAAAATACTTTTTCCATTTAGCTTCAGTCTCATTCATAGACTAATTACAGGATTTGTAACATTACTTAGTCCTGCCTTGAGTGCAAAGGACTGAACCAGAAGACCTCTCGAGGTCCCTTCCAGTCCTACACTTCTGTGATTCTATGATTTAGATACTTAGGGGTGTTAGTTACAAAAGAGCCTACATGATTTAAGAGCACAAGTCCCAGTAACTTTCAGTAGACCTTGTGCTCCTAAGCCACCTAGACATTTTTGAACAATTCCACTCATCCAGTTATAGGGCCAGAACTTCAGCTGGTATAAACTGGCAGAGCTCTATTGACGTCAATGAAGACATACTGAATTATAGCAGCTGAGGATCTGGCCTGTAGATTTTTACGGATAGAAGGGACTGCTGTGATCTGACCTCCTGCATAACACAGGTCAAAGTTTCACTAAGTAATTTCTGCAGTGGGGGAAATTTATTCAATTATTTGTTGATTATGATACCCCGCTACTTTTTCAGCTTCTATCTAATTAAATTAAAATACAAATTACTCAAGAACGTAAGGGAATAGTAACCAAACTGCAAACAACAAAGCTTAAAATGTGCCTCTCTAAAGAGATGGTTGGTCAATCAAGGTTGGAGCGAATCAGTTGGTTTTAGGTATTTTCCCAGTGAGCTCTTGATAACAGACTGAAAAAATTGTACTTTGCTGTTTACAATTAATAGGGCCGCTCATACTCATTCAGATTTTCTTTATGTTGATGTATTCTGAAAATATACTTACTTTGAGAATATCGTCCAGATGCATCACCTGTTGGTCCAGGTCCTGAAATTCTTTATACTGTTCCTTATGTGGCTCAAGGGCTAGGAGAAGCCCCTGAAAGGCATCTTCTAAGCTTCCATCTAAATAAGACTTGTATCCTTCTGATTCGCCACTTATTGATCCCTCACACTGCAGCCTTTCAGGTGTCATTG
Organism: Terrapene triunguis; assembly: GCF_002925995.2. Taxonomy (NCBI): domain Eukaryota; kingdom Metazoa; phylum Chordata; order Testudines; family Emydidae; genus Terrapene; species Terrapene triunguis. The sequence goes on from NW_020664409.1 coordinate 11,661,681, forward strand.
GAGCCTCTGCGGAGGTGAGCCTTTTTACCAGCTGTTTGGTGATGTTGCCTTCATAGGTGTCCAGTTCCACCGGTTTCAACTCTGACACGTCATCTGTCTCCTGTAGAAGTGACACTGGGACACTAGAATCTATAAACAGGTTATCACTCCCAGGGCCTGGAGGCTTTTGGTGAACTTCAGAGGCTACTCTGGAACTTTTCTTGTTCTCATGTACTGGTGTATGCTCTGGCTGTGACTTCAAGTCTTTTGACTCAGGTGTAGAGTCCAGGGACGAGTTTGTGCTGGAACTGTCCATCGTTGGGTTTTTTGAGGATTTGTGCTCTGGAGGTGTGACAGTAATTTCAGGACTGGAAGGGTCAAGGGCAGAGGCGGAATCTACAGTGATGGGTGGGGGAGCACAATCTCCATTGGGTATATCGCCAAAGCTGAAAGATATTGGTCTTTTCTCCGTGCCTGCCATCCCATTTTCAAAGATGTCGTCTGGCGAATTGGACTGCAAAGATAATGTAAACTTGTAAAAATAAAACACAAGGAATGCATCACACACGATACACGTCTGTGTAAAAGAGAAAGAGACACACAAATTCAGCCCTGGCATAAGCTGGCACATCTCCTGCGCATTTCAGTGGGAGTGCTACCTGCTACATCAGGTCTGGGAAACTTGGTCAGTATCTTTTCTGTTGGCAAACTAAAGTGAGCCCACTATTGAGTGTGACACAACAGTAAGATCTGAACAGGTATAATTGGATTAATTCTCAGACAGCAATTTAATTTGCATTATTCAGTTTACTACTTCACATAGAAAAGCTCTGTTCATTGTTGTATTATTACAGTTCTTTTGTGCAGGTCTGTACTCGTTTAATGATTGCTCAGACTTCCTGTTTTGTTTTTTCCATTTCTAAAGCAATAAAAAATATCCCAGAATCACAACACTGTTTAACTAGCTCATGTTAACGTTTACTATTACATGATTTTCAGGGACACAATCTTACTCATGCAATACTTTTGACAAAAAAATTAATGTATTTGTTATACAAAGAGTAACTGGTGAACATAGGTCACATAGAACAGTGGTCACCAATGCATCGATCGCCTCTGGAGCCTCTGCCAGTTGATTGCGATCTCTGGGCTGCTAAAAGTCCAGCGAAGCAGCGGGGCTCAGACAGGCTGCCTGCCTGCCGTGGTCCCATGTTGCTCCCGGAAGTGGCTGGCTGCTGGCACGGCCCTGCAGCCCCTGGGAGGGAGGGGGAGGCAGCTCCGTGCGCTGCCCCCCGCCCCCAGCACCGTCCCCGCAGCTCCCATTCAAAAAGTGATCTTGTGCATAAAAAGGTTGGAGACCACTGACATAGAAGATCAAAGATAACAGAGAACTTGCATGATGCTGTTTCCACCAGTTCTCTGACAAACTGACAGGTAGAAGACAGTAGTGTATATAGACGGACAGAATTTTCTGCATTTAGGTCTATGCAGTGGATCTCCGCTCTTCACATTTTACACATGTGCACATCTCTCACTGACCTCCATGGGAGTTTTATACATTGTAGGGGAGCAAAATTTAGGAGCCAAAACTTGCCATACAGATCTGACTGGAGAATTTCACCAGAATGCATTTTTTTTTTTTAAGTGAAAAATAGCCTTTGGTTAGACAAGGCATCAGTAAAAAGGAGCAAAATGTATGACTATCTCACATTTAACTCTCCTTTAGTATGAATAATGTGGCCTTAAAAAAAAAATCTCTATCATCTTCTTCACTATAAATAGGTTTGAGCCATCCTGGAGTTTTAGAACAAATTCTTCTGTTATTTTAACCAATCTTTAAAGTAGATAGTGGGAAATGAAATGTAGAACATTAAAAGGATAAAAAAAAAATCACAGCAAAATGGGAAGTATAAGAATCTCTTCAGAATGACATTGAAAGCCTACAGTATAACGCTTGTCGTTTAACATAGTCCTTACCCTAGAAAGTTTTGAATTGCACGGCAAACTAGCTCACAACTCACATCTGAACACAACACAGATGAAAAACGACAAATATTTTGCTGACAATTTGCTGAAGAAAGCTGCAAGAATGTATACACCATCTTAGTATAAGATTAAAGCATCCAAAGTTCTACTGAACTTTTGCCCAGAGCTCTTTGTATCTGTCATTCTAAGTCTAAATATATTAAGTTCTGTTTTGTTTTTTTTTTTGCTTTTTTCCAAATGTATATACATTTTTAAACGTTCTTTCAGTGCTGGAAGTCAGATTACAAGAAAAATATAGAGCATCGACCAATCTAACTTTGCATCCCTAAAGACGGGTTGTCTGACTATCATTTGTAGCTGAATCTCTGCCCCATCCCTAGATAGGGGCTGTGATCCTGATCCTATTGAAGTCAATGGGAATTTTGCTATTGGCTTTCCTGAGAGCAGCATTGGGCTTATACTCCTAGTCTCTCCCTTGCAACCAGTCAGCAAACTAGATGATCTGTGATGCTAAAGATCAAACAGAGCATGCATGGAAATGAGAAAGCCACGTTAGCACTGAAACAATCATTCATTACACACACACGCACAAACACCCCCCGCCCCCCCAGCAAAACTCACATATTGCTCTAGCCCTGCTTTAGGCCTCAGCCTGAGAGATGGCAGGTCACTGAAAGAGCGACTGCGCTGCAGCCTGTCAAAGAAAGTGTCTTGCAGAGCATCTAAAACTGACAACTGCGGCCTGTCTTGTGGAGGATGTAGCCATTTCTTCAGCAGTTAAAGCAAAAGGGGGAGTTAGTTGAATGCATCATAGTTACAGCACTTAAATGGCCAGCTTTAAAGATATTAATTGAGGGTGAAATTCACCTCAGTGCAAGGCCAATGCATTACTTCAATCCTACTTAACCCATCAAAATATGGTTTAAGTGGGACTTAAATGGCACCTTGGCCTTGTGCAGATTCTTTGCATAAGGGTGAATTTCATGCTGAGTTAGATTAAACCACAAACTAGGATCGTTCTAATTGTTTTAAACTGCTATCGCTGAATAGATATACATTGTATAAAGTCTCCTCAAATATCACAAGCAGAAGTATGGGCATCCAATAACTGACCATATTATATTTTATGGTTACAGGAACCTAAACATGCTTTACTTCTAGGCTGAACAGCTGGAAGTGTGTTGCTTTTCATAGAGTTTAACATGGCATAATGATGAAGCTGGGAAAAATGCATTTTAAAGCAATTAAGCATTTACTATTTTGATGAGGCAGTGAGGGTCTCTTTACATAATTATGTGAGGCCAAACTTAACTTACAAAGAATGAGTGATCCTTGAAGGTAGGAGTTTCTGGAGTCCCTTGGCTATACGTGGACATTCTTCTTTGAAGAGCAGATGTCTTGTTCGCATTGCCTGTGGATGGGGTCAAGTCCTCAACATCAAATGGGCTGCAATAAATTAAATTAATTAATTAAATTAAATAATCACCACCTTAGGCAGAATGAGACTGCATCACAATTACAGGGAAATCGTTTCTTTTTTTATTATTCATTTAGTTCATTAGAATAATCTGCACCTGACACAAAAGAAAAGTAAAGGATTTTAGCAGCAAATCTAAAAAGGAGAATTCAGTTTTTAAGTGAAACATTAAAGAAAATCTTGTTCATTAGACAGTTAGCTCAGAAGTGCGATTCTCCTTTAGGATAAAAAGCAGTCCACTGCCAGGAATAATTTTATGTATGCTAATATGATGTGACTCCTACAGCATGAAGAATTTTCGTGCATTTGAGATGACAGCTATCAAAAATAATTAGGAGTAAGGTGCTCTACTATTAATAGAGCTGTTACATCACAATGGAATACAGCAGTTGTCATGATTGGGTTAATGCTTTATTGCATTGTAAGATATAACATACACAAATGTAAATATTAAATACTTCAGAGTTTGTTTAGAGACAACGGGTAGATACTACTTTAAAATGCCATAAAATCTTGCTTTGAATCCTTGCTCTATCATCCTGTGCTTATTATTGCTGTGGGGTGAGCATGTCAAGGGATTTCCCACTACCCTGAAGCAATGTGTCAAGCATGTGAAGGCTAGTTTTTAATGCTCTGGGCCAAATGCTGTTCTTGGTTATTATGCTAGTGTAAATCTCCATAAAATTTGCACCAGTGTAACTGAGATTTTTCACGCATATAAGAAGGGCCCAATTTTGCCCTCAGATGTTTGAGTTTGAGGCAACATCTGTATGGCACCTATATGCCCCTCATCAGTGTAGCATTTGAGTGCCCCAATCTTTAATGTATTTATCCCCATAACACCTCTGTGAAGTGGAGAAGTGCTATTCTACCCTTCGTACAGGTAGAGAACTGAACAAGCACACTAAGACTTTGTATACACTTGAAACGGTATGTAGAGTATGTGCAGCTATACACTGCAGTGAGAGGCTGTGTCCACACTTGTCACTGTGGTGTGTAGCTATAAATGACAGGAAAAGGCTCTGGCAGCGGGGCGGCAACAGGACACTACGCTGCTAAAAACAGCAGTGTAGACGTGGGAGGCACTGCCAGGGCCTGTAGAGAGTAGGGTTGCCAATTTTGGTTGGACATATTCCTGGAGGTTTGGCAACCCTGGTAGAGAGCCATGTAGGGTACACACCCTAAGATACAGGCATGTAGGGCAGTCTACATTATTCTACTCAAGTAAGTCGTGCCTCACTGTCTACACTGCTATTTACACCTGTGTTAGCTGGGCGTGCAGTGTCTATACTCTACATGCCGCCCTAAGTGTAGATGTACCTTTAGTGACTAGCCTCAGGTCACACAGGAAGTCTATGGTAAAGCGGGGGGTCATCACTGTCTACCAATGCTCTTCAACAGGGAAACAAGAGGATATGAGATTCTACTTGGCTTTGAGAAGCTGCTGACCCACTGAAAAGTAAAGCGGTTCTACTTACTACCAGGTAATTTCAAGGTTCAGCTTTATAGTGCCAAGGTCGTTAATGTCAACAGCAACCACCTGAGGCCGAGCTGCAAACAAGTCCTTTGTCTCACAGGTAACACTTCCCACTAGAATGTGAGTAGCAAGTCCTTTAACTTCTGTGACCTGCAAGGGTAAAGAGCAGTAGTATTCGAAACAGGGCCTCATATTCTATTTCAGCTTTATGGGCAGCTTTTAGCAGCAGGTGGCTAGACAGTACAAATTGGGGTGTTTACCTTAATAGAGATCAGCCCAACAATAAGAGGGAGGAAAACCATTTCTTCTCCATCCCAGCTTTGCTTGCCATTCACTTCAATTTTGCCTTTCAATTTCCATCGCTGGCGACCATACCGCATGAAAATCTATGAGAAAGAAAAGTCCTCTTAGTTCCTTGGCATGCATGCTCTACCTGTTCTCAGCAGACAAATGTCAGACAAAGATATGAGGAAAAGGGCAGTTTCTGAAATACACCTGAAGAATAGATGCTATGAATGCTGAACTCTGCTTTCCACCAAACATGGAGGAAAGTCTATGCTGAAGGGACACTGCACTGAGTTTTCACATTCATTTCATAATGTAAACCTGCTCATATAGCACTAGATGTCTTGCAGAAATACTTGCTCCTACCGATCCAGAACCCAGGGCAGAAAGGGAAGGCAACCCCTTAATACCAGAAATCCCTTCCCTCTCAGCAGCTAGGGCTGAGAAAAAAGAGATGGTGATGTCATTAGTAATATTGCATCACTGCTAAAGACACCTGAAAAGATTCAGGGGTCAGATTTGCAAAAACACCACAAGTTGATATGCTTGTGAGAAGCTTGTCCGAATGATTTTAGGTTGCACGGGGAGTCCCGTTCTCTCCTCCCCCCACAACCTCCTCTGGCCAAGAGACCACAGCTTCACTTATCTGCTCTATTATCTCCTTAGCTAGGGGAGAGAATCACAGGGCTGGCTGTCTACCTCTGTTTTCAGGCACCAGGATTCTCTAGGGGCTGACAGGTTCTCTTGGGAAGACAAAGAGGAATCCTGCATGCTCCAAGATTTTGTGAACTCTGTGGCATAAATGTAAGTGAAGCCCCCTAATGCTACATTTTAAAGCAGGGAGAACAGCAGGCCACCCTAGCTGGAGGATCTTGGTATGGAAGAATTAGGCTGCCTGGCCAGTCTTCTATAGAGAGAACCTGCTCCTAGCTAGTGAGCTGTCTGCCCCCTATGGAGGACCTGCCACTGCAAATAAGAAATGGTGACTGGCGGATTAATAAATGGGTTTTGGTAAAAGGGGAGGGAGGAATCTTTTATCAAACTACTTCTAACTTCTGAAAGGTTCTGGTTGGTTTTGATCTGAATCTGATTAAAGTTGACATAAGAATGGCCATACTGAGTCAGTTCAATGGTCCATCTAGTCCAGTATCCTGTCTCCCAAAAGCAGTCATTAATGGGGTCTAGAAACTTTATTTCTGCATCCTGTCCTAGTTGACATGTACCCAGTCAATATGGGGGAGTTGAAATCCCCATTATTGAGTTTTCTATTTTTATAGCCTCTCTAATCAACCTGAGCATTTCACAATCACCATCACCATCCTGGTCAGGTGGTTGGTAGTATATTCCTACTGCTATATTCTTACTATTCAAGCATGGAATTTCTATCCATAGGGATTCTGTGATACAGTTTGATTCATTTAAGATTTTTACTAGATTTGACTCTATGCTTTCTTTCACATATAGTGCCACTCCCCAACCAGCACAGCCTGTTCTGTCATTTCTATATATATTCTGCGCTGGTATTAATGTCCCATTGACATAGTGTTGCTCCAATAGATTTGGTCTATTCAATCTGCACTGACTGGATAAATGAGGCATCTTCTTCCTAGAGGAATTGGAGACTTATGCCAAAAATAAAGTATTGTGAGACATGATTTCTTTCTAAAACAAAGCTAAAGACAGACCTATTGTTATCTTAATAGCCATCATCCAGTACCTTGGGTCTGATCTTGAAGTCTTCACTGTTGACACATTCAGTCATAAAGACAACAGTGGGGCCTTTCTTGCTATATACATGAGGGGAAAGCAGCTCTTTCCAGAGGTGTCACCACAATAAGTTACTTTCAAGATCATGTACAAAGTGATGGAAATTCCCCCCTCCCCCCCCCCATTTTACACTAAGGGAACTGACATGATACTTACCTCATATTGATCTCCAGGACAAAGACGAGCAAAACCAGCCAGACCTAAGAGCAAATGAAATTTGAGATCATTTTCAGAAGACACTCTTTATTTAACACCTTCTTCCCTTTCTAGCTCCCTTTACTTGTATAAACTGAATGCTTAAGACCAGATCAAAACCCTAGCACTCCTTTTATGGCATCAGTGCAGTCATGCCATATGCATCAGCACTTTGTACATCCTTTCTGAGAGAATTGAACCCACCAGTATTTCTTACTGTTTGAGATTCAGGCTGCCTCTCTGGCTTCTATAAAGATCCAACAAATGGCAGAGAAACTGCCGGGTTCATTTTTTGTTGCTGGGCAACATGAGAGTAGGATGCATTGGTAGCTGAGAGAGTAACCCAATCACGGATTTGGTTTGTTTGGTGTTTGAATGTCTGATTTATGCTCCTGGCTGGATTTTAGCTATGAAAACTTCCTACTAGCCCCTCAAATTCTTTAGTACAGCTCTACAAATCAGTTACTAAGACAAGTCCCAAATCTCAAGTATCTTCTGGTGGCTTGGAAATGCATTTCTTAGCCACTACTACAGCCCCAAGAAATGGAAACTGCATCAAGAACCAAACAGCTTTAAAGGAGACATGACATAAGCTTACACTTACAACTTCGTTCTTGTTTCATGATCTCTGTGTCATGGTTTATTATAAATGGTGATCATGTGAAATGAACAAAACTATTTGAATGTAATGCAAGTAGACAACAGTCATGCTAGAGAGATCTTGGATAACTTGCTGTCTGCTAGTTTGCTTTTTGTTTGGTATATTCACTATCCAAACTGGTAATAGGCAAATGACAGTGCATTTTTTCATTCTATTTTTTGCCCAGTAATATTTGTTATGCCACACAGTCAGATGGTGAATTTAATTATAAACTCCTGATAAAACTGAAACAGGTCACCACATTCAGCAACACGCAGCATCCTATATTGACATAAATGGCATGAGATACATGCCATGCCATGTTTTGGGTCAAATTCTGCTCTTGGACACACACATAATTGCAGCAAAGAGTCCTGTGGCACCTTATAGACTAACAGACATATAGGAGCATGAGCTTTCGTGGGTGAATACCCACTTCGTCGGATGCATGTAGTGGAAATTTCCAGAGGCAGGTATAAATATGCAAGCAAGAGTGAGTCAGGCTAGAGATAATGAGGTTAGTTCAATTAGGGGGGATGAGGCCCTCTTCTAGCAGTTGAGGTGTGAACACCCAGGGAGGAGAAACTGCACATAATTGCAACATCTCTAATAAATGCAAATATTCAGTGGAGCATTAGGACTACACACTTTGAATTGCACAAAGAAAACGTAGATCTGCAAGTAAATTGATTCCAATACCATATGCAATGTCGCCTGGTGTATTTTACACACACACACACACACACACACACCACTCATCCATAACCAAGATTATACACCAAAACTGCTCATTTATATTGATGTCACTTCTCTGACAACAATTAAGTTCCACTAATGTAATTGAGAGCAGAATCCAACCTTCGTTTTTACGGAGAGAACTTGGCTTTGAGGCAGTTAGTGAAGTGGTCACTAAGTACATAAACCTGGTGTCTTTCAGGCTTCCAATAATACCGTGTTCTATTCTCAAGTCTTGTCTGTAGGTGGCAGCAATCCTTCACAAGCCTAATTTACCGTTTCAGTAAGAGCTCTTCCTAAATTTAAGAAGTATTTGCCATTTGATATAAAAATCCAGAGAATGCCAGTACTGCCAGCCCAACAACTGTTCAAAAACCATGAGTCAGGCCTCAAACAAATAATGAGATTAATTATTTGTAACCAATCTAGGGGGTTCTTATTTGCCTTTTGCAGAGCCTTCAGGGTTCAAGTTTTCTTCTGTAAGCATGAGGGCTGAAAGCTTTGTATTTAAAAAATAAAAAAGTGGAGATTCCCATGTAACTATATGACTTCAGAAGCTGGGGCTTTAAGAATAATATCTGATATTATCATGAGGCTCACAAGAGTTGGCGTCACTGATAACTGCATTACATTTACTTGCAAACAGTTACCAAACTGAGATACAAATTATAAAGAGCAGGATTCTTTTAAGTTGGGTGACCAGATGTCCCGATTTTATAGGGACAGTCCCGATTTTTGGGTCTTTTTCTTATACAGGCTCCTATTACCCCCATCCCATCCCGATTTTTCACATTTGCTGTCTGGTCACCCTACTTTTAAGATACTTTCTCTTCATAAATACATAGGAGGTCGAGCTACACACTCCAATTCTGTCCCTCTCCCTGCCCATGTAAGACTGTTCCCTACAGCTACCGGACACATCTGCTATTTTTTCACATGCCTAATTTAAATTGTCTCACATGAGGGAACTTCTTCCACTTTCCTGCAGACTCTCTTATCTCCTTATTGGGAAGCTATTGCTGATATTTGGCATAAAAAAGTCTTCAACTTTATTTCATCTCATTACTCCTAATTACACCTCTTTATATCACCCTAAACAATTCTTATATGGGCCCAATCATTATAGCATCTGAGTAGCTTACAAATTAATGTATCCTCTTAACACCTTGGTTAGGTAGGGAAGCATTATCCCTGTTCTACAGATGGGGAACTGCAGCACAGAGAAACTAATACCTCAAAGGTATTAGTTACCTCACTCCCATGGATTTCAAAGGGAGTGAAGTGCCTAAATACCTTTGAGGATCTGTGCCTATGTGACTAACACAAAGTCCCACAGGAAATCTGTGGCAGAACAGGAAATCAAACTCAAGACTCTAGAGTTCCAGTCTTCGCTGCCGTACCCACAAAACAAACCCTCTTTTTAAAAAACAAGAGGTGTTTAGATCCAACCTACTGCAGGTAAACCCAATTCTTTTACTACTGGTTGATCTATAGTTGGTCATTGCGTTAAGAATCTGGACCCAGACTCTTTCCTTTCACTTCTTTAGTGGGTTCTTTGAACAGAACACAGCATATCCTCTACTCTCCCCTGAACACTGGGAGCAGAAGAACAAAGCAGCCCTCTGTCAGGGCTCCTATTGCCTCCCACTTTCTAATTTATTTATTGTTTATAAATAATTTACATTTACTAGCACTATGCTGCTGCTGCTCCCATCTCCATAAAGGTGCTCGTATCAGCTAACTTGGTCTCTGCTGGGCAGCGTCACTGAACATATCTGATGCAAATAAAAACATTTTCTTCAGCCCAGTAGAAAGGGGGGAGAGAGGGTGGTTTAAAACTGCAGCTCCATCTTCGTCTTTGATCGGGGGATTGGCCTACAGCATTTGTTTGAGTGAAGGGACACAGAAGGGCGTGGTAGGGAAAGCAAGTCTGAAAAGCAGTATGAAAGTACTGTAGCTCTTCGTATTACTAGGCTAACCTGGAAGGGCCAAGCCTCTCCTCTGTTGTTGTTTAAACGGCTACAGCTTGATCAAAGTATATTTCCATAGAGGTTGGGAGAGGAATACGGGGAGGCTAGTTTAGTTGATTGTGTGCCATCCCCCAGCACTTAGGGCTGTGACAGTACCTAGAGTACTGGAGATGGGTGGCACTCCATGGCACACATGTGGTGATGTTTAGTACCCCTCCTTTCGACAGGGGAGTTAATCCTGAACGGAAGACTGGCACGGCCATTGTCCTTACTTCGTAAAACGATCATGATTTTTTTTTTTAACATTGTATGTTATGAAAATAGAGCTAAGTCTCTTTACCTTCTGACATTATTGTTCATTCAGTGCAAGTGGAGGAGACGGTGTTACTCCACTGTTATTAATGCATGACACAAAATAAAAGTGATTTGCACTGAAATGACTGGGGATGTTTAAGCTTTTCAGAAATGTATATTTCAGCTCCACCCTCGGATCCTAGGGTTACAACAATGTTGCTGTATCACCTGCATTGAACTTCCCAGAGAAAATTCTCATGATGCATCATTTATCATTTCTCTTCTCCCATTCTTTTATGTTAAGGGTTTCTGCATGTAATCAGGATTTTTAAGTACTCTGTTCCTGATGCTTATTCCTCACTGATGTGCATGGAATGAAAAATCAGGCTGCCATAAAATCCCATTGATTTCACTGGAAGCTTAGGGTGTGCAAGAAATGCAGGGTCAGGTCTTTGAAGTTATGCCATTTATGACAATAATCATTTCTACTGCAATCAACAGTGATGTCACAAACATCTCATTATGCACACATCAGTCTTGCAGGGATGCTGACTCCTAGAAGTAGCTTTTTGCATCATCTGTTCTTTTAATTGGTTTAGGGTATACACACAGCAGTTTTATTTGTTACAGAACCAACGCTTTTCATTCATGGCATGTCTTATAGCCTTGGTTATATCAGTGCATTCTGGAACACCAGACTGCCTCTCTGCTAGTGCCCAGCACTATTGCTGCGAGCAGGGCTTTTAAATGGGAGACATTGGATGGAGTTAGGAGTGGTTAAGTGAGTACAATTGCAACACTTGTCACTTCCCATCTCCACTGGGGACAAACTATTGTAGGCTGAATCAATTCAGCTTGATCTTGGCTAAATCTAGATCTTGTCTAAGATGTTGCAACCTACTGATACAACCAATGTTTGTAAAATGCCTGGGAGAGAGTGGCACATGGAAGGCAAAGGCTTTTTACAGGTACTGCAAGCTCAAGATACTCCAATTGATATTTTTGGCAATGTCTTTTCACTTAGTGTGGACAGGAACATCAAGTGAGGAAAATACATAAGGAGCTTATGAATTTTTCAAAACAAAGATTTTGTTTTCATGAGTATCTTAGTGCTAATGTTTGACACGAGTGAAGAAAAAGTGACAAGTAGAATTTAATTTTAAAAAGCTCTTTTCCAATTTTTACTTCAAGCATTGAGTCTTGAAACAAGATTTAATTCACTGAACCTGTTAAAGGTTGTATCTGTGCAAAAGTGCTTCTATTGTTTTCAGAACCATTAATCTTGTAGGAGGAAATCAGACCACGGTAAAAACACGGGACTTATGGCTGAAACATAGATTACACCCTTGAGCTAGGTGGGTCTTTCAAAAGTAAGGTGCCCCTACTCTCTATTTTTAATTTTTACTCAAAAAAACAAAAACAACCCTCCCCCCAAAAAATCAATCTCTGCAAAGGCAAATGACTTTCAAACTTGGTATCAAAATAAGAAAACATTTTACAATTCTGATCCACAGACACTGACATAGTTTCTTAGCAGACTTATGGAAGGAATAAGAGGAAATAGAAGCAAAAGATAGTTGCCTTAGAAACCGCATCACACATTCATCTTGATAACCAAAGCAATGCAGTCTAATTACCCCATCTCCCTCAAAAATAGAAGAATTGTCTTTGAAAAGCTCACTGTACAGATGTGAGCATCAAACTAGTAGGATCAATTCTGCTGGGTGTGGGTGTAAGTCAGGGTTCTGAAGGCTCAGCAACTGATGTGATGGGAAAAACAAACCTCTCATACATTAAACCTAAATTAGCGTTTGCTCTTAGAGCTCTCAGGAACACACACAGAGAGCTCTGGCAAGTCTGTTCATGCAGAAGGGTTGGGAGGGAGGGCAATTACCTTTCATCTTGATGCAAAACTCCCCCAGTAGGTTTTCCAGCTCTCCTTCAATGGTACACATGTTCTGTGTTGGAAAACGGAAGATTGATATCAGACCAACCTCCCACATTTTTTTTTTAAATACACACACAAAAAGAAATAGTTTAGAAAGAAAAGATCCCACAATGTTCAGTAGATAAAAATAAGTGTCTCAAATTAAAATCAATATGCCAAAGTCAGCCCTGGAACAGACAGATGCAGCTCTACTGACTTCAGGTCAGCCAAGCCTGTTTACACCAAGGCTGAATTTGGCCCAGTGTTGTTCTTTTGTTGCATTATAATCCTTGCATTGGCAGAACGAAGTCTCAGCCATCATGGTGTAAGCTGATCATTTCCCCACCCCTCCCTCCAGCCAAGGATTTGTGCCAAAGTGGATCTCAACATGTTTTTATGCTTTGAGCTATGTGGAACACACTATGAGAAAAGGGGCATTGGACTCTTCGCAATGCATTCTCTGTATTTAAGGAGATTCCTATTACCTAGGAGCTGTGGTGGTTGTCGCACCTTTCTATAGCTTTTCCAGATCATGATGCAATAATACATTAATAAAGTGGATTTGATAATATTGAGTAAGATTAGAAAAGATGAAGCAGATGTCTTCACACAAATGGGTTCTAGGCTAATGGAAACCATAATGTACTGAAATCTGCAGAATTGGGTAGAATTTATTTGGAGTACAGTCTTATGCCTTTTCCTGAACAGTGGCCCCAGGGTGCATGTTTAGATGGAGATATTGTGGTATTACAATATGATGTCACTGTGCCCTCTCCATCCATTTCTGACAGAGTGACAAGCTTGTATTTGCAGGTCTCCTACTGCCCCATGGAAGTAAATACAAAATAGTCCCATAATATTTCTAATCAGTCAAATATTTCAAAAGTCAAAAGTAATTAGCTGCATTGATGTAGGGGCTGATCCTGCAGTCTTTATTCAGACAAAATTCCCATTGAAATCTATGGGAACACTCCCATTGATGTCAAACAGTGCAGGACTGGACTACACAGAGCAGCACATACCTCTGTGTATTCCTTGTAACTTCTGTTGATTTCAGACAAACTCTCTCGAGCTGCTTTGCTAGCAGGTGACATTGCAAATGCTTGCTTCATTTTGCTGGCGCCGTCACAAAGACGTCTTTGGATACAATAGGCTTCGTACAGCTCATCCACCTAGCCAGGAACAATGAAAGCATATTAAAATAAAGAAACCCAAAGGAATCATAAAATAGGTTCCATTAAAAGGAAATAGAACTGAACAATTCTGAAATTTTTTTTTAGATACACCAGCGGGTAAACAACTGTAGTTTTGATGCCATCACATTACATTTAAAAAGGATGCAATATGGAAAAAACATCCTCTGCTGTAAAACTTCATCAAGACAACAGAGACTCAGCAATTTGTACTTTAGTTCTGCAGACCCCCAGCTACAGTTTTCCATTTTTATCTGGGATTTGTAGAACTCTCTAAATCTCTTTTAAAAAATCACTTTCAAGCTTATAAAAGAGCTTGGATTTGACAGCCCTGGGGAGTAGTAATGTCCTCTGTTTGGTCTCAAAACCAAGGACAGCACAATAGTGGCAGTGAAAGCTTCCTCCCAACATACCACTGCCCTGTTGTGGAGGAGTTCTTTCTAGCAGTGGGAAAGTAGCTGAGTTTCCAAATAGAGCCTTGGCCACTATGCTGATGCCAGGTAGTGTCAGCGGTGAGTCCTGCAGTGTGAACGCCAAGACCTGGATGTAGGCTGTGACAGATATTGCAATTGCTTGCAATATCTTTGGGGACAATATTGCCTGACAGCGATGAATGGTTTATGTATGACTGATTATGTTCTGCTCCACAGGGGAAGGTTACCACAGCTCCTCCAGTGACTAAAAACAGTGAGAGGTGGTTAAAGTGAATCACTGAAACCAAACAACTCTAGAGAGGTACCACCCCCTGCTGTTATCTGTATATACTGATTCAAGCTGGGTTTTCCAGAGACTAAGAGACAAAGGAAAGGCTTTTGGTATAAAAGGATGCACTTGAACTGACTCAGGGCCTTCTTTCTGATCTAGCAAACCGACAGGACCTTCTGTCCCAGGGCGGGACCAACCCTTGCAGAAGGGTTGGGAGGACTTTGACCTACTTGGGCTCTAAAAGACTGATGGTTGACCTCGGATAAGCTTTTAGCATGCATGCAGGAGCTTTTATTTATTAATACTTTTATGTGTAATGCTTTTACCTTAAAGCAATAAAGGTGCTTGTTGAGAAAAAGCTGTGTGGTAACCTGTAACTGCTGGCAATACACTGGTCATAGCCCTTGAGGAGAAAGCAAAGCTCAGGCACTGGCCTTTAGACAGACTGGCTTGCTGGGGATATCCGAGTGTAAGGGGGCTGTGCAACCTTAAAACTCTTGGAGTGGGCCACAGGGGTGGGGAGGATACAGGTTCAGTTACCCTGAAACTGTGAAAGAGGCCTTTAACTCATTTCATATAGACCACTGAATATCCATTAGATAGTAACAACTTGGGCTAAGATTTTCAAAAGTAACTCTGAAAATCAGGCCCCTTGAAAATGTCTCACATTGGGCACCCAAAACTCCCTAATCACTTTTGGAAAGTTTGGTCCTAGTTATCTAGGAATGTGGGCCAGCTTTAGATCATAACTTTAGAAGTAAAAAGCTCCATATGCTATTAATAATTCCATAAGCTTATCCAACACCCCAACTGTGCTTTTCTTTTAAAACCTTATCCTTCGTGTGCACACTTGTTCTAGCCGAGTTATTTGCTGGGGGCTTGCAGCAGTGGGATTTCCACTTGTTCAGATTCAGCAGCCAGCTGCAGGAGCTGAATCTGATAGTTTCATTAGTAAAACGAAGTTATTTTAAGAGTTGGATTTTTTTCCTGTGAAACTAAAACTACAAGGAGGTTGTCACATTAGTTCTTTCCACTGTTCCTGCTAACAGTGGCCAAGATTCAGTTTTTATATATTCCACTTTTTTCTAGTGGATCATGCACTGCATCCTAACGCTGCTCAGTCATGGATCTTTCACAGCAGAACTTGCCTCTATCAAAACTTGTGTTAACTTGACTTCATATACTACCTGCCACCATGATTTTATTTTATCTACATTAGAAATTAACCTGAATCAAAACCTGGATCCCCAAACATTAGGAATGTTCAGATCCTAAATCAAAATTTCCCATTCAGCTCTATCTCTAACAAAAATGCTGTTGCCTGTTTCCCAATTGAATGGGAAACAAGAAGTGTGATTGAGTATACCCCCTCTGAGCCCCCTCCATCACAGTTTCAAAAATTGAAGTGTAAAAATCAGGCTAACAAGGCTGATTTGGGTTCATAATGGCGGATATAATTTATCTGAGGGACCTGTAACTAAAACAGAAGGCAGTTTACAAATGGAATACTTCAACAAAGATTAATGGAAGAAAAGGTAACTTTATTAACACTTCAGAATTACAAACCAAGCTTATCTGAGATGCAAGCCTTCTACACTTAATCTTTCCAGCTAGCAACCCTCTAGTCTCCATTCTAAAGAGCTGCTATAAATATTTGTCACTTGCTATTTATGTCCGTAATCGGGGTGGGGCCTACCCCTGTGCTCAGACTCTGTGTCTGCACATGTGAGCCTGGTTAAGATGAATTCATCTGGCACTGTAAAGATTTGCCACCTGTTACTACACTTCCTGTTTTCCATGCTTTGTTTCCTGTATAGAATGACAACAGTACTTAGCATTGATAGGGCATTGCTGTTATCAGAAGACAGCATAGTTTGTCCTTGTTCTGAAAGATTCTTCTGCTTCTATCCATTTAAAAACCATTTTCCTAAATAGCTGCCTAAGATCGGATATTATAAAACTCTCTCACACAATGGTCTATTTATTTGTCACCATGGGTTATAGAGCAGTGAACTAACATACTGAGCAAGTAGAGTTGTTTTTATTAGTTCCTTTTATGTTTAAGATCTCTTCATAAACACAGAAGCCAGTAGCTCTGTGCAGGATGTGGATGGCGTAGGAAGGATTTAGATAGAAAATGTGCTTTAGACTATAATTTTGACATGCAGGTTACCAGCAAGGAACTGTATTGTTTGGACAGAAAATTTCAACCTTCTGTATTTCTTAAAGGTTTTCTTTGAGCTGCGTGATTATGAGAACAATGAAATTAAAGTGTTTTTTGTATGCCTGGTCACTCTTGTATATAACAAGCAGCGTGTGTGTTTTTTAAATGAATCTCAGTAGACATTTCATCTATCATATAAATGCATCATTTTGTCAAGTTGGGAAAAATGTTAATGAGTAGATATATTAATGCCTAAAAGAAAATATACTGTGGGTTTGATTCTAAGGCAGCCTGGTGTAAATCTAGAGCACACCGACTGACTTGGATGGAGTTATTCCAAGTATACACTGGTGTAACTGAGCAGAATTTGGCCCGTGGAATAAAATGGTGTAAAAACTAGTGTTGAAATCCAGAGGACACTCGCAGTCTGACTGTGAGACTTTTAACATGCAGTAGATCAAATTGTGAACTTAAACTTCTTGCAGGTGCAAGTGTGCCTTTACCTGTACCTTTAAAGTAAATGTATGATGAGATCTTCGCTTACCCATCAAGGGCCTGACCCTGCATTTCCTTTGCACCCATTGTCAGTGGGAGTGTTTGGTGTGCATGTAGAACTGGCGAACCTCAGAGGTTTTAAAACTTTTTAAAATCCTCTCTTTGTTTCTGTCTCAGGAGTCATTGCAGTACTTTAACTGCCTCGGGGAGAGGCAGCGAAGTGGGTCCCTCTGGAGTGGAAGCTTTCACACTAGGCCAGGGGTAGGCAACCTATGGCACGCGAGCTGATTTTCAGTGGCACTCACACTGCCCGGGTCCTGGCCACCAGTCCGGGGGGCTCTGCATTTTAATTTAATTTTAAATGAAGCTTCTTAAACATTTTAAAAACCTTATTTACTTTACATACAACAATAGGTTAGCTATATATTATAGACTTATAGAAAGAGACCTTCTAAAAATGTTAAAATGTATTACTGGCACGCAAAACCTTAAATTAGAGTGAATAAATGAAGACTCAGCACACCACTTCGGAACGGTTGCCGACCCCTGCACTAGGCAATGGTTGGTTTTCTTAATAATATAAAAGCAGATATAGAAGAAACATGATAGAATTGTTCATTACCATACTAATGTGGAACTCCAGCCTTCTCACATATCTTTCTATCGCTTTGATTTGCTGCAAATAAATAAATAAAAGAGGAATGAGAGTTTTTTTCCCCTGATAGCTCAGATGATTGTATTTTTATATAGATTCCTTGAGAAATCTTCTCTTTAGCTGGTTTTCCTGTCTCAAGCCACTGTGAGCTTCAAAGAAACTCTTCTTTTCCAACTGTGAAGCTTTCTTTCATTCTGAAGAGGTTTTTGTACATGAACCTCAGATCAGGTGCTTTATCTTAACGTAATTAGTCTTTCACTCAAAAGTAGAGCTGGTTGAATTTTTTCCATCCCAACCTATTTTGTCCAAAAATGGCTCTGATCAAAACACAAATTTTTGACAAATTTTCATTTAAAAATATTTTTTCAATTAAAAAAAAAAACCCTGAAAATTGTTCATTTAAAATGTGTTGGTTTTCAGTAAAAAAAAAGAAAAAATTACATCAATAAGTTTTTGGTTTTCAAAATGCCAAAGTGTTACCAGAAGTTCTTTGAAAACTGAAAATGTTTTGGTTTTTACATTTTTTCCCCTTCGTTGTCATTAAAGTTTGTTTTTTTGTTTTGTTTTGTTTTTAAAACATTTCCCTGTGAAGAACAACTGCCATTTTTCAACCAGCTCTACTCAAAAGCTTGAAGGCTTTTGCTTTTTGCAGGATCAGTAGTGAGTGTACAGACTAGAAATACTCTGAAGACTTGGTGGCCCACTGGTATAAGTGGGAACAACTCCACTGAAGTGCCCTAGCAGTAAATTTGGCCCTCTCTTGCTAAATGAAGAGGTGGCAGATGTACGTCCACACTCCAGAGCAAGTGCCAAGGCAGTAGCTATCAGAGATAGTTCTCTACTGACTTTCTTTATATGTTTCTCTAGAGTCTGTTTTGGGGGTTACCATTCTGTGTGTAACCTGCCTTCAGCAGGTTCTTGCTGAACTCTCTGAGGATTGTTTCTGACCCCTCAGGACTTGATCCTCTTCCCATTGAAGTCAGTGGCAAATCCTGCCTGCCTCTCCCCCTCAGTGGTGGTGTCTGATTAGAGAATCAGGCTCTGAGAAGCTCTTTGTGCCAGTTGTCTCCAGGTCTGGGTACATATCACTCAACTTTTAATGTTTTCTTTGCAGCACTACTGCCCCCGAGGGTAACGTACCTTGTCTAGGTCATACAGCACCCCCTGCAATAAAGAAAGGGAGATGATGATTAGCTTCTGTGTCATACCGTTCCATTGAATGATACACTCCCCCAGTGCCCTATTATGTTTAAATAGCTGAAATATCAAACAGGATCCTGGGTGGGAGCTCACCTAGCGTTGTCAACAGTCCCTTAGTACAAGGAATGTCCCTTATTTTTTCATCTCTGTACAACAAGTTCAGGAGTTGCTGAGTGCTGCAAAAACCAGCATGAAATACCCCTGCCAAATGTAGGCGAGTACTGTTTATTATTATTATTGGTGATGATGATAGTGGGAGGAGGAGTGGGGCGGGGGTGCTAAAAAAAACAGTCCCTTATTTTTGAAATACAATCTTGGCAACCCTAGAAGAACTGCTTTTCTTTAAAACTCCCTTGTCCCCCCTTTTCCTCCGATACCTGGAAAAGGTTACCCTTGATCTGTGCAAGTAGTATAGAACACTATCATCTGAATCGTCGGATAACACATACCAGCCGTGAGTTTCTTTTCATGTCTTTTAACTGAGTAGTTAACTTATCCAGCTCTGTCTGGTGAACTTCCAGATACTCACTGTAAAGATAAACCAGAAAGGGAATCATGAACTCTGCTACATTTCAGTACATAGGGTGCTGATTGCTGACCTCTGTGAAAGGAATATTTGTGTAACAAATAGCTATTCTCACCATATACTGACTTAAACAAGTACATGTTTATAGTGACCTGACTGTCATAAAAACTCTCTATATCGCCCTAGTCCTTTGCACGTGCAACCCTCATGCTCCACACCAACTAAACAAGCAATCAGAGCATTTCTTTAGCTCTTGAGTAACAGGTTAATGCTTTCAAGTACAGTTAACAGCTGGGTTTTGTGAGAACTAAGCTGCTGTTTAGTTTGTGGGCTGCCTCTGTCCAATCACTGTCCTTGTACCTATCTAACAAAGGCATTACTATGTTATGTGATGTTATCTTGTATCACACTGTGTGGTGTGACTCTCCTATGTGATGGGAGGCAAATTTGGAGCAACAGTCTAGAGGTGAAATCTTGGTCCTATTGAAGTCAATGGGAGTTATGCCATTGACTTTAATAGAGTCAGGATTTCGCTCAGTGTGTTTTTGCTTCCTGTGTACAGGTGGGTTTAACAGAAGAAGGGAGAGCAGAAGTCAGCAGTCAGATTTACCCTACCATGCCTGAGGCTCCCCACTCCAATGACCCATTGCTTTCCACTCTCAAGTAGTAAAGAAAGCTTCAGACATCCAGTGATAAATTCTCTTACTCCAATCCATTCTTTAAGGCCCTGTAGACCTCTTCCATCCTTTGAGGCTGGGGCTCTTTGGAGGCGGTGCTGTTCTTATGCCCCAAATTGTGCGTTTTCTTCACCTTTGCTTGCGGCTTCTTAAGTGCAGAGGCATTTTCAACAAAGGAGTTACACCTGCAAAATGGACATGAAAGGAAAACACTATAAATCACAATGATCTCAAAGGACTATTGCCTGACGTTATCTCTTTTGGCTGAAAGCAATCTTCTTATAGTAGTGCCTGTTGGAGGACTGTTTGTTTACAGGTTAATAGGTCTGAGCTGTATTGAGCAGTCTTGTGCTCAGGCTACCAGCATCTAATGTTCCAGTTGCTGAGACTTGAATGCCTGTCTGGTAAACAATAGTTTATGCCTGAGGCTTGCTCATGGCAGACAGCTCTATACATCTGATACTGGGTCTGTCCCATCCAGCAATGCTAGGGAATCCTAGAATCATGGGACTGGAAGGGACCACGAGAGGTCTTCTAGTCCAGTCCCCTGCAGCAATGCCTGAGCTACACCCAGTTGGTGAGAACAAAGGCAATTTTTAATAATACAAAACCTATATGCTACTAAACAGCGCTGTCTTGATATTTATACAGTGCACAGCACAACTGTGCTCTTATTTCATCCACAGCCTCTAGGCACTATTGCAAATAAATATTGATTTTACTATATTTATATGAATCACACTCTCTCATATGGCTTCTGAAAATTCCCACTGAATTCTTATTTCTTCTTGTTCCCTGCTTCACTGAAAGCTTAAAAAAAAAACAAAAAAAAAAAGCAGGATTTAATCAAGTTAACAGTAACTTATGTCTACACAGCCCCTGGAAGCGAACTTCTCGCCTGGATCAACAGACTCAGCTAAGCTAGTAGGTCTCGCACGATCGCTCTAAAAAACAGCTGCGTAGACAGCATTTTGAAGTTGTGGCTGGGGTTCCGAAGCCGGGGAGGGGGTGGGTTTCAGACAGTTCTGGACATTTTACATGTTGAAAAAAAATCACATAACTGTATAATTTAACAGACTAAAATCTATACTCTGAGACGCCAGCAAAATTCCTCTGAGATTGAGGCCAGAGGGTGAACCCTATATTAATAAAAACAAAGCCCAATAGATTCCCGGCAGTGAAGAGACAGGGTGTCTTCATTCTTTATTCTCCATGCAAGACAGCGGAGTTGCAGGGAGAATAAACAGAGACAGTCTGACCTACAGCACACAGATTCAACTCTGAGGACAGAAACCAAAAATCTTCCAGTCTCCAAAGCGAGTTTCAATTCTTGAGCTGAAAGCTTCCTCCTCCTCCACCCCCCCTCCCCCAAAAGATGGTACTTGCCTGGATCGTCTTTCTTGAAGACCGCTGAAGCCAGCAAAAGATTGACTTCTAATAATCCCATTGGGACCACCTGGGGAGAATGAATGTGATCCTACTGACATGATTTCAGGGAGCCTGGAAGATATTCCTGCAAGATAACAGAACAAAGGTTAGTGACAGTGGTAAGCTACAGACAGGTTGAAGACAGAGAGGATACTGCATTCATCAGAAGTGATAAAGGGTAAATGAATCCCACAAGGTGAATAGAGTCATGAGATGATTAGATGTTTACAAGCCTGACTCTTGATAGTCTGTTTATACTGACAGCTCAGTTTTCAGAACAACAACAGGAATGTCTGCAAAGGCATTTTCTCTATTTAATTCTCATGGAAAATACAAGGGATGGTTAGAGTCTTGCAGTTGATTTATTCACGTTACTAAGCAATGGCCTTCTCAGAACTAAACTCTAGCAATTTGCACATCTTCCATGAATTCCAGGATAATATCTATGGACCAACCCAAGAGCAGCTTTCTTGAAAGAATTACGTTCTAGATGTGAAAACACAGGCTACAGAGAAAAATGTAGTCCATTGGTTTCAGCACAGGACTGGAAGCCAGAATCTTCTGACGGCTAATCCTAATTCTGACACAGGCTACCCCTTTGGCCTGGGACTAGTCATTTAAACCCTCTGCCTCAGTATCCCCATCTGTGAAATCGGAATACATGGTTACCTACTTCATAGGGATTACTAGGTGTTGAAAGCCCTGAAGATTAAATGGGCTAGGTATTATTACAAAGACAATGATGAGGGTTCATTGAAAAATATAAGTAGTCCTAAACCTGTCCTCTTAGCTTTCCTTATCTCGGTAACTGTTAGCGTCTTATTGCAGAGAGAGATAGGGGTAGGGGTAGATAATGTGGGTGTATTGCAGGAACTCTGGGAAGGGAAGGGAATATCTGTGTGGGGTGATAGAGAGGGAAAGTGCACTGTCAATTCATCAGACTGTCTCTGCTATCTTCTGTGGCAAGAATGTTGTCTATCCCATTCAGCATCCTCAGTGAAATGAACTGGAGATTTCAGTTAATTTCCTAGTAGTATTTTTTTATGTGGACACCTGTCTAGCACAACTGACTCTTTGGCAACCTCAGCAGAGAGGCAGGGGCTGAATGGGCAGTCTGGGAGACTGAACGGCTCTCTTAACCCTAGGCTTGCTGAACAACACTGAAACACCAAGGCAAGGCATTGTGGTTCAGACTACGTTGTTCTTGCTGTCCGGTGGGAAGAGGACTACTCCTTGGGCTGATAATCTACGACCTTTCACAAGCATTAAATGAATTTACTAAAAATAGGCACCGGAGCTATGTAGTAGCTTTATCCTTACTGCATTTCAAATGCACTAGATGAAGAAAAGTTAATTCTATTTTTGAAATGTCACAGGCAGCCCAGTTATATTTTGATTAGTAACCTTAAAATGGCCAAATACTCTTTAAGATTTCATTAATCACCACTGAAGGCTTTGACTTCTCCTATACAATTTCAGAGGGAATTCTGTTTAGCACAAAGAGGTGCTTCTACAAGTAACTTTGTGAAGCTCGGCCAAAAGTATTTCTAGTCACAGGAATGTTGTCACTATTACTAACCTGAAGATTTCTGTGTGATGCAGCCAGCATTGATCTTTGTGTTTCAAAAGCCAGAACCGATTGGATTCTCATGGTTAGTGAAGGCAGAGTAGATATGATCTTGGTTTTGTGATATGCTGGCCTTGTAATTGTATCAGGTTGTGACCATCTTTCATCTTTACCATAACCACTAGATAACTGTTGTGACGGGTTGGATCACAGAAACCCCCTTGGGAGCTGCCACCTGATGTGCAAAGACTACCTCTGCTCCTGTTTTCCCTGCCAGCTCAGGACTCCAGTACCCTGTCTTGCTGAGCCAGATACTCCCGTGTGCTCCAACACAGACCCAGGGTCTGAATTACTTGTCCCAAAGCTGCAAGTTTACCTGAAAACAGCTCACAGAAGTGTGCTTGTCTTTAGCACTCAGATGCCCAACTCCCAATGGGGTCTAAACCCAAATAAATCCGTTTTACCCTGCATAAAGCTTATGCAGGGCAAACTCATAAATTGTTCGCCCTCTATAACACTGATAGAGAGATATGCACAGTTGTTTGCTCCCCCAGATATTAATACATACTCTGAGTAAATTACTAAATAAAAAGTGATTTTATTAAATACAGAAAGTAGGATTTAAGTGGTTCCAAGTAGTAACAGACAGAACAAAGTAAGTCACCAAGCAAAATAAAATAAAATACGCAAATCTATGTCTAATCAAACTGAATACAGATAATCTCACCCTCAGAGATGCTTCAGTAAGTTTTTCTCAGACTGGACACCTTCCAGGCCTGGGCACAATTCTTTCCCCTGGTACAGCTCTTGTTCCAGCTCAGGTGATAGCTAGGGGATTCTTCATGATGGCTCCTCTCTCCCCTTTGTTCTGTTCCACCCCTTTATATATCTTTTGCATAAGGCGGGAACCCTTTGTCCCTCTGGGTTTCCACCCCCCCTCACTGGAAAAGCACCAGGTTAAAGATGGATTCCAGTTCAGGTGACATGATCACATGTCACTGCAAGACTTCATTGCCCACTTGCCAGCACACACATATACTGGAAGATTCACAGGTAAACACAGCCATTTGCGGATAATGGTCCTGGTTAATGGGAGTCATCAAGATTCCAAACCATCATTAATGGCCCACACTTTACATAATTACAATAGGCCCTCAGAGTTATATTTTATATTTCTAGTTTTAGATACAAGAGTGGTACGTTTATACAAATCGGATGATCAAACTCAGTAGATTATAAGCTTTGTAATAATACCTTACAAGAGACCTTTTGCATGAAGCATATCCCAGTTACGTTATATTCACTTATTACCATATTTTTCTAAAACTATCCCAGTTACATTATATTCACTTATTATCATGTTTTTATAAAACCATATAGACTGCACAACGTCACAACTGTGATCTTTGTTAAAGAGCCCTAAGAAGCTCCATTAATATCTTAATGACTTTGTGAGTCTTATTTTTTTGTAAGCAGGAACCTAGAGCATCTGCCTTAAAATGGACTAAATGTACTCTAATACACAGTATGCTCCTTCAATATACAGAACGCATATTAGGCATTAGACTGGTTATAGCTTATTAGCCAAATCTTCAGATGTGTGCAGGGCATATGTGAAAAGGAATGAATAGCGTTTTAGTGTAATATTTTAGGAATACGAAACTTGCAAAACTTTGTGCCATGCCCCCTCTCACAGGGCTTCCACAGATACCTTCTGTACATCTGTGTCTGTGCCAGAACTGCATGAAATCTTATATCAATGCCTTTTCGTTAGACCTGTAATGCTGTATTATTAAGTAGAGCAGTAACTATTAATAAGAATACAATTTTGATCTAATTTACGTAATGGCATACATTTCCTCTATGTATTGCTGGAGATACTCCAGCTTGACATCAGATTAACTGAGACCAGAATCAGGCCCTACGTTAGGATCCAATCCTTCAAGACACTGGGCACCTCCTGTAGTGTGCAGAGTTTCTCGGCTTCCACTTGATGATGCTTAGTACCTGGCAGGAGCCACTCAGCACCTTACCGGATCAAACTCCCATATATGAATACAGTAGAGTCTAAGCATTGATTAGAGTCTGAGTCAAGTAGTTCAAACCCAGCTGAGAAACAGTAGAGACATAATGGGGAACAATCTGATTACAGTACTTTTGGATACCATGCTGCAAGTTTAAGATGTTCTCTCTATTTTCTCAAATGACTTTAAACTGGCTAATCTGTGTGCTGCATGCTGCAATTTGTATTGCTTTAAAAACAGATTCAAATCAGTAATAATTGTTCAGTGTTTGCCTGATTTGACATGATGATTAGTGCATCCCCAGACAGACTCTAGAGATGGTGTGAAGGTAAAAGCTAAACACCTCTGACAGTCAGCTGGGTTCAACTGCAGTAACATTTAGACAGATTATCAAACATTCCTCAAAAAAATAAGCAGAACAAAACAAACTAAGTTTGGTATTAATCACGAGGACTTGGGCAATATCTGATGAGGTACTGCAAATTCAAAACTCTAGTCAAAATGCTAACACACACTACAACAATTATCTATTCCATCAGGTCCCTATTAGCCACAAAAGAGTAAAAACCTTAGTGTGACAATGTGTTGATTTAATAAATATTTATCAGTCTAAACAAAAATATTTCCTGATAGATACACACACACACACACACAAATATTTTCACTTGTCATCAGTAAAAAGGAAATCAAAGATTTTTAAAAGATTATTTTCCACTTAACTTTTTTTGTTAAAAATATTTTGACCAACTTTACTCTTCATGTTTCGTGCTGATTTATTAGCTGTGAATCTGCTCGTGAAATCCACATGAAGTGTGGAACAAATACAATTGATGATTACATTAAGACCTGTCTACATCTACTTTTGCTTTGTCTTTGTATGAAATGGAAAGAATCCAACTCGCCTCTCAGATCTGGCAGTTAGAAAGAAAACATCCTTTTATTTTTGAACTGAGCAAATTAAAAATGGGAGTAACAGCAGGGCTGCCCGGGGGGGGGGGGGGGGGCAAGGGGGGCAATTTGCCCCAGGCCCCGGGCCCCACAGGGGCCCCCACGAGAATATAGTAGTCTATAGTATTGCAATTTTTTTTATGGAAGGGGCCCCCGAAATTGCTTTGCCCCAGGCCCCCTGAATCCTCTGGGCAGCCCCGAGTAACAGAGACAACAAACATAGACCCCCCACAATGCCATGAATTGAGTCACTTTTCAGAATAAAATAGCATTTTACGATGAGTCTGTTAGTATAGGCTGAAAACATACCAGTCATTTGAGAGGATTTGACTCCTAATTTTATGACTTGTGATTATTCCTGTGTTTTAGGGGGGAAAAAATTCCTCTCTGCAGCAGAGCTTCCAATACAGCCCATGAGCTGGGACTGTCAGAGGAATAGTCTCTTTGAATCATTTTAAACCTTGATTGTGGGTCTGCAAAATCCAATTAGACTTCAGAGTTGTACTTTTATAAATTGAAAACACTATCTATACTTCAGATTTCACTGAAGCCTAAATATTTTCAATTGGCCCCACAGACTCTCACACATTCTCTCCAGCAGCAGCCATTTAGTTTAGATTTGCTTAGACAATCATGGTGTATAGGTTACATATCGATTGATTACTTGTAATATTTAGAATTAACAAGTGTATTTCAGGTAATGGGTGTTTACATAGTTGTATAATACTTTCTATTTCCCCTAAATATTTTAAATAATTCATTAACATATATTTAACAGGCAGTCTTTGAAAGATACCATCCCTGAATTTCATAAGACAGCCATATGTTAGCTAAATACAAATAACATATTAATGAAAGGTGTGAACAAGAGAGAACCACAAAAGATACAGTCTCACAGACCTGCTAATGATATCAATATTGGGGTCTCTATTGAAGGGAAACCTTTTGTGTTTTGATCAATCATCTTTTGGTGCCAAGTGCAGTAGGTGTAAGTATAACTTATTTTAAGTCAATGGGAGTTTTGCCTCTGACTTAAATAGAAGCAAGAGTAGGTCCGAGGAAAGTTCAGGGGTTGCTGAATGGAGCATGGGAAATCTTAGCAACAGGGGAAAATAACTGAAAACAAAAACATCCAAGGACTTGAGAATTATTTAACAATTAGGATGCCTTACATTCTCTACGTAGAGAAAAAATGAATTCCTAGCCAGTAAATCCTGACTTCCCTTTTTGGTGTATGTAAATTGGACTTGATCCTGTAAGAGAAGCATCATGTATGTTCATTAATATACCGTAATTACCATAAGGCCCAATCTTCAAGAGTTTACTCAGGCAAATCTATTGACTTCAGTGGGATCCCATGACTATTAAAATTAGTGAGGTTTTTGTTTGTTCTCTGTGATGACTGAATTCCTAATTCCAAATGTAATAGTTACCTGATATACTGATGTACTTTACAAGTGGGATGTTTTTCCCCCTCTTAATAGAAAGTGTATTTTGAAAATAAGATTAGATCAAAATACAATTAAGGTTTAAGAGTTCTGTATTAGTTCTAAATCAATTAATGCTCTTATATTTCAAGCCGTGGTGTTGATGCATCACTGGTATTTGATTTTAAAATGATCTACTTAAAGCAAATATAAATACACACTGTATATTAGCATAATTTAATACACTTAGTATTGCCTACACTAGTTGTACATCAGCACAGTCGCTACATAAGAAAAAATGTGAACAGATTTCCCCCCCCCCCCCCCACCGACAGCTGATAGCAGGAAACTGCAGATAATTGACAATGTCTCTGTCCCTGGGGAAATAAAAGCTCCATCTCTCCTTTCATTATAGAAACAGTGGTGAAGCAGCTGGGTCTAAGCTAATTAGAAGGGAAGGTATTGGAGGGAATAGTCCTTCTACAGAAGGACTCCTTTTCAACCAGTATGAGTATGGACTTAGTTTTCTATAATGCCAGAATATTTGATAACGAGTGTTTACTTAGACCTGAGCTAAGAGAGTGGTAAATATACTCACAAACGTGTTTGCTAAATCTGACTGATGATACAGTAATGGCGGTACACTTGTACCCTTTTTTTTGTTTGTTTTTCCCCTGAACAATTTAGGTAACTGCATTTTGTTCACCTACATTTTTGTGGAGGACCTATTGTGGGTATACATGTGCAAGTGAGCATATAAACAGGCAAATAACTATCTTGGCACTGGGAAGGCTCCCCCAGCCACCTGATATATACTGACTTGGAGTTAGAATAATCGAGGCAAAAAGACCATAAATAGGACAGTGAGAAAACCAGTGATTTTCAAACAGACTACGTCAATACAAATAGGTGATCATTTAGTAGCAGCAGCAGCGAGTAGGACAAATTAAAAGAGAGAGGAGATAGCGGGGCTCAGACACCAGCAAACTCCCTTGTCTGGAGATACATGATCCAGCCCCAGAATTTAGAGCGAGGTGACTACACTGAGGCCAGATATGAAGGCAGGTGGAATCTGCACCCAGGGCCAATGACTTTATAGAACCATCTTTACACAAGGCACAGGGCCACGTGTATGGTCCTGCAAACAGATGGGCAACTACTGATGCAGCTTCAGAAAGGTTGCTGACAGGAACGCAGACCACTGGCCTTGTGTCCATCATCAGGAAAAGTCAGGGCTAGCAGTAGCAGTGCCAGTCAGGAAGGCACACCAACAAGCACAACAATTATTAAGTGTGAACATAAGAGAAAACTGCATATAGAGCCCTCTGGACTGCCACATACATCTGGCTTGTATCTTTTTCTCTGCCGCAGCAGGGGAAGAGTTCGGCTATTTTTAAATCTGAGGTTCACACAAGTAGCCAAATACAGTACTCCTGTGCCAAGGAAGACAGAAAGGTCCTAAGGGGATGCTGACCTCTAACAAAGTCATAACTGAGGATAGAATTTGGCCTAGGAATAGAATTTAGCCCTGTGAGTTTATTCCTTTTACTAAAGATATACGGTGTACTAGACCCTATCCAAGTCTCACTGAAATCAGTGGGCATCTTCCCGTTAATTTCAATGGCAGTTGGACCAGGCTGATACTGTGCTTTCCACAGCTGAAGTGATTTGTGTATTTGGAGTCTTGGCTATTCACCAAGGATTCTTTCGGACTGTCTCTTTTGGGATAACTGATTTATTTGGAGTGGATCCTTTAACATCTCTCTGTGTTATGTCAATGGAAAGTTTACTTGTCCCTTTGTGAAAGAGATGATTTTAACCATTTGTGACATTGCTAGTTAGTCAACGGTTACTTCAATAGGGGCGTAAAGGGGCACACACCACCGGTGCTGCCTACTGGTCAGGCAGAGGTGTGGCAGTTTGTCTCCCTCTCAGAACTATAACTGGAAAGGGGGGTGATGTCAATCTTGTGGGGTCTGTCCCTTCTTTGGTGGCTCAGCCCTCTGGCTGGATCACACATTCCAGTTCAGGCCTTTGAGCGTATACCAAAAGAAAGTCCAGTCACAGAGAAGTCTTTCAGCATCCTCACAAGCTTCAGGGCTTCCACCTTAGTTCACCTTAGAACTTGAGGTCTGGGCCTTTGAACATTCAGGGCCTTCCCCAGCTAGATTCTCCACTGAGGTAAAGGCTTTTATTGTTGTCCCATTTGTGGGAGTTGGTCAGGAGTCTACACCCACGCTTTCCACTGGGCTCTAATCCAGGGTGCAATGGTGGACAGCTAAATTCTGCACCTTGGGGGTGCTAAGCAGCTGCTTCTCTGGATCCCTTTCTACCTAAGTACCCTTCCCCCCGCCCCCACTCTAAATTAAAGAACCACAAATAAAGTTTCTGACTTTCACAATCAGTCACCAATCTCTCCTTTGCAGGCTTTATCAGGACTCTGTGTTGCCAGGTGTCAGGCAATGAGAGCTCCTCGGCACTACTTCCCAGAGCTCAGAGCAGAGATCTACCCCCTTCCACCACCTGCTTCCTTCTGAACTGCTATGCTTCCCTTTTTAAATGCCACCTCCAGCATGTGTAGGCTTTACAGGTGCAGTAGCCCAGGGCCGCCTGAGCCCAGAGCTGTTCCTTAACCCCTTGTTCACCAGTGTGGGGTTTGTATGCCCTATCACAAGGGATTAAAAGGTGGCGGTCACTTCCAGACTTCTCTTGTAAGCAAATATTGTGTGCCAAGAGCCTTATCATAGGTAAAATAAATGAACAGACACACAAAACTCCCATGGCTGGAACTTCCTTGCAAAAAACTTTTTTGTATATAAAAGGGGAGTGGGGGAGGAAGATACCATTAGAAAGGAAAACAAACACCAATCACTTTCTTCAAACATATAGTTATTGTAACCAAAACTAGAGGCGGTTCATTGGCGCAGCACTGGAACGGCGGTTTGCTTCTAGTGTCTTGTGGTAGGTGTTCCGCAGCTCCTCCACTTTGACCCTGCACTGCAGTGTGTCCCGCTCCTGGCCCCTTTCTGTCATGCATTGTGAAATCTGTCCGTATGGTATCATAATTCCTACGGCAGGAGTGCAGTTGGGACTGGACAGCCTCCTCTCCCCAAATGCTGATGAGGTCCAGCAGTTCGGCATTGCTCCAAGCGGGGGATTGCCTGGTGCGTGGAGCAGACATGGCCACCTGGAAAGATGCGTTGAGACCACTGCACGCGTCACCAAGCAAATAGGAAGGGGACTTTCAAAATTCTGAAGGAATTTAAGGGGTGAGGCTCACGGTTGATTGCCTGAGGGCAGGGCAGGAGAGTTGAAACCGATGATCAGAGAGGCGAGAACATGCATTGTGGGACACCTCCCGGAGGCCAATCGCAGCGCTGTAATCGACCAGGGTGTCTACACTGGCACCACGGTGCTGTACCCCCAGCGCAGAAAGCTGTACTCCTCTCGTCGGGCTGTTTTTTTTTGTTTTTTTTTTTACTGTGCTGCAACTGTGCAGTTTCTGCGCACTAAGTGGCTTGGCGGTGTGCACACCTCGGGAGTTACAGCGCTCAACGCTGCTTTACTGCGCAGAAATTTGCCAGTGTAGACAAAGCCTGAGAATGGTCTTCCAGCCACTTGTGCATCCAACTTATAGTAGGTTCATCTAGGCTATATTTCTCTAGCTTGTTTATGAGAAGGCCCATATGAGACAGTATCAAAAGCCTTACTGAACTCGAGATAGGACATCTATTGCTTCCCTCCTATCCACAAACCTTGTTACCCTGTCAAAGAAGGATATTAGGTTGGTTTGACATGATTTTCTCTTGACAAATCCATGCTGACTGTATCTTCTAGGTCAGTGTTTCCCAAATTTGGGACGCCGCTTGTGTAGGGAAAGCTCCTGGCGGGCCGGGCCGGTTTGTTTACCTGCCCCGTCCGCAGGTCCGGCCGATCGTGGCTCCCACTGGCCACGGTTCGCTGCTCCAGGCCAATGGGAGCTGCTGGAAGTGGCAGCCAGTATGTCCCTCGGC
>NW_020664409.1:11693834-11710666 GCF_002925995.2 Terrapene triunguis
CTTCCAGCAGCTCCCATTGGCCTGGAGCAGCGAACCGTGGCCAGTGGGAGCCGCGATCGGCCGGACCTGCGGACGGGGCAGGTAAACAAACCGGCCCGGCCCGCCAGGGGCTTTCCCTACACAAGCGGCGGCCCCAGTTTGGGAAACGCTGTTCTAGGTGATTTGTTTGATTATTTGCTCCATTATCCTTTTCAGGTACTGAAGTTAAGCTGAGTGGTCTATAATTCCCTGGGTTTTCCTTATTCCACTTTTTATAGATAGGTACTATGTTTGCCCTTTTCCAGTCCTCAGGTTTCTCTTCCATCTTTCTCCACGAGTTCTCAAATATAAATTGCTAATGGTGCAAAGATCTTTTCAGCCCGTTCCTTAAGTATTCTAGGATGTGTTTCATCAGGCCCTGCTGACTTGAAGACATCTAACTTGTCTAAGTAATTCTTAACTTGTTTTTCCTTCATTTTATCCTTAGATCCTACCCCATTTACATTGATTTTCACTATGTTAATCGTCCTATCACTGCTAACTTTTTTGGTGAAACCCGAAACAAAAAAAGGCATTTAACACTTTGGTCATTGCTACGTTTTCTGTTATTGCCTTTCCCTCCGCATTTAGTAATGGCCTACCCTCTCTCTGGTCTTCCTCTTGATTCTCATATTTATCAAATGCTTTCTTGTAACCCTCCATATCCCTAGTTTAATCCCATTTTGTGGCTTGGTCTTTCTAAATTTGTCCTTACACGCTTGTGTTGCTTTTTTATATTCATCCTTTGTAATCTGACCTAATTTCCACTTGTCTGACTCTGAGTTTCAAGTCATTGAAGAGCTCCTAGTTAAGCCAGCATGGCCTCTTACCATACTTCCTGTCTTTTCTTCACATCGGTATAGTTTGCTCTTGTGCCCTTAATAATGTCTCTTTGAAAAACTGCCAACTCTCCTGAACTCTTTTTTTCCCTTAGACTTGCTTCCCACAGGATCTTACCTACCAAATCCAGAATTTGCTAAAGTCTGCCTTCTTCAAGTCTGGTGTCTTTATTCTGTTTTATTCCTTAGAATCATGAACTCTTTATCATTTCATGATCACTTTCTCCCAAGCTGCCTTCTACTTTCAGATTCTCAACAAATTCCTCCCTGTTTGTCAGAATCAAATCCAGAATAGCCTCTCCCTTAGTTGTTTTCTCCACCTTCTGTAATAAAAAGCTGTCTCTAATACATTCCAAGAACTTGGATAATCTGTGCCTTGCAGTATTATTTTCTCAACAGATGTCTGGGTAGTTGAAGTCCTGCATCACCACCACCAAGTCCTGTGCTTTGGATGATTTTGTTAGTTGTTTAAGAAGAGCCTCATCCACCTCTTCTTCCTGGTTAAGTGGTCTATAGTAGAACCCTACCATGACATCACCCTTGTTTTTTACCCCTTTCATCCTTACCCAGAGACTTTCAACAGGTCTGCTTCCCACTTCTATCTGCTCAACCTCAGTGCAAGTGTATACATCTTTGATATGCAAGGCAACACCTCCTCCCTTTTTTCCCTGCCTTTCCTTCCTGAACAAGCTGTACCCTTCTATACCAATATTCCAGTCATGTGAATTATCCCAGCAAGTTTTTGTGATGCCAGTTATGTTATAATTGTGATTATTCACTAGTATTTCTAGTTCTTCCTGTTTATTCCCCTACTTCTTGCATTAGAACATAAGAACGGCCATACAGATATTTGTTAGATTTCCCGTCCATGTTCCCTATTGTCCCTTCTTTGTCCATGCTGTGATTTCCCATGTTCCCCCAGATTCCAACCCTTCACCCAGGTGTCCATGCTTTGGATTTACCTATGGGATTTTGTCTCCTGCTCCTGTCAAACCTAGTTTAAAGTCTGCTCCTATTCCTATTCTAGTCCATATAGGTTTTTATGCTGCACTCATTACTGTAGTATCTGAGTGCCTTCCAGAAGTGCATTAAGCAAAATGACTAACATTGGTCACCTGTTGTTTGTTCTTTCATTCTCTCCCTAGAGGGGGAAGTGTGTCTAGTTGAGATAGGTTTTTTTTTTAAATATACATGTTGCAATGTGTTTATATTGCAGAAGGCAAGGTCAAATACGTGTGCCTTGCACTTGGAGTGGCAGGTGTTAAGGTTTGTGATGGTCCTTGTGATTGGGTTGCTGTTCTCTTCTGCTGGGTAACAGGCATGTGAGCACCATCTGATGAGTCATACTTGGCTGCCAGAACAAAATCATTTGCACTTGTTCCATCCAAAGAAAAGCAATGACATATTCCTAAATAACTGCAGATATATATTAAGCAACACACATCCCAGGACTATATCTACTGGTGCATTGCTGGTAGGAGCTGAGATAATGTTAACTTGAGTATGCAGAAAAACAGTTAGGTGAGCTCATATGGTTTCAGCAATATTGCTGTGGAAAACCAACATTATAGAGATTGAACTGTAAACAAGAGAGCTCATTCCTTCTGACTGTTGCTGCTGGATCACGATTGGGAGGGGGGGGGGGAGGAGGTTGTTGCTATCCTCACCTCTGCTGCCTCCAACAACAGTAGGTGTTTGAAGGAAGGCTGCTAGAAACCTTCTCCCATCTCCAGCAGAAACAAAATTGCTAGGCTAATTTGTATCAGCCAGCTCTGCCTTTCCTTACTGACATACGGAACATCTTTTCAGAGAGACCTTTATTCATCATCCAGGGGGCTCCGAGTCTCATTTCTCGTTCCACTGAAGATATTAGTATTTGGGGTGATTTATCTGAAGACTTGTGTCCCTTTTTCAATTTAAATAGTCTCCATGTCAGAAGTGTTTGATGATGATGTATTTTATTATATACATTGTAAAAAATATTTTTGGTGGACTCCTGTTTTTCAGACTAAACATCAGAGGAGAGGTCCTTAGAGAACTCACCTTACTTATTTGCACACAAAGCACAAATAAGTGAAAAATTTCATTTTAATAATCCAAGTTAATAGCAATATGGTCAAGTAATTTGGGTTTAAAAATATGGGGGGGGAGTCAGATTCTTACTCACTAGTTTTATGCTGCTGTAACTCCACTGACTTCAGAAGAACTAGGTCTGACTTACACCAGTATGAGAGCAGAACCGGTGCTAGGATTTTAACCTGACAATATCCCCTTCAAATTATGATAAAATATACCTTTGGGGCTAGAACCTGCTTGCCTTGCTAACATGCAACTCTGACTGATGTCAAGCAAGACAAGCAGCATTTGTCCCCGTTTTTGTGTAGTACCATTATTAATTCATTCCCTGTGGTTCCCTCCATTGTTTTATTCACTCCTTTTATTGGAGTGCTTAATACATGCCTGCTCTCTTTGGCATTGTAGCATAAACTGCCCTTTCCCCTGCTTGCTTTGCTCTCAAAGAAATACTGACATCATTTTTTCCCCCGTGTGTTCCTTAACCTTGGTTTAACGCACACAAAACAGAGTTATTTGGCTGTAACTAGGCAAGGAAAAATGATTTTCTGTAGGTACTAAGTGGCTCCCACATGACAGATGGGTTCATAGTAACTGCCCTCTTTTTTTTTTTTTTTTTGGCTTCTACATTTGTTTTACATTGACATCTGGACTCAAAGTATGAAATACAGTCACTGATGTGTCTGATTCTGTTCCATTACACCATCTTAAATACAGGGTAATCCCATTGGATTTATACTGATATAAACAAGCAAAATTTGGTCCATTGGGGCTGTAGGAGTGTAATTGAGAGAGCAGGATGTGGCATCGGATTGGATTGGATTTTCATCTTAATTTGTTTTGTTTTTTTTAAATATATTTGTATAAATTTGCCAAATTCTTTTGTTAGTTCAGTTTATTATTAATTATCTTTCATATGCGATCAAGCTTTTTTTAGATATAATTGAATAATGATTTCTATGTATATCTTAAATGAGGCTGTATTGATCATGGATTAATCTTTGTCAGTTGCAGAATCTGTAAAGTGCTTTTTAAAATGGAAAAAAATATATATCTACTCCAAGCACCAGTGTTAATACCTTAGGTAGGTAGATGGATAGACTAATACTAATAAAGAACAAACCTAAAAACCATGCCAAGAACTACTAATTTGGGCTCAAATTCCACCCATCATTGAATCCACTCAAGACTACTGACGTAGGCGCAGAATGGTGACTTTAATAGTGTTGCACTGTAACAAACAGGGCAGAATTTGTTCCAATATGTATAGTGAACCCATGTTTGAGGGGCCAAACTAATGAATGGTACTTGAAGGAATTACCTGACTCACCCCAAACAAGCACTGTTACAATTGGATGCATTATATGGAATTTCACCTTCAGCTCACCAGATAACAGGGACAGACGGTTGGATCTACTGTCACAAATTCTATATGCCTAAAAAAAAGTCTGTTCTATATCAGGTTGCAAATGCTGACATTACTGATGATCCTAGGAATAAACAGTTGGTGCAGGTAATGTTCTTTACTGATCAAAATTATCAAGCAATAGACAGAAGAGTTAATTATGGAAACAACTGGCCAGTCAGCTCTGATGTAGGCACAACTCCAATGGAAGTCTGCATCCATGGTGATGTTAAACAGTAATTGTAAATTACATACCAAGCATTAAGTGGTAAGGTAGTGCAACTTTCACAGATTTTGCATTCAGTGGCTGTATAAAACAAAGGTGTCATTTACACACGGAGGGAATAGAAGGGAAGATGTTGACAGGAAGAGCAAACTAACAAGAGGCGGATTTAAGATAAAGTGGTCCTTGGGAGAGCAGCTTTGTTATTCCTGCCTGTTGGTGGTAGTTCTGCTCTCTAACCCCCTCATTCATGGGTGTCAATGGCAGTGTACTGATATGGGGTTACTGTGACCACACTTTTTTGAGTGTGAGAAAGTAATCGGAGCTAGCTAGATGCAGAATGGCCAAGCTACCTACTGTAGTGCTCTGGCAATAGAAACTTATTCGTCCTCTTCCATCCAGAATAAACAAACTGCATTTGTACTCAGCATACATTTCAGCAATGTGTAAATAAGATAAAGTAGAGAAATTAAATAGGTTCATCACTGAACAGAGCATAAAATATTTTCAAGGCCTTTCAGTCAGTAAAATGATAAAGACTCTTAATTGCTACTCTGTAAAAAGTAAATGAGAGATTAATTAAAAAGCATCAGACATTTAATATGGTAATTCTGTTTCACTGGGTGAATCAATGATACGTTACTTATTACTTTGTTGTTAAAGGCACATTGTCAGGTGTGTTAGGACAACATATTATACTTAACTCTTATACAGTGCTTTTCATTAGTAGAGCTAAAAGCACTTCACAATCTTCAATGAATTTATCCTTGCCACACCTCTGTGAGGTAGGGAAGCATTATTATTGCCATTTTACAGATGGGAAACTGAGGTACAGAGAGGTGAAGTGACTTACCCAAGGTCACACAGGAAGTCGGTGATGGAACAGGGAACTGAACCCATGTCCTAGGCTAGTACTATAACCACTGGATCAGCCTTTCTTTATAACATACCCTATAGCTATTTATTCTTGTACCAAATATGAATATTACAACAAAATATTTGATTTAATCTTTCCAACACTTAACAAATGTGCCCATTTCAATAGCACCTACATAAAAACACATCAGAGCTGTGTGTTATTTACTTCCATAGCACCTATATGTTGGTTTATTCATCTTTAGGCTACAGGATAAGTGCCTAAGAAACTTTATCTATGTTATGTAATCATGCAGTCAAACACTGTATTATAATAATGTACATGCATGGTGGGGAGGAGTTCAGGTTGTGCATTCAAATTTAACTTTTTCACTTCTTGTGAGAATTTAAATCAATAACCTGAATGTTACATTAGAGGAGTTTTGGGGTTTTAGTACAGATATATAAAACATTAGGATTTGTCTTTAAAATCCCACTGGTGGTTATTAGTCACATGGCCCACTTTATTTTAACTGTTAAATCCTGAAACATGTAGGAGGCAGTAGTGTAATAGAATGACCTCAACACTAAGGTACAGTTTGCATACCCTGACCTCCCACACATCCGCCAGCAAGCCCTGTTAGCATGCAGACTTCAGCCAAAGTCTTACAGAATGTCATAGAGGTGATGCCAGGAGAATATTAAAGAAATCCAAGTGTCCTATGGAAATTAGTTTGAAACCTTGTAGAACTATACAGAAAATGATCTCCATCTCCTTTCTACAGGTTTTCTGAACCATCTATAGAATTCTGTAGCAGGGATATAATTCTCTATCAAATTCTGAGGGATGGTTAAAAAAACCTGTAGAAAAGTTATTTTCTATTAAATTCTATAGGTCTTTTCCATAAAGGCCTTTCCTTCACCCCAGTTCTGCTCCTTGGGGCAAACAGGAGGGAGTTAGTTAAGAAGAAAAGACAAAATCAATCCCCCCCAAATTCATTATAATCAGACTTGCACTTGAGTTATCTGTGATACACCAATGCACTTGTGTTACTGAAAGATATTTTGGCCCTTTTGTCTATCTGCCTTTGTATTTTCTTCTACTTACATATGGCATGTGGACAGATAATCTTGTGAACATGATTTAGTTCTTGCTATGGTAATTACAGTCAGACCTAGTAAATCCAAATCAGCTAACTATTTGTAATGCAGATTTAAAAAAACAACCCCCCTCAGGTTAAGAAGCCAATAGTACACTTTGTACATGCTACAAGATTAGTTACTACCAGGGGTCCTGGAACAATTTTGTATAGTGGGGTTGCTGAGAGCCATTGAACCAACTGCAAACCCTGTATATAATGGAAACCACTTCAAGCCGGGGATGTGGCAGCACCCCCAGTTCTAGCACCTGTGGTTACTACTAAAATCTTTGAGATATAGAGATTTGTGGATAAACCAAGCATGAATTAATCAGATCTCACCGCATTCATTATTATTGAATTGCAAGGTATTTATCTGAATAACTTTCCCTTGCATAAATTAAGACTGCATGAATTTATAACACTATTTTCTCACATTCTGTCATTAAAAACATTCACTGTGAACTTGGTATGCTGTTAAGGATCATATAGGAATCACACTATGGCTTGCACTCCAGTACCCTCACCCTTTTCTTTCTCTCCTTTGCTGGGATTGCAGAGTTTTCAGATTCATATGCTAGTAAAAGGTCATAAGAGGTTGTTTAACCATTTGCTCCATGCACTGTTTGCTCATAGATAATTGTGTTCTGCCCTTTTGCCAGTGAATGTAGCTAGACTCGTTTAAATGGTGATTACATGGGAACACCAACCGGCAGATTGTGAAGTGCTCAGATGCTACAGTGATGAGATATCCATACCTTCACAGATAGAATATGGTTCCAATGAAGAATCTAACTGATTGATAATGCAAATATCTCAAGGAGCCCTCCTTTAGTCCCCTGTTCAGTGCTAGAACTAAGTAGTATCAGTGTAATGAGTGAAAAAATCTAAAACCACAGACGTGAGGAAATTCAAATGTGAAGTTCCCACAGCAACTCCTTCATCCACACACAAAAATAAAGTGATTTGTATGAATGTATATGTTGCTCAATTTCTGCAATTTATACACAATGTGTGAGTAACAACTGGTGTGGGATTCATTACATTGAATTTACTGGCTTGATTCTCCACTAGAGCTTGTGTGGAGGTTCTGCAAAAAATATTAACTTTGAAAGCTGAAATATTTTGGCCAAAATATTAAGTATATTTATTTTTAATTCAGAAATACTGCCATGGTGCCTCATGCTCCCCTTCTCCTATACAGGTGGGGCTCCCTGCTCAAACTACATGTTCCATGATGCACCAGGGTCTCCGCTCTTGAAGAAAGGAGGTGGTGCATAATGGAAAATGAAGTCCAGCTGTGAATCCTGGCCCATCAAGGAGAATGGTAACGTGAAGCAACTGAACTACCACTCCCATGAGGCACTGTGATGACATATCTGAATCAAAATAGAATCATAGAAGTATAGAACTGGAAGGGACCTCGAGAAGGCGTCTAGTCCACTCCCCTGTACTCAACCAGATTTCAGATGAAAACGTTTTGGTTTTAGGGTATTTGTGTTTTTCAATGAAAAAATTGAAATTGTCTGTGGAAAGCAGACACACACTTTGCAAAATAATTCATTGAGTTGAGAACTCCATCTTCTGTTAGAACAGTTGCATGGAAAGTTTTTGGCCAGTTCTATTCTTCACTGCCTTGCAGTTGTGTAGTCTTTTCCACCTGTGCACAGTGGGTGTAAAACACTACCATCTGACATGGTAGCGTTTTACACCAGCTTCACACAGATGTAAATGACCTCACAAAGGCCAAGGCAGTGATGACTCCAGGCCATGCTCTTACAGGGTAGAGCATGTAAATACACTAAACTTACATTAAGGTTTTTTTTAAAAATGGGAAGATTTAGAAAAGGGGAGAGAAAAGAAAACCCTCACTGGATAATTGCCCAGTGAAAAGAAACCATAACATATAAGAGGACTGAGATTCCTTTCTTGCCTTCAGCTGAGACATGTGGGATTCAAACAGATAGACAGTTCAGCACCTGCACTTACTGACATGAGAACACATTGAAACAAAGGTTTTGTGGGCCAACTTACACATACAGAGATGCAGGTACATCTCAACTGATTTCAGTGGAAGTAGCACCTGGTTATTTGAGGACAGTATTTGAAATCTGAGTATCCTGAATATACCATTCTTAAATTTTAGTATTGATTTAACTCTTAGTATTCTTAATTCTTAGAATGTCCTCTACCTAGCATGTGGGTCCTGCACTGGCAGAGGAATGGACTGACAGTTTCCATCTCTTGCTGCTATGATTTATCTGAATGTCTAATAACCGAAATAAATGTTTATTCCAATGGGTGGCTATCCAGATTAACACACACTTGTATTTGTGTATATATCTAAATAAGTGCACTCAGTGAGCACTAAAATGAGTAAAGAAAAGGTCACATGGTCCTGTAGACTGTTCCTATTTCCCCAACTAATTTTTTTGCAAAGTGTACCTAACCACACACTTCTTACCTTGCCCCCTCCAGGAAGTCCTAAACAAAGTGGGACTGCTAGAGTTTGTGCTCAGTAAGAGAGGCCATTCAGAGGGACCCCATGCCCACCATGGAGCCTAGTCTCTCTTCAGCAGCACAGTGACGCCACGGTTCGCCGTCCCAGGCCAATGGGGGCTGCGGGAAGCCGCGCGGCCGAGGGATGTGCTGGCCGCCACTTCCTGCTGCCCCCATTGGCCTGGGACGGCGAACCACGGCCAGTGGGAGCCGCGATCGGCCGAACCTGCCAATGCAGCAGGTAAACAAACTGGCCCGGCCCACCAGGGTGCTTACCCTGGCGAGCCGCGTGCCAGAGGTTGCCGACCCCTGGAATAGATAGGATGGTGATGAACACCATAGCAAATTCCTAGGATTCCTTCATTCCTAGGATTCCTAGCTAAAACCCTGCATATATGGTAGGAAAGTGCACACTGGATGTTGTTGCTACTGTAATTCAGTGGTGCTTGCATTAGTGTGATCAGTAATTATGCCTGCAAACCCCACTGAGATTCCCTATGCAAAGTCTATTTATTTGGACTTTATGAAAAGTTACAGAGTACAGCCCTACATGTGTCATGTCTTAAATTTTAAAACAAAGCATTTTTTTAATTGAACATGAACTGGGAACATAAAATTACTAAAGCATAAAAAATGCCCTTTCATGCCTGGATAACTCAAAAATGGCCAAATGCCATTTCACTAGACTTTCTGTACAATAGATACATCTACCTTCCTATGCATAGACTAAGAACAAGCATGAACATTTCATACCAAAGTGTAACTTTTTTTCCAAGAAATTCTGGGGCTTTTGGGGCAGGGTTTTAACACAAAAGTGTTTATTGTAAATGATAATTTTCCTGCTATTGTGCTGTAGTCTTCTAGGAACGTACTCTGTAATATGTGATAAAAGAAAAAACAAAGCCACCTTATTAAGAAAATAATTTGGTTATTTGGATGCTTATACCAGGAGATGATGTTCTAGAAAAGAGACAGTACTTAACTTTGCTCCAGTATTTTCCCCAGGAATTGAAATTAGGGGGTTGTGTTAGAATTTGCAGGGGTATAAGGGCTAAGACCATGAGGGCAAAAGGGGGCTGTATGGCACCATAGTAAAAACTGAAAAATGTTTCACGACCATTTTATTAGATTTAACTCATGTTTCAAAATAACAGAAGTTGGCTACTGAAATATTCCATGAAGCACTACATCTACATCTTTCTTGGTTCCTTATAATTTTGCACAACTCTGTTAATGAACTTCTTGTATGCAGTGTGTTCATCTTTGGTGGCTTCTTGTGTGTCTGGTACGTCTAGTCCTTCAATTGATATGCTCATTAGTTCATTCACATGATCAGGCAGAAAGCAACTTCTTTCAGCACACAAAATTCTATTCCATGACAAAAAAAAAAGAACATTCAACTGTAGCTGTTGTTGACTGGGAGTAGCAAGAGATGAATCCTACTTCTTTCATCCCAGGAAACATAGCACAAAGAGTGGGTCGAGCCACTAGTGATAAAAAAAAGTTTAAGTCAAATCCTCATTCCTTCATTGTATGACATTCCACTCTGTGTTCAAATTTTCTATTCTGTCCTGATCACATGGCAGCCCCATTGCTGGTAATGCCTCATTCCACTCAACTATCAGTGTTTTATAAGACAGGGATCTACTCCATGGAGGTTGGAGTAAAATCCAGAATTTGCAGTTGTAGATTAAGAATCAACTGTGTGTGTATTTTTTCAGCTGCCTTTACAAACACGTCTTGTCCTCTTTACTTAATTCAATATAAATCCCTTCACTAGTCAACTTCTGGACTGAAGTCTTTGCTTTTTCCAGTATGTTTTCAATGGATCTCTCTTGGATTGATCCAAGTGTAGCTTCCATTGCTGGACAAAGATCTACTACTGTTGTAGCAGATGCCTGAATGGCATTGTTTAATGACCCAAGTGGTTCAACAGTAGACTTATAAGAGAGAGAACGGTGATTGTCTTCTCTGAACATAATAGCAAAAGTAGTCCACCAGCCTCACTACTTAGATCTATCCCATTTTAGTAGATACTTTCCAAAGGCAATAATAATGGCTGAAGTAATTGTAAGACAACAACCAAAGATCGCTCATGGGAAAACCAGGTTGAACTAATCTAAACTTCAGTCCTAGAGCATCTTCTATTCCCCCCCCCCCCCCCAGATGTTCAGTTTTTTTGGACTCTTGTTGAAAAAAAAGAGTACAACAGACATTAAATTTATGGTTTTTTAAATGTCCTTTGAAGATTCTGCAGCTCGTACAAGTGCTAGTTGAGTAAATCATAGAACTGGAAGGGACCTTAAGAGGTCTTCTAGTTCTGTTCTGCCTCGAGTGCAGGGAACTAAGTATTATCTTGACATCCCTGACAGGTGATGGTCTAAGCTGCTCTTAAAAACCTCCAATGACAGAGATTCTACAACCTCCCTAAGCAATTTATTCCAGTGCTTAACTACCTGACAGTTAGGAAGTATTTTCTAATGTCCAACCTAAACCTCCCTTACTGCAATTTAAGCCCATTGCTTCTTATCCTATCCTCAGAGGTTAATGAGAGCAATTTACCTCCCTCCTCCTTGTAACAACCTTTTAGGTACTTGAAAACTGTTACCATGTCCCCTCTCAATCTTCTCTTCTCCAGACTAAACAAACCCAATTCTTTCAATCTTTCTTCATAGGTAATGTTTTATAGACCTTTAATCATTTTTGTTGCTCTCCTTTGGACTTTCTCCAATTTGTCCACATCCTTCCTAAAATGTGGCACCCAGAATTGGACATAATACTCCAGTTGAGGCCTAATTAGCACGGAGTAGAGCGGAAGAATTGGTATTGCTACAACCCCCAGATCCCTTTCTGC
This sequence comes from Terrapene triunguis, assembly GCF_002925995.2. Classification (NCBI taxonomy): domain Eukaryota; kingdom Metazoa; phylum Chordata; order Testudines; family Emydidae; genus Terrapene; species Terrapene triunguis. Next base: position 11,705,740 of record NW_020664409.1, read on the forward strand.
AGTACTCCTTCCTAGGCAGTCATTTCCCATTTTGTATGTGTGCAACTGATGTTCCTTCCTAAATGGAGTACTTTGTGTTTGTCCTTATTGAATTTCATCCTGTTTACTTCAGACCATTTCTCCAGTTTGTCCAGATCATTTTGAATTTTAATCTTATCCTCCAAAGCACTTGCAACCCCTCCCAGCTTGGTATCGTCCACAAACTTTATAAGTGTACTCTCTATGCCATTATCTAAATCACTGATGAAGATATTGAACAGAACCAGACCCAGTACCAATCCCTGCAGGATCCCACTCGATATGCCCTTCCAGCTTGCCTGTGAACTACTCTCTGGGAATGGTTTTCTAACCAGTTATGCACCCACCATATAGTAGCTCCATCTAGGCTGTATTTCCCTAGTTTGTTTATGAAAAGATAATGGGAGACAGTATCAAAAGCTTTACTAAAATCAAGCTATACCACTTCTGCTGCTTGTTCCCTAGCCACAAGGCTTGTTGCCCTGTCAAAGAAAGCTATCAGTTTGATTTGATGCGATTTGTTCTTGACAAATCCATGCTGACTGTTACTTATCACCGTATTATTACCTTAACTTATTATTAAATTACTTATACCTTATAACGTTTAATAATTTGCTCCATTATCTTTCCAGGTACTGAAGTTAAAATGGCCTCTGCAGCGTGTATAGGAGAGATTAGGGTTACACTTTTCTCTGAGCAAAGCTTGTACTCCATCATGTCTTCCAGAGAAGTTTGCAGCTCCATCAAATGCACAAGCACCCATCTGTTTGGGCTCCAGTTTACAAGTATTTGACTCTTCTAAGATGTAGGTTGTCACAGATGCAGCTAATAACCTGAACATCTAGAAATGCATCTATCGGTCTACCACCGACATCAAGATAATATACACGATGAGTTAATACTTGACGCCAATTTGCATGGGCGCATTTATCAGCCATGTAGGCAAATTTTTTTACTGTAGTGAGAGAGAGTTCTTCACTTTTTCAGTTGCTGTGTCTTTTACTGTTGCACTGCATGCTTCTAGCCAGTCAGTTGAGTTTCTTGCAGAAAGATAGTGAGCATTTGCTGGTCTTGTTCGGAACCAGCGTCCAACTTCAGGGTTAACAAGTGACAATGCATTTTAACATTGGCCTCCAGTTTGTAGTATGTGGTATCTCTTGCTTAAATAGAAAGTAAGATGCGAGAGCCATGTTTGTTCACATAAAATGTTGTGTTCCCAGCATTCTTAACAGCCTCATAAAGTACTTCTAAAATTGGCTATGAGAGTGACTCGCTTATAAGGCTTTCTGCACGTCAATGGGGACCAGGGGCTTGGTGTTTTGCAGACTTTTCATCTAGTTTGTCAGCATTGGCTTTGTCGATTGGTCTGGCAAACCAAACTCCTCCAGTTTTACCAATTGTAGCAGTGGGAAGCTTTCCTTCTTCGTAAGCTTTTTTGCAAGAGGTGCATTAGTAGCCATCTTTTCTAACTTCAATAAATGGGAAAAGTTTGACCGACAAACTTCGGGAACTGCCTTCAAGTTGTAGAGACACTGTTTATTCAGTAGGTAGCTCTGTTTGTGCTTCAGGCTGTTTGGATGTAGATCCAACCCTTGAATCTTCAGATGACATGTTGGTATAGTCTTGGTATGTTCTTCATCTTGGTTGGTTTGACCACTAGGGAGGTGATGATGGGGGAATTCAGGGTGGGTGTAGGGAAATCCCTGCTTTTGCTCCATATGTTGAAACAAAACACTCCTATGGCTATTTGCTGACTTGCTTGTTTCCAATAGATTCACTGTAAGTGAGTTCATCCCCTTGATTAGCCTGAATGGAGAGACTTAAATAATGTCTGTCCTGACTGACCAAACCAGCATGATCTTTTCTCAAAGCTAAAGTGTAGGCTAACCCCAGCACCTTGTCAGATACACCCTGATCAAATTCTGTTGCAAATCCAAAAGCTGCTCTAGTTGACAGAGGTTTTGCAATTTTCTATTTAACGGCGTCTTTTGGACAAGGTTAAATTTGACGAATCTCCTAGGTGCTTTGGCTAAACTGCTATTTCCCTCTGAAAAATCAGATTACTAGAAACAGATATGGTGTTACCAGCAGGCTGAGCTGACCTCAGAAGCTCCAGCTACTGTAATTAATCTGAATGTTTGAGTGTCTGATGAGTACATATTGTGAGCAGTGGGATAGCAGAAATTAGATGGCTGACTCTGTCAGTCAAGGTCAATTTACTATATGCACTAAAGGACTATAGTGCTTCCGATGCTTTAAAAGGCTGGGAGATAAAATGTAGTATTGTGAATGCTTCATATATTGCGTTGGTTCCAGGGAACTGTCAGTTTCAATTTGTTCCTTCTACTGAAAAGCAGAAAGATGCCTGCATGTTTTGTGGCTAATCTATCATTTCTTTTGTGTTTACACAAAATTAGAGAATACAACAAAACAACAACAAAGGCAATTTAAAAAAACAAATTAGCTCTTTTTTTGGGAGTGGGGGGGGTTATTGTTGCTCATGCTTAAAGCATTCACATCCTAAGGAGGGCATTAATCCCAGAGCTTGTGTAAAAAGGACCAAGGCAAGCACCTGTAATTGTTGGTAGCAGACTGCAGTACCAAAAGCAATTAAGGAAGAGTTTGGGTTGCCTTTTTTCCATAATTTCCTGTTAGACAGTCTGTGCTGGTGGTTGCTTTTTAAACAATGCCCGAGTGCAGCAAGATCTTGGTTGTGTTTCTGCTACTCCTTAATTAATCTGGCATCAGGCATGAGTGGGCTTGTGCATTGTTCAGAACTGCCCCTCACGTCAATATCAAAGGGTTTAAAAAGCTGCAATTTGTACTTTCACTCTCAGGGCTCTGAACCTAAATCCCATGGAAACTGCCTTGGGGGCCCAATTCTGCTCCCACTGCACTACCATAGACTTCAATAGGAGCAGGGGCTAGTCCTTCACCACACATATTTGCAAGGTACTGATTATTACTATGTACAGAAGGCGGCGTGTGTTTTTCTTTGCAGTGAGTGTTTGTTTTATTGATGGTGAGCAGCGGTTGATACCAAAGTGGACTTGACTTACTCTGCTGCCATAAGGAATTGGAAATTGCAGCCCCCCCTCCCCCCGCATTCCTGCTGCAGGGAGAGCTGCTGCACCATTCACCCCCAGGGGAAGATATGTGGTGTTTGCATTGCTGCCCTCTATCTTCTCGTGCAAGCTCTACCAGGAAAGGAGACTATAGTATGACGGGGTTGGACTGGAGAAAGAGAGTCAGTTTCAGGTAGACTAGTTTGGTGCGAGACCTGAAAAATCAGGAATGGAAACTGGTCACCAGGCTGCCACCAGACAAGCACAGGCCCCTCTGCTCAGTAAAGATCTCTGTCCTACAACTCTCCCGGCTGCATCACTTACTGCTAATGAAACAGGCAGCTGCTCGCTTAGAGCTAGGGTGACCAGACAGAAAGTGTGAAAAATCGGGACAGAGGGTGGGGGGTAATAGGAGACTATATAAGAAAAAGACCCAAAAATCGGGACTGTCCCTATAAAATCGGGACATCTGGTCACCCTACTTAGAGCTCAATAGGTGTCCTGCTGACAGGGTTTCAGTGTATGAAAACATTATCTGCTGAGCGCTCTAGCCACATTCCCCCAACCAGCACCCTTCACTGCAGGGAGAGCACCGGACAGCCACTGGTCTTGCAGTACTGCAGGGCCTGAGAGAGCTTTTCACCACCACCATCCACTCACCCACCTTCCAAAGGGATTTACAGCTGTGGATGGGCATTCGGTCTGGGATTTACACCTCTGGAAGGAGGTTATGTTCTGCTTTCAGTTCACACCAATGTAAATCTGAGGTCAGTCCACTGGCATCAGTGGGGTTTCTTCCCAGTGTAAATCCAGAGTACACCTCTACCCCGATATAACGCTGTCCTCGGGAGCCAAAAAAAAATCTTATGCGTTATAGGTGAAACCGCGTTATATTGAACTTACTTTGATCCGCCGGAGTGCGCAGCGCCCCCTCCCCCCCCCCCAGCACTGCTTTACCGCGTTATATCCAAATTCATGTCATATTGGGTCACGTTATATCGGGGTAGAGGTGTATTTGGTCTTTCATCAAAAGACCTTTTTAACTCATTGTGGCCTGATTCTCCTTGCTGGCTTCCACTGGTGCAAATCGGGAATAACTCTGTTGAAGTCACTGGTACTATATGTGTGCAAAACTGGCATGAGCAAGAGGCAAATCTGTCCCTTTTCTTCATTATAATATTCAGATTCTCTAACCAATAAAATTTCCTTTAAAGAAATCATGAGAAGGGTGATGAGAAGTGAAGCAGAGTGAATCTCACTGAGAAACCAAACTCCTGCTAAAAGGGAAAACACCCAGAATTCTTAGCATTTCACTAATAGAATCATCCAGTAACTAACAAAAACACTGACCCAGGAACCTATCCTTGTAACAAAGCCCGATGCCAACTCTGTCCACATATCTATTCAAGTGACATCATCATAGGACCTAATCACATCAGCCATACCATCAGGGGCTCGTTCACCTGCACATCTACCAATGTGATATATGCCATCATGTGCCTGCAATGCCCCTCTGCCATGTACATTGGCCAAACCGGACAGTCTCTATGCAAAAGAATTAATGGACACAAATCTGACATCAGGAATCATAATACTCAAAAACCAGTGGGAGAACACTTTAACCTGTCTGGTCATTCAATGACAGACCTGCGGGTGGCTATCTTACAACAGAAAAACTTCAAAAACAGACTCCAACGAGAGACTGCTGAGCTGGAATTGATATGCAAACTAGACACAATCAACTTAGGATTGAATAAGGACTGGGAATGGCTGAGCCATTACAAACATTGAATCTATCTCCCCTTGTAAGTATTCTCACACTTCTTATCAAACTGTCTGTACTG
>NW_020664409.1:11710676-11721450 GCF_002925995.2 Terrapene triunguis
CTAAGGTGCCACAAGTACTCCTGTTCTATATAACTTGAGGTTGACATGACAACAGCCTGTATGACACTACTGCACATCCCCATCTACATCTATGAGCCAGCTGTGTGTGCATGCTTCTAAGGCATTGCTACATTCAGTTCCTTCATTGTCCATTTTCAGCTGGTATTCTTTGCTGGTTGAATGACCACAAACACAAGCTGCCTGTCTCTCTCTCAGCCAGCAGCTTAGTTTGGCAGACGAAAATTACCCCAGTAAACGAGTTGTTCCTGAGTGTACAGTGTTGCTAGCCACTGCTGCACATAAAGCATAAAGCCAGATCAGGCTTCCCTCTTTTTCTGGAAGAAGTGGTGCGCATATAAATACTTGCTTTACTTTTATCCCTACTCCTTCCTAGTTAGAAGACAAGAAGGCAGTTGTGGCCCATTTCTGAGTCAGTATGTATTGGGAAAATTATCTATCCTCTTGATCAGGTTTATATGCAGGGCAAAAGGCTGCTATTTAAGTTTCATGAACACAGTGCTAGCAGTTCCACTCAGCATAATATAATAAGATGTATCAGCATATGATCAAGGCCAGGCTTTGCACAGCTGTTACTTTGAGCATTTGCAGATGAATGAAACTGTCACACACTTTGACACAAAAAGCAGTAACAGCAGCAAACCATTTTACTTGCATATGCTGGGATGGTCACCCACAGGCTCCTTGAAGAGTCTTTTTCCTTTGAAGACCCCAAAGTGCTTAACAAATATTAATTCAGTTTCATAGCATCCCTGTATTCTCATTTTACAGTGGTGTAAACTGTGACACAGAAAATTTCAGAGGAAGCCTTTGGTGGAATCAGCAGTGGAACCCAAGAGCCCTGAGTCTCAGTCCACTGCTCCAAACACCAAAAAACACTGTCAAGAAAATGTTGCCTGGATACAAAAAGGTAATTCAGTGTTAAGTTACAATTTTTATATATCTTAAGCAATTTGTGGCTTTTCAAAGACTTAAAGTCCAGGTTGTCAAAGTTAATCTGTAGTGACTAGTATGGTAGGCAGTGCCCCCACCTTTGCAGGCTGCAGGGATTTTGAATTTACAGAACAAATTGTGGTATGTTTGGTGTATTTTAGAGCTACGGTGTATCATTTATTTAACTCTAACCCATCAGTGTTGCTTTATTTTGCCATATTTGCCATATTTTCCTATTTATTTAAAGCAGAACTCCCCGTTGTTTTCGGTAGGGAGCCCTGCTTGAATATGGACAGGACAATGTGGACCACAGTAGCCTTGTGCAGCATATTCTGCCTCTTGTGAAGAACCACTTTTAAGAGATTTCTCAGCTATGACTGGCAGCTAGCACAGTGGAGTTTTTCCAGTGGAAGCAACTTCCTCATCCCCCAGTTAGGGTGACCAGATGTCCCGATTTTATAGGGACAGTCCTGATATTTGGGGCTTTTTCTTATATAGGCACCGATTACCCCCCACCCCTTGTCCTGATTTTTCACATTTGCTATCTGGTCACCCTACCCCCAATGCCACCCTCATTGGACACACCCCTGCCTTTTGTTTATTCAATGCAAGAGATCTGTTCTTGAAAACTAATTAGCTGTTGGAGAATACTGATGATAATGCTTCCAATTTGGGAGTGTTTCCTGCAGTCTCCTGCTGTGTGACAGCAGCTAAAACACAGTAATTAAGATCAGCATGGCAAAATGCATAGTTGGATTAAATAATGCAAAACTGATGCTTGAAAATGTGCAGCTTTGTCAAATACCTTTATACTTAACCTTCAAAATGGCAAAACAAATAAACAAAAACAAACACTATCTTCCAGAAAGCTGCCAAACAGCCTTTTAAAAAGTTTAAAGATCAGATAGGCTAGGAAGACAGGATTAGAATGACCTTTTGTGACCAGACGAGATGGGTGAGGTAATATCTTTTATTGGACCAACTTCTGTTGGTGAGAGACACAAGCTTTTGAGCGTACACAGAGCATGTAAAGGTAAAGTGTGGTGCAAGTCGAAAGTGCAGTATGTTTGCACCAGTTTGGCTTGGGCACTGCCCCGAGGCTAAAGGGGGAAGAGTTTAAGAGGGTCAATCCTTTCTCAAACTGATAATACCATAAAAGCTTGCTGGAAATAGAAAAACAAAATTGAAAGGAATTCTGAGATGTCTTCTGGATAGAAACAAGCTTCTATGCAGTGATAAAAATGATTAAAACACTTTTCCTGGCACAGCTAGTCAGATCCTTAAAGAATGCACACAAACAAAAGGGTTTTTTTTCAAATGCACAGATTACAACTACACAAAAGATTGTTTCAAGCTCTCTCTCCCTAATACCCCACACCAGTGCACTAGGACCTTCATAGACTATAGGCTTGGTACAGCAACTGCTTTCGGGACAACAGCCTTTAAAAAAAAAAAAAAAAAAAGAAAATCCTCCAGCTACTAGCTTGGTTACTTGCAATCTCTTACAATTTAAATTTTTTATTTATAATATTTCTCCTTTCCATTTAGTTCCCCACTATCTTATCTTCTCATTAGGGCAAACTGGCTGGCAGTGGTAGCCTAGGTAGAAATACCAAGGACAACTTCTCCAAACTCAGTGGATTGTTTCACACTATTGACCTGTGACTGCTAAGCCATGGAGATATAACATACAAGTTCACTCTTAGTTGAGGGGTGAAAACATTATATACTTTCTATATCATTTTCCCCTACTCTTGAGCACTTTTCTTGATGTGGCATATTCATACTTTAAAATCCACCACTTTTTACGGACATTGTTACGGAAAACAGTCACAGATTCGGTGATGCTTAATTCATTTTACAACTTTGAGCTACACACATAAATTCCATGTTGTACTGGAGTGTCACGCTAATCTCACACATCTATTTTAATAGTAATGATAACATCCATCTTATCTGTAATTTAATATTGGCAGTTAGGAAAGCATTTGTTGAAACATAACCATAATTACTTCTAGAGATTCTAACACACTGTAGACAGCTAATGCACAAAACTACAGCACCCAAACCAACACCATTCACAGGGATAATCAGAAGGATCCAGGTTTACACTTCTCATTAAAATCAGGGGGTTGGGGGGTGGGAGAAACCAAACCAAGCACCTACCTAAATATAGAGATTCACATTCATGGCAGGACTGTTGAATGCACTGGTTTGTAACCCCAAGTTCCTCTTGTACAGTAGAGCTTCATAACAAGTACACTAGGATCTGACTAGTTGGATGTATTCTGTTGTCTTCACAGGCAACCCTGGTTTAGTTGGTGTTTCAGATTGAAAAAAAAAGGGGGGGGAGGAAGGCGGGGGGAAGTAGTCACCAGCTTGTCTTCAGCCACTGTCTCTGATCTGACTCACACTTCTACCGAGAAGAAGCAGCAATTACACTATTTCCCCTGATAAAGTTACAGGAGGCGACGGAGAGGGAATGTGTGTACTGAGAGCGTGGGGAGGTGGGTGGAGGGGAGCAGAGCAGTGTCTGGTTAGCGGCATGTGTGCTGGGAGCAGAGGCTCATAGAACAGCTGCTTGACAGATAGTTTGAACTAGCTATCGGAAGCGAGGGCTGTGCTTTTCTTTCTGCTTTCAGCTGATCACTCTGGCATCCTCCCCTACAAACATTTCTGTAATGCAGTTCCCCACCTTTCCAGGGAACTGGGTTTTGGTTTCTTACATATTGATTATTTAAATAGAAGTGACTTTTTTTTTGCCTAAACTAATATAGCACAATCCTTTTTATGTGGCCTCTTTGTATACAGGGATCTATTTTGATTAAAGGCTTTATAAAATAATGAGGTGGTTTTTGCTTGAATTTATTCATTTCTAATATGCTATGTTTAAAAGGGCACTGTCAAAGTATGTGTTATACTCTTAAAAATCTCTCTATTTTCTAGAATGAACTCTAGCAATTGACATCTCTTTCCATCAGATGAACACACAGTTGTTGTTGCAATAGGGTAATCATAAATGATGAGCCACTGACCTTATTTTTATAGAATAAACATAATAAAATCTGCCATACTGCAACAGGTTACAGGACAATCTAGTCCTGAGTCCTGGCCCACTCACTACTTGATGCCAAATGTGCAATGCTGCATATAGGTGACTCCTTTCTGATCCCTGTGACATTCATGTTATGGTCTTATGCATGAGATTTGATTGTCTTTATCTCAGCAAATGTAATTACAAATGTAATTTTAAATCCAGCCATTGTATCTGACTTGATGACTTCCTGTGGCAATGAGTTCCACAGTCTGCTGCAGGAAGATCTATTTTTTATTTGGTATTATTTATGTAGCACTCAATAATGCACTAGGTGCTATACAGAAAAAATAAGACTGGTCCATCCCCCAAAAAGCTTATAACCCAAGAGCCTCATACTACAGATACATATGACTGATCATAGCATTTATTATCAAGAGTAGTTCATTGATGCCAAAGGCCCATTTGCAGTAGTGTGCATTATAGTTGGTAGCATCTGCAAGATCAAGTCCCCAGTTTAGACACACTAAAGTAAAGTGTAGAGTAAAGACAACACTAGAAAGGTGAGTCTAAGTGAAAAGAGGGAACCTTACATTTTATCCACTGAGCCTTCTTTCTTGCATTACCATAGGGCAGGATATAAAGAAAGGAATGACCAGGTTTCAAGTCAAATTCTGGAATATTTCTTTCAAGTCAAATCTTCTTTCTTCTAGTGTAAATAATCCCAGTTATTGTGATCTCTCTTCATATGTCAACCCTGACAGATCTCTAAGCATATTTAGTACGGGTCTCTAACCTTTTTCATTTTTCCAGTGCAGCTTTTGGACACAATACTTTAGGTATCATTCAATATAAAGTCTGCACAGTATTTCCCGTATTAGTTTCTATCCTTTAACATTTTTAGCTGCTGTGCATTGGGCAGACTCCTTCAATAAGCTGTCTAAAGTGACTCCTAAATCTAAGCATGGAAACATTTCTTTTGAAGGGTAGGGGGAACCCGCAAACAATTACATGGATTTGGTAGACAAATACAATTTTGAAGGGTTAATCAAATTTGCAGCATGCAAGCATTGACACTGTCCCTTAATATCTACATCTTTATACGTTCTGATTAATCATGATGGATGAAACTCACCCTTTCAAATGTAAATATTTTTCAGAGATGACGTGATCTTTCACAAAGAGTGGTACTTTAGAAGTGAGTTTAAATAACAGCAAAGAATAAGCGGGTTTCAAAATTAGGACCTGCTATTACACCTTGTACAAATGAAAACACGAGAGTATATGTTCTAGAAAACATGCAGCTTGCTGAATCTGATTGCCCCTTGGTCTTAATCCATTTCAAGTCATAATAATGAAGATATTTTATTCACATTGTATATAGAAATTAAATAGGATGCTATAGCTTTGAAAAATAGTGGAAATGAGAGCAAATTTTTCGAGATTCAATTAAAGCAGAAATAGATGTTATACATTTCAAGCGAACTGAACTCTGGATGCAGTTCAGAGAATTTGCTGCCTGAGAAAAGCAGCTGTGCTCTTCGGGCTGCAGAGTGTCAGGGGAAGAGGAGAGGGAATATTTGTTAAAAGTTATAAATGTCCCTTCACGTATACTTAATACGCTTCTGAGTCCATTTCAATCTTTTGAGGGGGTGGGTGACAGGCAGTGAATCTGGCGGCCTGGCTTATTTGTTAAAGATTCTCAGTGCTGGGTTCTAGTTGCTATATCTCACCTTGACCCTAACGCTCCTGAAATAGATATTTAGCAATTACTGCATATATCCAGTGTGTTGCAAACTTCCTCTGAGTCTTGTTATGTCCTCTTTCAGGACGTTTTTAGAACTTAGTGTTACAGAAACTAATACTTCCTCAGTTCCAAACCTCCTTTTCTTTCCAATGAAATATTTCTTTATCCCATCTGTGGCATAAGCCAGGGAGATCTAATCTGTCCTTCTGGGACTTCTCAATATCATTTTGCAGTAGCAAATGCAGACAGATAATGACCCTACTCCTAATGCTATAGCCTGCTGAAACCGCAAAGAGTCTCCGTAGTTTTAACAAAGCTCTGGATAAAATCTTCTTTGCCCCACTGTCCTTCTGCATGTTCATTGACCCCGGCACTCCTGCTTTTGAAAGAATCAGTCATTTCACATGTCTGCTGTTTTGCTAATTCAGTGGAAAATGCCGGAGAACGCTGCCTCCCTCCATAATTAGGCAGGCCTAAAAGCTGCCATTGTATTGTGATTGGGATAGTGCTACCATACCTATAAATTATTCACTCTGCTGCAGTGTAATCTGCTGTTATGTTAAAAATAGGTCACCACTTATGTCCTAAGTACAAATCTCAAAGTGGCAGAAGCAAAACTGATTCTTGCTTACTCTACTAAACTAGAGTGACCTCTCCATAGTATTCTGCATTAAAATTAACCTGAAGCTGCAATGCACGCATGTTTCCATTAATAATACACTCTTTCATAATACCTGGGAGATGCACAGTGGTTTACAAACACCACTGAGTGGTATTCACCCCCACTTTACAGTTGGGGAAACTGAGGCAATGAATCTGAAATTACCTGTTAGGCTGCTCAAAGCCTACTTGTTCCACATAGTTTGCAGCCAATACCCCAAGGCTAAAGAGTGAGTCAGGGCTAGAGGGGAGATGAGAATTCAAGAGTGCCTAAATCCTGTGCTTAGACCAGCAGTGTGTATGTAGCTCTGTCTCTCACAAGGGCTGGACACATCTGCTGGCAAACAGACACTGTAAGCTATGTGGCGAATCTCTTGAAAAGTGTCTTAACTTTTCTGTTGTCCCACGGTCCCTGTGGCTCCAAGCCATAGAATCCCCTAGCGCAGCAAGGGGCAGGAGAGTCTGAGGCATTCAGCTCCATTGCACTGCACTGCCACTAAGCTGGAAAGGGAAAATAGGGCCATGCAGTCTGGACAGAGGCCTCTCACAAGTTGCCTTTGCCTTCAGCAAATTCACAGAGATCTGAAGGGATCCCACTGGATTTGGGGGGTGAACCCTGGGGTCATTTAAGGGGGGGAAAGCCTTGCCCCCCTAAAAGGGACAATACGAGGAAAACTCTGTGAGGGCCCTTATGAAGAATGTGGCAGGTATCGGCATTTTTAAAAATGACTCTTATGGGAACTGCTGTCTATCTGATTACTGTCATGCTGCCTGCTACATGGGTGCAAAGAGGTAACCCAGTACTGGGTGGTTTTACACATTGGCAGGAAGGCAGACAATGATTGTAGATAGTCCAGTCACTGATAATCAACAAACCATACAGGTCTCAGTTCCTCTGAAGATTTATCCCCACCACACACTGACCAACAGGCTGGTAATGCCAAGCTGGAGGCAGGGAATCCAAGTGGGAAAAGTGAAACAAAGGACTTTGAAGGCATTAAACACCTCAGCCCTGAAGCTAAGAGTGGGTTGGAGGCTCTATCTCTCCACTCCCAGATTTTGGGGTGTCTGTGATAAGTTAGACCAGCCTAAGTTGTTAGATAAAAATCATGGAGCAGGTCCTCAAGGAAACCATTTTGAAGCACTTGGAGGAGAGGAAGGTGATCAGGAACAGTCAAGATGGATTCGCCAAGGGCAAGTCATGCCTGACAAACCTGATTGCCTTCTACGATGAGACAACTGGCTCTGTGGATATGGGGAAAGCGGTGGACGTGATATAGCTTGACTTTAGCAAAACCCTTGATACAGTCTCCCACAGTATTCTTGCCAGCAATTAAAAAAAGTATGGATTGGATGAATGGTCTATAAGGTGGATAGAAAGCTGGCTAGATTGTCGGGCTCAACGGATAGTGATCAGTGGCTCGATGTCTAGTTGGCAGCCGGTATCAAGCAGAGTGTCCCAGGAGTCGGTCCTGGGGCCGGTTTTGTTCAACATCTCTATTAATGATCTGGACGATGGGATAGATTGCACCCTCAGCAAGTTCGTGGATGACACTAAGCTGAGGGAGAGGTAGATATGCTGGAGGGTAGGGATAGGGTCCAGAATGACTTAGACAAATTGGAGGATTGGGCCAAAAGAAATCTAATGAGGTTCAAAAAGGACAGGTGCAGAGTCCTGCACTTAGGACAGAAGAATCCCATGCATCGCTACAGGCTGGGGACTGACTGGCTAAGCAGCAGTTCTGCAGAAAAGGACCTGGGGATTACAGTGGATGAGAAGCTGGATATAAGTCAGCAGTGTGCCCTTGTTGCCAAGAAGGCTAATGGCATATTGGGCTGCATTAGTAGGAGCATTGCCAGCAGCTCGAGGGAAGTGATTATTCCCCTCTATTTGGCACCGGTGAGGCCACATCTGGAGTATTGCATCCAGTTTTGGGCTCCCCACTACAGAAAGGTTGTGGACAAATTGGAGAGAGTCCAGCGGAGGGCAATTAAAATAATCAGGGGTCTGGGGCACATGACTTATGAGGGGAGGCTGAGGGAACTGGGCTTGTTTAGTCTGCAGAAGAGAAGAGTGAGGGGGGATTTGATAGCAGCCTTCAACTACCTGAAGGGGGATTCCAAAGAGGATGGAGCTTGGCTGTTCTCAGTGGTGGCAGATGACAGAACAAGGAGCAATGGTCTCAAGTTGCAGTGGGGGAGGTCTACGTTGGATATTAGGAAACACTATTTCACTAGGAGGGTGGTAAAGCACTGGAATGGGTTACCTAGGGAGGTGGTGAAATCTCCATCCTTAGAGGTTTTTAAGGCCCAGGTTGACAAAGCCCTGGCTGGGATGATTTAGTTGGTGTTGGTCCTGCTTTGAGCAGGGAGTTGGACTAGATGACCTCCTGAGGTCTCTTGCAACCCTAATCTTCTATGATAAGACAATCTGCATAGAGGCCTTTTTTGTTGTTTTAACACTTTTCCTCCCTGTTTGCTATGTGCCCGTAGATAAAGAGTAAGACTTTGCTTTGAAGAGGCTGTCTCCCAGAGTCACTGCATTTTCATACTGGTTACAGGGTCCTGAAGGGAAGTCTCTGACCAAAGCCAAGGGCAGTTGGGTTTGCTAAGAAAAAATGGTTGAGTAAACAGGAGGGTTATAACCCAGTAACTCAGTCTAAATGAATGCATTGTGGGATTCCACTCTGAGAGAAGTGTAGGTGCTGTCACTTGAAAGGAGTGCTCACAAAGAAACTAAGGGGTTCAAGGAACAGCTTCCCCAAAAGTGTGACAGCCCCCTTTTCACAAGAGGTGAGCAAATATGGTCAAGAATCAGGACTGTAACTTCCAGGTTTGATTGGGAGGGGGAAAGTTCACCTTGGTATCCATGAGGTAACCATATTATAATAATCCAGTAACCCCTCCCATTCTCTACACTGCCCTCCCTTATTGCTCTTTTGCTTTCCTCCCACTACCATCTTCATCCCTTTTCTTGCTCTGCCCTGTACATCTGGCATGCCCTCCCAATTGCCATATACCAAGCATCCTTTGTTCCACAAAGCTTCACAAAACCTACAGATTTCACATTGCGTGCAACCAATAACCCATGTGCATCTTCTATTTCCTCCCATTTACTGTGTTGCTACCTCACCTGTACTCGTCATTTGAAATGTTTTACCTTCTCTTGTAATAATAAATAGCATTTGCACATGTAGTGCTTCTCACCTGCAGCCCTTAAAGCACTTCATGAAGTTGGGCAAGCGTTGTTATCCCCATCTTACAACTAGGGCACAGAGCAATTTTGTGAGTTAGCCAAGGTTCTGCAATGAGTCAAATTAGAACTCAGGGCTGGGATTCAGTTCTCCTGAATCCCAGCCCTGTGTTCAGTCCACAGCTTCACAGTAATTCCTTTGCCACAGTTAAGTAGATTGACATGGGAGTGTGTGTGTTCTTGGGGGCAGGGGAGTGAGGGAGCCCCCACTGTACCAGCCAATTAGAAGGAACTGTGAGGGTCTGGGGGAGTGCTGCTCACTCAAGGCCAGGACAGAAGGGGGAGTTTCCCTCAGCTTTTAGTAGAGGGGGGAGGAGCTGCATGTTCCCTAGCTTATGCTTGCTTTTCCCCGTGTTCTTTTGTGTTGTACTGTATCCAGAGTGATCTTAGATCATTAGCCCTCAGAGCAGGGGACTCTCCCATCTGTGGCTGTCTGAAGAATGCTGTGCACACCTATGGAGATTTGAAAATCGCAACTTGTAAGGATGAATGTCAGTAGATATAAAAGAAAACATACGCTTTCCTGCCCTCATCTGTGCAACTTTGGGGCTGGGTCGACAGGGAGAGAACATCTGAACCTATTTAAGCACTATTTTTTTCAAAATCCCACACTTCACATTCTGTGCTATCAGCCCCTCCTATGTGCAGGTTTTTTATGGCAAATGAAAAAAGCTCACAAGAGGACTTGACTGAACTGTACATTCCAATTTCTCATAATGCTTAGCAACCAGTGAAGGCCAAGCAGCCTTTAAGTGCATGCCAAGTGTGTGTGTACGTATGTATGTCTATTACTGTGCCTTTATCCTGTTTTTTCCTGTTTTTTTTGAAAAGCATTCCATGTTCTCTAATTAATATGCATGAAAAGCTGCTGAAAACTCGTTGTGTCTTACTGGACAGCCAAAAATCAGTCGTGACGAGATGTTCAAAGCTAATGTGATAATCTGAGGTCTAAAGCTACAGGTGCTGAGTATCCTGTTTGTTTTTCCCAAGAGAGACTGTTCCATTGTTTAGTATCAGAGGGGTAGCCGTGTTAGTCTGAATCTGTAAAAAGCAACAGAGGGTCCTGTGGCACCTTTGAGACTAACAGAAGTATTGGGAGCATAAGCTTTCGTGGGTAAGAACCTCACTT
>NW_020664409.1:11721550-11750500 GCF_002925995.2 Terrapene triunguis
AACAGAAGTATTGGGAGCATAAGCTTTCGTGGGTAAGAACCTCACTTGCATCTGAAGAAGTGAGGTTCTTACCCACGAAAGCTTATGCTCCCAATACTTCTGTTAGTCTCAAAGGTGCCACAGGACCCTCTGTTGCTTGTTCCATTGTTTGTTAGTAATTGGCTTATGGGAAGGATTTGTGCTGGATAACTAAGGC
The DNA here is from genome assembly GCF_002925995.2 of Terrapene triunguis. NCBI lineage: Eukaryota > Metazoa > Chordata > Testudines > Emydidae > Terrapene > Terrapene triunguis. The sequence goes on from NW_020664409.1 coordinate 11,721,747, forward strand.
AGGTCTACACTTAAAATGCTGCAGTTCCATGTATGAGAGCCCCAGTGTTTGATATTTGGGTTCATGCACATCCCTAACACGATAATGCATCACAGACACTTCTGCTGAGCCTGTGTGACGAATGCGCTGGGCCAAGTTTTGCTCTCAGTTCTACCAGTGTAAATCCCCAGTAGCTCTGAAATCAGTGAATTTACTCCAGGTTTATACTGGTGTAGCTCAGCAGAGCTCAGCCCTCAGTGTTTTAATATCCAGCTGAATTGCCATTATTATTTTTTTTACACTAATCACCCCAATACAGGTAATGTCTACACTGCACCTGGGAGCCTGTTTCCCAGTGTGGATAGACAGACGTGGGCTAGCTCTGCTCAAGTTAATGCAGTAAAAAGAGCAGGGTAGCACAGGCATTAATTTGGGTTAGCTGTCTGAGTACAAATTCATTCAGACCCCCTCGGGCAGCTAGCCCCAGTTACTGTCCATGTTGCTTCCCCCCCCCCCCCCCCGGCTACACTTTAGTGTGCTAGCTCTAGCAGAGCTAGTGCATGTCCGCAATGTAGACACGCCTCTAGTAGTGCCATTTAGTCACTATTCAGAACAAAAATTAGAACCTGTTTCATAAGCATACTACCGCTAAGATACAGCCGTTGCTTTCTTTTTAATACACTTGTCAGTGCGTATTTCCATGGCTTAAAAATAGCAAATGTAAAAGTGCACAACTGCTGTGCGAGTGAAATGCCTCTCTGGAAGCAATAACCTTTCAGCTTCTGTAAAGCAATGATCCTAAACTGCATCTGCTAAATGGTTAACTAGAGACACCACAGCAGACAACAGTTTATTTATCCTGATCTGAACTCTCCTAACATCCGATGGCAGGAGAATAGAGAATTGGTGGGTTCCAGCTTTCTCATGGAAACTGATGTTTAATCACCTGCACAAATCTAATGTTATTATTGAAGGGAAAGGGACCATTTCCTCTCGAGGGCAAACAGCGCTATCACCATGCATCTCACCAGCAGACCTAGGAAAGCTTTTCATACCACATCAGCGGGTCTGTCAGTGGATTTCAATTAAACAAACAAACGATATTTAATGCAAACCAGGAAATCATGTTAATTAGGCATTTGGCATGACTGCATGGCTGAGGTTGAATGGCAGTGAGGACCATCTTCCAACGTATGACCTATGGGTACTATTTTCAGTACAGCATTTGAAGTGATTAGTGACAGCAGCCCAGCACTAATCAGTGGCTCGTGCCTCTGATTAAGCTAACTCTTCCTGGTTCATGACAAGTGTCAGGAACAGAAATGGCACAGAGCTACCCAGACAGAGGGGGCTGAGCAGAGTAGTAGATCACACAACTGCCTACTAGTCCATATTTTTTCTAAAAAAAAAAGGACACACAGTGCTAAAAGTGAATTCAACAGCATTGTAAAACTCTACCTTTTTTTTGTTTTAGATGCTTCTGAGAGCTTTTGTCTCAGCCCATTTCAACGTTTTTTTTTTCTAAATTAAGAGAGCCTCATTTATTATCAAACAAATAGTATCACTTGACAGGCATCATTCAGCATAAATGTCAATAAGCGTTTAAGAAGATCTTGTAGAAGCTCTTTGGGGTTTATACAATTATTTAAAGTGTCCCTGTCTGCAAGAGCTAATTAGAACACATCTTCTTAGCTCAAAGTGACTTTGCAGTAAAAAAAAAATTATAAAAACTATAATGTGGGTTTCCACATTTATTCTCTGTGACTTCTGAATTATGACCAGATACTGCAAACCCAATGTGAACAAAACTCCCGCATTGATTCTGTTTATAAACTAAAAGATGATTTTTCCATATGCCAGCAGAGAAATTGAGTTTATGAAAACCAAGTTGTGGTCTTTCTGGTTTTTGCATCATCACCAGCAATAAAGATTCAGCAACTGGAGCCCAGATGATAGTTCTGCTGATGAAGTGTGAGGCACAATAGAATCCCACTCGCTTTCCTGTAGCTGTATTAGCTCTGTGATGCTAACAGATGCAAAAACCATCTTTTTGTCAGTAAATTCAGATGTGACTCTGAATATACACTTGGAGAGATTGCTTTTGAACATAGTGTTTTATTTTTTAAACAATAAACACTCTTTAATCAATAATATGCCTTTAATATCAACTTCAGGCCCATTTGCATCCCAGAACTAGGGTTTCACCATAGTGGAGCATGGTGAAACAAGAATGAGATATAAAAATTATAGAATCATAGAAACGTAAGTCTGGAAGGACCACAAAAAGTCATCAAGTCCAGCCCCTTTGTGCTGAGGCAGGACCAAATAAACCTAGATCATCCCTGACAGATTTGTCCAACCTGTTCTTAAAAATGGCCAATGATGGGGATTCCACAATCTCCCTTGAAAGCATTTCTAGAGCTTAACTACCTTTATAGTTAGATAGTTTTTCCTAATATTTAACCTAAATCTCCCTTGCTTAAGAATTAGCCCCTTACTTCTCCCGCTATCTTCAGTGGACATGGACAACAATTGATCACAGTCCTCTTTATAACAGCCCATAACATATTTGAAGACTGTTATCAGGTGTGTTCCCCTCCCACCCACCCCCCATTTTCTTTTATCAACACTAAACATGCCCAGTTTTTTTAACCTTTCCTCATAGGTCAGGGTTTCTAAATCTTCTATAATTTTTGTTGCTGTCCTCTGGACTCTCTTCAGTTTGTCCACATGTGATGGGGAGTCCACCCCACACTATCATGTAGGGGGTTAATAGGGCCCTAGGGAGGCTGTGTGTGGAAGTGGCCAAAAGGAGAGCGGCTGTGAGGAGCAGTCAATCTGGGCCCAGTAGGCCCATATAAGAAGAGTCACAGGGCAAAGCAGAATCAGTAGCCGCCTGGAGCTCAAGGCAGGAAGAGTGTCTCTAGTAGGCTGCAACCCTGTAGCACCTTGGACAGAGCAGTGCAGACAGGGACCCAGGGAGTACAGAAGGAGCTCCACATGGGCTGCTGGGACTGAGTAGGGTGTTGTGGCTGTAGGGAAGTGGCCCAGGGAAATGCAGCAGTAGTCAAGGCAAAGGAACGCAGCAAGTGACTGCGGTTCAGAGGGTCCCTGGGCTGGGACCCAGAGTAGCGGGTGGGCCTGGGTCCCCCCCACTCGCCACTGGAAAGTGGCTGGACTGCTGTACTAAACCCCCAGAAGGGGGGAGCAAAGATGGTGACATGGCTGGAGGGCCGTGTCATGAAGAGGATGCCGCGGTCCCTAGAGTGACGTGGGTCAGAGAACAGATGTGGCAGTGGGTGAGGCACCATCGGGAGAGGGCGTACCAATCTGCAGAGCTAATCCCCAAGACGGCCAGCAAGAGGCACTACTGTGATGAGTCCCATTACACAACATCTTTCCTAAAGTGTGATGCCCAGAACTGATCACAGTACTCCAGTTGAGGCCTCGCTAGTGCTGAGTAGAGCAGGACAATTACCTCCCATATCTTACATATGACACTCCTGTTAATATACCCCAGAATATTAGCCTTTTTCTCAGCTGGATCACATTGTTGACTCATATTCAATTTGGGATCCACTACAACTCCCAGGTCCTTTTCAGCAGTACATAAGAATGGCCATACTAGGTCAGACCAAAGGTTCATCCAGCCCAGTATCCTGTCTTTCTACAGTGGTCACTGCCAGGTGTTTCAGAGAGAATGAATAGAGCAGGTAATGATCAAGTGATCCATCCCCTGTCATCCATTCCCAGCTTCTGGCAGACAGAGGCTAGGGACACCATCCCTGCCCATCCTGGCTAATAGCCAATAATGGACCTATCCTCCAGGAATTTATCTAGTTCCTTTTTAAACCCTAGTCTGGGCCTTCACAACATCCTCTGGCAAAGAGTTCCACAGGTTGATTGTGCATTGTGTGAAGAAATACTTCCTTATGTTTGTTTTACCACTGCTGCCTATTAATTTAATTGGGTGACCCCTAGCTCTTGTGCTATGAGGAGTAAATATCCCCCCTTAGTCATCTCTTTTCCAAGCTAAAGATTCCCAGTCTTATTAATCTCTCCTCATATGGAAGCCGTTCCATAACCCTAATAATTTTTGTTGCCCTTTTCTGAACTTTTTCCAATTCCAATATATCTTTTTTGAGATGGGGCGACCACATCTGCATGCAGTATTCAAGATGTGGGCGTACCATGGATTTATAGAGGCAATATGATATTTTCTGTCTTATCTATCCCTTTCCTAATGATCCCCAACATTGTTTTTTTGACCGCCACTGCACATTAAGTGAATGTTCTCAGAGAACTATCCCCAATGCCTCCAAGATCTCTTTCTTCAGTGGTAACAGTTAATTTAGACCCCATCATTTTATATGTATAGTTGGGATTATGTTTTCTCATGTGCATTGCTTTGCATTTATCAACATTGAATTTCATCTGCCATTTTGTTGCCCAGTTACCCAGTTTTGTGAGATCCCTTTGTAACTCTTTGCAGTATGATTTGGACTTAACTATCTTGAGTAGTTTTGTATCATCTGAAAATTTTACCACCTCACTATTTACCCCTTTTTCCAGATCATCTATGAATATGTTGAAAAGTACTGGTACCAGTACAAACCCCTGGGGACAAAACTATTTACCTCTCTCCATTCTGAAAGCTGACCATTTATTCCTACCCTTTGTTTCCTATCTTTTAACCAGTTACCGATCTATGAGAGGACCTTCCCTCTTCTCCCATGACAGCTTACTTTGCTTAAGAGTCTTTAGTGAGAGATCTTGTCAAAGGCTTTCTGAAAATCTAAGTATACTATATCCACTGAATCAGCCTTGTCCACATGTTTATTGACCCCCTCAAAGAATTCTAGTAGATTGATGAGGCATGATTTCCCTTTACAAATCATGTTTTCCCCAACAAATCATGTTCATTTATGTGTCTGATAATTCTGTTCTTTACTATGGTTTCAACCAGTTTGCTCGGCACTGAAGGTAGACTTATTGGCCTGTAATTGCCAGGATTGCCTCAGGAGCCTTTTTTTAAAATTGGTGTCGCATTAGCTATCCTCCAGTCATCTGGTACAGAAGCTGATTTAAATGATAGATTACATACCACAGTTAGTAGTTCTGCAATTTCACATTTGAGTTCCTTCAGAACTCTTGGGTGAATACCATTTGGTCCTGGTGACTTATTACTGTTTAATTTATCAATTTGTTCCAAAACCTCCACTAATGACACTTCAGTCTGGGACAGTTCCTCAGATTTGTCACCTAAAAAGAATGGATCAGGTTTGGGAATCTACCTCACATCCTCATACATGAAGACTGATGCAAAAAATTTGTTTAGTTTCTCCCCAATGGGCTTATCATCCTTGAGTGCTGCTTTAGCATCTCAATCGTCCACTGGTTGTTTAGCAGGCTTCCTGCTTCTGATGTACTTAAAATTTTTTTTTGCTATTACTTTTTGAGTGTTTGGCTAGCTGTTCTACAAATTATTTTTTGGCCTTCCTAATTATATTTTTATACTCCACTTGCCAGAGTTTATGCTCCTTTCTATTTTCTTCACTAGGTTTTAACTTCCACTTTTTAAAGGATGCCTTTTTGCCTCTCACTGCTTCTTTTACTTTGTTGTTTAGCCAGAATTACTCCCCAGCAAGTTATTCCCCATCTTGTAGTTGTGCATTTGATTTTTCCTTCCTAAGTGAAGTACTTTGCACTCATCTTTATTGAATTTCATCTTGTTGATTTCAGACCAATTCTCCAATTTGTTGATTGTTTTCAATTCTAATCCTATCTTCAAAAGATCTTGCAACCCCTCCCAGCTTGATGTCATCCACAAATTTTATTTGCACACTTTTCACTCCATTATCCAAGTTATTAATGAAAATATTGAAATGCATTGATTCCAGGGAGTCTGTGCTAAACTAACCAGTGTCTTTATTCACACACTGTAAGAAACTTGATGGAAAAGTCAAACGGAATTTTATAGGAACAACTCCAATAGGGTTCTATAGAAATTACTCTAAAAACCTATTGAATTTAATAGAGAGGGATAACTTTTCTATAGAATTTTTGAACCATCCTATAGAATTCTCTGTGAGGGGGATAGAATTCTCTATTAAATTCTACAGGCTGGTTCAAAAAACCCTGTTGAAAGGCTGTCATTTTCTGAAGGACTCTTCCATAATGGGAGGCTTTAAAGAACCCTTAGGTTTCTTGCTGAGTTGACTGACACTTGCTGAATTTCTTGGGTTCCAAGAGTTCCAATTAATGGAATGGTGACCCAGCACTGGGGTTTTAAAACTTCAGATTATATACTAAGAAGAAAGTGCCATGACATTTCAGAAAAGGAGAGTCACTTTCACAAGCAGCTTCCTGGAATTCAGGGTAGCACAGAAATAGTTGCACAAAAGCTTGTAATTTTATTGTTGCTTCCTCTTAGGTTTGGTAAGAGGAGAGGAAGGAAGACAGGCCACCTAAAAGGAGAGCCTGGGATGATGAAATTGGAGGTGTTGCAACTACCTGTTTGTAAAGTGAATGTAATTTGATTATAACTTTGATCTCTGCTATAGACTTTCACTTAATGAAGGAGGGTATATAATGAGCTGATTATGGGCAGTGTTCTGAATAAGTGTGTTTTAGGTATATTGTTTTTTGGAAGCAGTGGGATGCGTTCAGGGTCCTATTTTTAACATGGGTCTAGACCAGAGGTGGGCAAACTACGGGCCTTGGGCCACATCCGGCCCGTGGGACCCTCCTGCCCAGCCCCTGAGCTCCTGTCCCGGGAGGCTAGCCCCCAACTCCTCCCCTGCGGTTCCCCCTCCCCCGCAGCCTCAGCTCGCTCCGCCGCCAGCGCAATGCTCTGGGCGGCGGGGCTGTGAGCTCCTGGGGCAGCGCAGCTGCAGAGCCCAGCCTGACCCAGTGCTCTGTGCTGCGCGGTGGCATGGCTGGCTCCAACCGGGCAGCGCGGCTGCCTGTCCTGGCGCTCTGGGCGGCACGGCTCTAGTGTTGCCAGCCACCGGTGCTCCAGGCAGCGCGGTAAGGGGGCAGGGAGCGGGGGGGGTTGGATAGAGGGCAGGGAGTTCGGGGTGGTGGTCAGGGGGCGGGGCTGTGGATAGGGGTCGGGGTGGTCAAAGGGCGGGAAACAAGGGGGTTGAATGGGGGCAGGGGTCATGGGTCACAGGGGGGCAGTCAGGAATGAGGGGGGGTTGGATGGGGCGGTGGGGGGCAGTCAGGGGCAGGAGTTCCGGGGGAGGTCAGGGAGAAGGGGTGGTTGGATGGGGCAGGGGTCCCGGGGGGGGGCAGTCAGGAATGAGAGGAGGGGTTAGATGGGGTGGCGGGGTGCAGTCAGAGGCGGGGGTTCTGGGGGCTGTCCAGGGACAGGGAACGGGGGGGTTGGATGGGGCAGGAGTCCCAGGGGGACCATCGGGGTGAGAAGCAGGAGGGTCGGATAGGGGGCGGGGCCAGGCCAGGCCTGGCTGTTTGGGGAGGCACAGCCTCTGCTAACCAGCCCTCCATACAATTTTGGAAACCTGATGCGGCCCTCAGGCCAAAAAGTTTGCCCGCTCCTGGTCTAGACAATGAGACTCCATGAACAAATTTGTTCACTGGGATCATCACCACTAGACCTTGTCTACAGCAAGAATTTTAGGGAGTTCTCCCACCATTGGTCTAGCAACTGTAGGAGCATTGATGTAGACTGGTTACCATTATGGATAAGAATGTGCAGGATTAGGCAACGTATTGGCAAAATGGCAAGCAGCTGTTCTCCAATACCACTGCCACTGCTGCTAGCATCACCTGAGCTGCACTGGTGCTAGGCTAATAGCAGGAGTTTGCCAAATTTCTAAGTGCAGATGCAGCCTAGTGTATTGGAGGTGCAGATGGACACCCTGATCATCGGCGCTCTGGGCGCCTGGGACCCCTGCAACGAGCATGTGCTGCGGACCTGCGGGATCGGTCGACGCTACGCACGGCTCATACAGCTCCTCATGGTCTCAGACACCATCCGATGGTCCAGGGACATCTACATCGAACACATCACCGGCCACCGACAGTACCAGGAGGCGTGAGCCAGAGTGACATCGTTCTTCGACTACAAGAATGGGACCAAAAGACTTTCTCCATTGGATCATATGAACGGGAACCATAAACTCCCTGAACATTAAATCTCACCAAATGAGGGTCAATCCATCCTCATCATCATATCCACTCATTATACTCCACACCCGAACATAGCCATTATATGAACAACATACCCTCATATCTCAATGTCTGTTCTTTGCCCCATCAACCTTTTACCCCCAATCGGGGATACTGCAGATTATGTATTCCTTATGCCACCCGATCTTAAACCGAACTTCGCACCCCTCGATAATCTGTATGTTATTTCCTGATAACCAGAAACTTCTATGCTTAAACTCTGTACTTTTTTAAACATCATCTTAATAAATTTTTTAAATTCCTCTGTGTCCCTCCCTGATATTTTCTCCTGCTGCCACATTTTAGTGTTTGTTTATTTACTTAGGGTGGAACTGACTTCCAGTGGAACTTGTGCTCCGATATTGTTTAAGCACTTGTGAAAGCCCCATTCTTTATTTTACTCTGTCTTTTGTATGACCCAATCTTTTTTGTTCTTTTTCTCCCAATTGATTTCAATAGCTGCTCAGCACTTTTGAAAATTAAGATTTAGTAGACTAACTTTAGGCACCCATTTTTTTGAAAGCCTGGGCTTTTGAACCCTTTAATTGCCAGGCTATAGGCAATTAAGTTAGACTATGTCAGTGTCCGTCCGTTTTTAATTCACGGATGTTCACATTTATGAAAGTTTACAATTCAGGCTATTTCATCGAGTTTTTCATTAGCATCACTGGAAAAATGACTATAATCTACGGTATAAGTAAAAGAAATCATGCTGTTACGTGCAACCTGCTGAAAATCAAGTTTAAATAGCTCTGTGAGCCAGGGTTCACTTTCAACATTTATGTGCCACTTTAACACTGTCAAGTGTTTGACAGTTCTGCTCTCTGTCTTTAATTCATGCTGTTGTACCGTTTCCCATTTCCGCACAAACATGTGAGCTAAGCATTAGCCTTAACTCTGAACTTCCTGGCCTAGTGGGTTTGTGGGTGCCACACCTTTAATACACCAACCACAATGACATGGTTAGCATGTGTTTGTATGGGTGTGTGTTCACAGCAGGCTGTGAAACTGTGCACTGAATTGTTAAAGGGGTAAAGTTATATATGCTGACTGTTTTAATCACTCCAAATTTGTTTTAGGACTTTAATAATTTGATTTGACACTACAGCCCTTGTATTTTTTACTGAGCTGTACACTGAGACAAGGAACTACAAATATTAGATAAAGCCGATAAGAAGGAAAGGCAATGTTGGTTCAAATTTTGACAAGGCACTTGTTTTGGCAGCCTGAAATGTTGTCTGAGCACATCTTGTACACTAGCCCATATGTACCCTGCTTTCTTCTCAGAAGGCTGGCAAAATGCTACTAATTTAGGTGGCCTGATTTTCTCATTACTATTATTATCCATCCAAAAATAATGTCGATCATGAAAATCAGTTACGCTGGCATCAAGGCAGAGTTAGGAAAACAACATCAAAGATCTTTAAATAAAAAAGAGGGAGACAACAATGCAGAAAGAATCTCTGATTGAATTATTTAAAAAAAATATATACACCTCTACCTCAATATAACGCTGTCCTCGGGAGCCAAAAAATCTTACCGCGTTATAGGTGAAACCGCGTTATATTGACCTTGCTTTGATCCACCGGAGTGCACAGCTCGCCCCCCCCCCCAGAGCGCTGCTTTACCACGTTATATCCGAATTCATGTTATATCGAGTCGCGTTATATCGGGGTAGAGGTGTACCATCATCATTAAAGAATCAATAACTTCTACTTAAAATACAAAGCTTAATGCACTGATACAAATAATACTCCAACTGTCACAGGATGGGTTTTGAAAATTTAAAAACCATCTTGAGCTGGGGGTGGGGTGGGGTCGGGTGGGGTAGGAGGAGATAAGGGTGAGCAGACCTGTCTAACTATCTTATTGTGGATCCTTGAACTAAAAACCAGAGCAGACTCCTTTTTAGTTCTGTTACCTTTACATCTATTAACCGCAATCAGCAATGACTGGTGTAACAAACAGGCTAATGAAGAGTTGGTTTAACAAAAAAGAAATTAAAAAATGAAAACGTTATATGTCACATACTTTAAAAATCCATCCTTGTTCTGAATGATAACAAGGTCTATAAACATTTTTTTGTCTAAATGTGCTGAAATCTGGGCCTGTGGCTAAAAAAACTCAGTTAAGAAATATATATTCTGCAAGAAAACACTGTTGCCTTGGTGATGAACTATTGGGCATTCTTCTTTCTTGTCACTACAGCTCAGTGTGCCATAAGCATTCTCCTTCTATAGGCACATAAGCTGAAGGGATAGGTAGGGCTGGTGATGAGCTATAACCGCTTTCAGTACAAACTATCCATAATGTCCCAGAAGTATGAGAACAGAATAGGCCCATGGTTCATACATTTGACTGAGGTTGGTCTTTAGTAAAGAATATTCAATAATATGTCCTTGGTGTTTGAATACTTATTTCCTCACTTCCTAAAAGTTGTTTTTGTGAAAATATAGGGTCATAGAGAATTACCCACAATGAATGCAAATAATTTTGAAACACATGTCTTTTTTTTAAGTGTACACACCATAGTTTGATAATACATGAATCAATTTGATGCACTCTGTGGTGTGGAAGGAGCAGAAACATGCAACCCCTACAAGTGGGGCAAGGAGTTTTTATGGGGAATGGGGGAGAGGAAGCCACATGTGAAGACAGGAGGCAGTCTAAGTAGGAATGAGGTTCATTCCCAAGTGGCGTGCAAAGTCTGCCAAAGTCCCTGTGGTGCTTGAGAGTTTCACCTCAGGCCCCGCAGGGCTTACAATATCTTTAAGGACTCCAGCCAGTTAGCAATATTGAAACATTATTTTATAAACTAAGGGAATTCCCATGCAAACATCTTTGTTAATTTGGAATTACATTTGGAATAAACTTACTCACTTTAACCAAAAAGTCCTCAACAGAATATTGCCATTTTCTCAAAACATACAAGCTGCTTGAAAATTCCAAGATAGTGTTATACTTGACAAAGTCCCCCTCTCACTCCATTCAAAAGTATTCAACTGCATGGTTCTGGTCACCCAAAGAACATAAGGCCCAGAAGTGCCACTTTGAGAAAAGCTTCACACCAGGTCATTAAGAGCAAATTATTTGTTTTTGTGGTCACTAAAGAGATGAACCTGTATGATGGTTGTATGAATTAATAAGTTTGTCTCAATGTGGCACTAAGGGGGCAGAGTTAAGGTCATATGTGTTACCTCAGCTGTACATTTTTATACTTTTTGAATCATTTATTTTTACATGTGGAATTTTAACTAGGATTTTCCAGGTTTTCAAAGATTTGTGCATTGGATCAAACTATAATCTCTTAAAGAATATTTTTGGCTAAGGAAGAGATTATTTTACCTTAACTAGAATTGAATGAAGTTATTGTTTTTTGTGAATAATAATATAAAGTTGTCTTTTAAACTGACAGTAATCATAGGAAGGATCTTTCCTAGTTTTTTCCCTACCACAAACATATAGCAAATGAATATTGAGTGTTATTTGCACCCTAATTTCAGGTTAACCTCACCCCAATCATGAAACTTAAATCTAAATTGCTTATCTCTTCAAAGAGGGACTTTCACAAGGAAGCAAACTCATATACATTTTTTAAACATATTGTGCACAATGTAATTACAATTCTGCAAGGAGCTCTTCAATAGATAGCAATGCTGAGAGAATGATTGCATGACCCAGTAAGCAAATCAGCTCTGGGCAGGGAAAGGACCTCTGGGATTTCATGTATATAGTTGCGGACTGTCTAAAATGGATCTCTTGTTTACTAAATATTATCAAAAATGGTTGTTTTTGCTTTTTCATACTCTGGAAGAATTAAGAGGATTTTGTAGTAGCTTTGTGGAAACTATTGAAAAGTAGGTCAGCTACCCTAAGTGCAACCAGACAGGCTACTCAGTGGTGAGAGAGGGAGATAAGCATGAGTGAGTACAGGCTAGTGTGGAGTAGCTGTCTAAAATACTTGGTAATAACTGTAATTAAGTTCTAAGTTTAGATATATTAATAATTGCTAACTACATGTGGAAGTACATGGGGCTACGAGCTTGCTAAGTTTGTACATGAATGGGAGATGAGGAAAATCTAGGTCATATGGAGGGTATGGTCTGGCTTCTAGTGTACTCATACCCCATGATGGTGTTAGAGAGCATTGTGCTGTTCGAGGTGCTGTATTTCTAAGAGATATAAACGCAAGATCCCAAACACTTACAGTCACTAAAAACCAAATAGCATATTCTCAAGAGCAGGTGTGTTAATTTAATGCTCTGCCCAAATTCTTATTTGGTGATTGCTTAGGTACTAGGATGATGAAAGCCATATAAGAATTTATGTAAATGATCTTCTGTACTTTTAAGTGGAATAAATATTCTTTGATTCCTGTCTGTGCACTGTTAAAAAGTTGCTGTATTTCACACAGAAGTGGTTGCATTTCATTGATGGGCAAAGTGTTTCAAAGTGGTCATTTGTAAAACTCTTTAGGGTCCTTTGAGATGAAAGGTGGCATATAAATGCAAGAATAAGGAAATTAATTATAAGATCTTCTTTCAGGACATACACTTGTATGTGTAGTTTGGACCCCTCAGCTGTATCACATAGAATTTTCTAAGTATATTAGGAACAAAAGGAATCCTAACAATGGTATTGATCCATCATAAGAACAGCCATACTGGGTCAGACCAAAGGCCCATCTAGCCCAGTATCCTGTCTTCTGACAGTGGCCAATGCCAGGTGCTTCAGAGGGAATAAACAGAACAGGTACTCATCAAGTGATCCATCCCCCGTCACCCATTCCCAGCTTCTGGCAACAGAGGGGGACACTAGCCACTATCTTGGCTAATAGCCATTGATTGACCGATCTTCCAGGAACTTACCAAATCCCTGTTATAGTCTGGGCCTTGACAACATCCTCTGGCAAAGAGTTCCACAGGTTGACTGTGTGTTGTGTGAAGAAATACTTCCTTTTGTTTGTTTTAAACCTGCTGCCTATTAATTTCATTTGGTGACCCCTAGTTCTTGTATTATGAGAAGGAGTAAATAATACTTCCTTATTTACTTTCTCCACACCAGTCATGATTTTATAGACCTCTATCATATCCCCCCTTAGTCATCTCTTTTCCAAGATGAGAAATCCCAGTCTTATTAATCTCTCCTCATACGGAAGCTGTTCCATACCCCTAATCATTTTTGTTGCCCTTTTCTGTACCTTTTCCAATTCTAATATATCTTTTTTGATATCTGCACACAGTATTCAAGATGTGGGCGTACCATGGATTTATATAGAGACAATATATTTTCTGTCTTATTATCTATTCCTTTCCTAATGATTCCCAACATCCTGTTAGCTTTTTTGACCGCCACTGCACATTGAGCAGATGTTCTCAGAGAACTATCCACAATGACTCCAAGATCTCTTTTTTGAGTGGTAACAGCTAATTTAGACCTCATCATTTTTTATGTATAGTTGGGATTATCTTTTCCAGCGTGCATTACTTTGTATTTATCAACACTGAATTTCATCTGCCATTTTCTTGTCCAGTCACCCAGTTTTGTGAGATCCCTTTGTAACTCTTTGCAGTCTGCTTTGGACTTAACTATCTTGAGTAGTTTTGTATCATCTGCAAATTTTGCCACCTCACTGTTTACCCCTTTTTCCAGATCATTTATGAATATGTTGAATAGCACTGGTCCCAGTACAGACTCCTGGGGGACACCACTATTTACCTCTCTCCAGTCTGAAAACTGACCATTTATGCCTACCCCTTGTTTCCTCTCTTTTAACCTGTTACTGATCCATGAGAGGAACTTCCATCTTATCCCATGACAGCTTACTTTGCTTAATAGCCTTTGGTGAGGGACCTTGTCAAAGGCTTTCTGAAAATCTATCAATGGAAATGATAGAACTGTCAACAATAATTCAGAAAAGGCAGAAGTATTCAATAAATATTTCTGTTTTGTGTTTGGGAAGAAGCAGATGATATATTCTTATTGCATAATGATGATATACTTTCCATTTCATTTCAACAGTAACTAAGGAGGATGTGAAACAGCAGCTACTAAAGTGAGACATTTTAAAATCTGTACATCTGGATAATTTACATCCAAGAATTTAAAAAGAGCTGGCCAAGGAGTTCTCTGGAACACTGAGGACTGAAAGAAAGCTAATGTTGTACTAATATTTAAAAACCGTAAACAGGATGACCCAGGCAATTATTGAATCTGGGCAAAATAATGGAATGGCTGATAAGTACTTGATTAATAAAGAATTTAGAGGAGGGTAATATAATTAAAGTCAATCAACATGCATTTATGGAAAATGGATCTTGTTAAACTAATTTGATATCTTTTTTTAAAATGAGTTACAAGTTTGGTTGATAAAGGAATAGTGTTTATATAATATACTTAGACTTGTGTAAGGCATTTGACTTTTTTCTACACAGTATCTTGATTAAAAAACTAGAATGATACAGAAACACAGTAAATAGATTAAGAACTAGCTGATTGGTCACAAAATGTCATTGTAAATGGGAAATAATCATCATAAGCAAGTTTTGTTTCTGGTGGGGTCCCTTAGACATTGGTTCTTGCACCTACATATTTAACATTGTTGTCAGTGACTTGGAAGTAAACATTACTGATACAGTTTGCAGATGATATAAAACTGGTGGAGTGGCACATAATAAAGAGGCCAGGTCATTGATTTAGAGCAAGCAAACAATATTCATTTCAATACAGCCAAAGTTAAGGTTAAAGAACAAAGAATGCAGGGCATACTTACAGGATGGGGGACTCTATCTTGGGAAGCAGTGACTCTGGAAAAGACTTAGGGATCCTCATGGATAATGAGGTGAACATGAGCTCCCAGTCCAATGCTATGGCCTAAAGGATTAATGCAATTCTTGGATGTTTAAACAGGAATATCAAATAGAAGTAGAGAGGTTATATTACCTCAGTATTTGGAACCAGTGTGACTCCTACTGGAATACTGTGTCCAGTTCTGGAGTCCACACTTCAAGAAGTGGGTATTCACCCACGAAAGCTTATGCTCCAATACGTCTATTAGTCTATAAGGTGCCACAGGACTCTGTCACTTCAAGAAGGTTGTTGATAAATTGGAGTGAGGCCAAAGAAGAGCCATGAGAATGATTCAAGGATTGGAAAATATGGCATATAGTGATAGACTCAAGGAGCTCAATCTATTTAGCCTACCAAAGAGAAGGTTGAGAGGTGACTTGATCCTCTATATAGGGAACAAGAATTTGATAGTAGAGGATTCTTCAACGCTAGACAGACAAAGCTATAGCAAGATCCACAATCTCTGGAAGCTGAAGTTAGACAAATTCAGACTGAAAATAAGATGCAAATCTTTAACAGTGAGGGTGATTAACCACTGGAACAATTTACCAACGGTTGTGGTCGATTCTCCATCACTGGAAATCTTGTAAAAAAAATTTTTTTGGATGTTTTTCTACAAGTTCTGCTCTAGTTCAACCACAGTTATTGGTCTTGAAACAGCAATTAATTCAGGGAAGTCCTATAGCCTGTATTAGGTAGGAGGCCATGCCAGATGGTCACAATGATCCCTTCTGACCTTAAAAGTCTCTAAATCCACATGTTGGTTGATTCATTTGTCTCTTCAGGCTGAGCTTTAGCTGTCAGACCACGTGCTGCAGGTCACCTCTCTCCCCTGTGATAGACATTCCTTACCACGCTGCAGAAAAAAATATTACCAACATTTCACAGCTTAAAAAGGGAGACATTTTGGACATATTTTTGCTATAATTATGAAGCTACAGATATTTTGAGTATCCCATTACTGCAGGGGAATATAGAATTACAGGAAACAAATGTATGCAGACCAGGAGTGCCGCCAGCCTTTTTGCCGCCCTATTCGGCGGAAGGTTCCACCCCCGAAATGCTGCCCCCGACAGAGGCGGCGGAAGGTCCCACCCCTGAAATGCCGCCCCCGACAGAGGCGGCGGAAAGTCCTGCCCCCGAAATACTGACGATGACCGGGGCGGCCGAAGATCCGGCCGCCGCCCCCCAAATGTTAGCGCCCTAGGCAACCGCCTAGGTCGCCTAATGGGTTGCGCTGGCCCTGATGCTGACACAGGTCCTTTGCAGCATTAACCAGTATAGGAGACTGGAAACGTGGAACTTAAACTTCCTCCTAATTCTTTTCTCTAGAATATGGTGGGTTTTGCAGTGGGTCCAGCCTCCAAAATCTGTAGGTATCTGTGGATCTTAGTAGACGTGGGAGGAGCAGTGTTACTCATGCGCTGGCCCTGTTTCCATTCTGGCCTCCTTTAACCTCTGGTAACACTAATCTGATGGAACCACGCTGCTACTGGTTCCTTTGATGGGTGCTGCCCCTTGATTCTCTCTTTTCCATGCAAGTGGAGGTGGCTCAGGAAATGCTCTGAGACTCAGAAGATAGCTCCTCACTGGCTAGCACGGCCCACTCTATGGGAGTGTACTGGGCCCTCACTGAGGCCATGAATGGCGTTAGCAAGTGCTTTGGAAAATAAAAGCAAAACACCGTGTTTCACTCAAAAGAAAGGAAATAGGACAAAGGGAAAAACACAGAGAGGGGCCTCATCTAGATGGGCCTTTAACCCCCCCAACTATGGGAACCTGTTCCTAATACCATCTAGCCACCAATGTGGCTGAGGGTCAGATCATGTTTTGTTACAACCATCCAGTGATATGTTGGGAAGACTTTTGGGGGCTCTCTTGGGCCTCTGGTTAAGTCTGCCACTAAACTAAAGGGAAGGTTAGTTACGATGATTCCCCTGGCTGCCAGTAACCAGCCTTTCGCTGGCTCCCGAGAAGTCATTCCTGCTAGAGATGATTTAGCCATGGTGTCCACAAGGATTGCATGAATGCTGTGTGTTTGTCTTTGGACTGGATTACTTTATATCAAATGCAGGTATTAAAAAAAAAAAAAAAGTTCACTTTTACCCCCTACATTTCAAATTACATGGGACAAAAATTTCACAAGCATTTAAGTGGCTATGAAGCCTAAATCCCATTGACTTCCAATGGGTCTTAAGCACTTTTGAAAACTGTACCCAGAGGAAGTCTATTGAATCAGACCAGTGATGTAGCCTGACACTGACACTACCAGCTGCTTCAGAGGGATTACAAGAAACCCTACAGTAGGTAATTATGGGATAGGCTGCCCCCAGGGGAAACCTTCCTCCAGAACCCCAATAGTTAGAGGTTCATTTAAGCCCTGAAGCAGGAGGATTTATATTCCTTCCAAACTGCACAAACTGAACTTTGCGTTACGTTATTGTATACTCAGTATAGTTTTCAGGTACAAAGCATAAACATTTCCAGCTAAGTGTAAGTTGGTTTGCTGGGTGGCATTGCCTCCCTCCTGGGCTATGATTATTAGAAAGTACTTGTGAATAAAATGCTCTGACCTCTCAGCCTGCCTCTGCAAATGCACTGCACGTCTGGCATAGGGATACGTCACAGCGTAAGGGTGGGAGGATATTTGTGGGAAACCTATTCAAATATTGGCAGCACATCACTGAAGCCAGGATTTTAAAATGTGTTCTCCTCTCTGGTCTAGTCTTTACTCAGGCTACAATAACTTGGTTTGGCCCCATCCCAAGTGACCAGCCAAACTCTGTTTAAACTGAGTTTGCTGAAACTATGTTGCAGCTGAGTTTAAAGATTACCAATCTTTGAGACCAATCCTGCAAACCCTCTGTGTGTTGAACTCCAATGGAAGACAACAGGAGTTCTGTGCAGGGAGGGCTTGCGGGATCAAATCCTTTGTGTCTAAGCCAGTGGGGAGTGGTGGGAGAAGAGAGAGAGACTGTGGACCGGATTCTCATTGGCCTCCACCTGGTATAATCCTTTACAGCAATGGAGAGTGAGTGCGAAGTGGGTGTAAAACATTTCCATTCTCATTTAGCAGCCTTTTGCACTGGTGCCAGTGACAGCACAAGCCTTATGGCCATGGTGAATCAGGCCCACAGTGTCAATCACTGAACACAGGCCCCTTTGTATTTGCTTACTTTGCAAAGTGTAACTTTTTAGATCAAAGGATGCACTTTTGTATGTAGCTCCCCCTTTGCTTTCCCTTTTGAGCTAACATCCTCGCTGTGTAACCTGTCTGCCTAGTTAATATGAGTCTCACTCACTATCTTGCACCCAGAAAGCTTTTGTTCCCATTATTTTACCGAGAGAAAGCAAGTCTTTTTCAACCCTATCACTGTGAGCCCTAGTGGCTGTCCTGAGCCAGTGGAGAACTTCAGCTTTAACCAAAGACACAGAATACAAGCTAAGTACAAACCTGTCTTCCGTCTGTGTATTAAAAAGATCTGCTTAATAAAAGGTTATTTACCTTCACAGAAGATATCATCCGCTTCTCCAAGAATAGTCAGATCTTCCTCTAGGTGCTGCATCGTGGCCACAGCTCACCCAGAGATAGCTGCTACAGAGCTGAATGCTTGAATTAGTTTCTAGGCTACAAGAGGGTTATTTCCTTTCACCAGTTTCCTAAACATTTTGGTGGTGGCAGCTTCCGCATTTGCACTTACAAAAACAGCCTCATTCATATGAATAAGGCTTCTTGTTTTTAGTCATTGAGATTGGGTTTGAGGTGGGGTGTTTCTTTTTGCTGAGAGAGAAGAAACCTAGAGGGGAGATGCAGACAGAACAGACTAAGATCAGAATGCAGACTGCATTCATAGCCTGATTGCAGTGAATACTGTTCTAAAGCAACATTGTCCAGCATGCATGTAATTTAAAAGATGAGTGTGGGAGTGTTTTTGCATATGAATGTGAATGTTTGTTGGTGGCAATGACAGAACCAGGGAGTAATTTGCATTCATCTTTCTATAGAAAAGTTCAACTTCACTACAGGGACAATTCAACTAGAGTATACCACCAGGCTTTATGAGTGTCATGTGTTCAGTGGACACTTTTAAAATTAGCATATTAAGACCGATAACAGTTTTTCCTTGCGTTTGAAAATTAGTACATGCTGAATAGATATAGTTAACACTGAACTCAGCTGTAGTCATCGTCTCATTAACAAGACTGCATCGGTGGCTGTACCGTGGGGACATACTGCCCTCATAGTTAAGCTCCCCTGAGTCACCACTTGTGGAGCATCACCATCCTAAGATACTAACCAACTTAATGCTCTGAGCAGGGGTACAAAATTAGAACACCATAAAGCCGAAAGTCAAATCTCATTTAGAGTTGAATATCAGAAATATTTCAATGTAAAACCCAACCCTGACAGTTTTTCTGATTTTTATATCTGCCACATGTCACTTCTCTCATATCGGAATTATTGAAGCAAATCTTCATTCCTGGAGTCTGTGGGAATCTTATGCCTGACTATCCTCTCGCCTTGTAAGTTTCTGCCTGATAGAAGAAAACTGGTGCTTAAGTGTATACACTTGAATAGTCCTACTGACTTCAGTGGGACTGCTCACATGAGTACAATTATTCATGTCTCTGTTTGCAGGACTGGAGCCTTAGAGAAGTAATCTCCCACTTTTTTTCCTTTTTTTTTTTTTTTTGCTATTAGGACTTCTTATTCTTGCAAGGACAGTGATGCCAATTGACTTTCATTTTGCTAGTATAGTGGCTGTACCATTCTGCCATACCCTTTAATGACAAAAACACTAAACAGCAATTCATTCACTTCACCATCCAGTAGGTGAGTTATGAGCAAATATGAGTGCAGTAGTGATTATTATTGCCTATTTTAAAGCACATTGTTGCTTTTATGCATGGTAGAAGTGGCATGTTATTGCACTCTTTATTTTGTCTTGTGATTGTGCTTTTATATTTCTGTGAAAATAAATTCTTCAGTGTACCATGCATGCACTGCAGATTTTATGTAACTTTTCAATGGTTTCAATTGCACAAGTTATGCCAGAACATCTCAGACAAAAATAAAGCTTGAAAAAAAAAATTATAAATTTTGCTCATAGTGATTGTAAAATCATGAAACAGAGCTCTTAGCTTACATCTGCCCCAAATGGCAGCAACCTTTGGGCACCCAGAATGGAAGATAGCACAGCAATGTGGCATAATAATAAATTGTACTGACAGAAGATACATACCGGTACTTATTTTCTAAGAACCCCTTGGCAGGATCTACCTCCTATGTTGCAGGCTGGGAATCAGGTTGGCTTCCTCTACAGCCACGCTCTAGGTCCTGGGTTTTGACGAGACCCTTCACTGTCTTCCTCATCTTCCAGTGACTCTTGCTCACCATCAGGGGCTCAAGTCTCCATAAGGGTATTAAGTAAAAAATCCCATCCAGATCTTCATAAAATGGACAGGTCATCGCTGGTTGCTCTGTATATTTTTCTTAGCTGTCTGTTCTTTATATTGCATTGATAGGCACCCCAGTTATGATCCGTTTTGGCCATCTACTTTGAGATCTCCTTGAACAGTATTTTTTTTATTGCAGTGGTTGGCCACAAGAGCTGCCTGCATTGTCATGTCTCTCCCATGGTGAGGAGACCAAAGATCTCACCATGGCTCCAAGAGGCTGCTTGATGTATGTTGTGAGGAATCTGGAGTAGTAATATTGCAATGCTGATATATTGGAATCCAGCAGCAAATGGGCCAATCTTGGCCCTGTGCCAGTTTTTAAATGGGGGAAAGGGCATCTGGTCAACTTGACCCCAAAGCAGGGGAGGGCACACAGGTCACTCATGGATGCCCACAAAGCAGTGTGGGGAAACCATTGGAGGACTACCAAAGTAATGGGCAGCAGCAGTGTGTCCACATGAACCACAGTCTGCACTAACTCAATTTGCATCAAATTTAGTACACATTGAAAAGACGACTCTAAAATTCACAGCAACTAGGAAGTTTAGGGATTTAAGGGTTTGTTTCATGTGCACACCCGCATTTTCAATCTGCACTAACTCAAATTAGTATGGACTAAACGCCCTGTGCAGACAGGCCCTGGTGTTATAATTTCTTCAGGGCAGGGACTGACTTTTATTATGTATTTCTACAATGTCTAGCACAATGGGGCTTGATCCTTGATCTCAGTTGGCGCCTCTAGGTACCACTGTAATACAAATAATACACAGAAGAAGGAAGAAAAGGATGGGAGGCAACGTTGTGGGAAGACAAGTAGAGGAGCAATGGAGGGTGGGATTGGGAGGAACAAGAAAATAAATCAGCACAATATCAGCAGCAGAGAGATGTGAGAATAGGAAAAGTGAGGTGGAGTGGAGCTGCAGGGGGAAGGAATCAGTCTTCGGGGAAAGAGAAGCTACCGCCAAGAGAAAGGATTAGCAGGAGAAAATCCACAGCACTTCTAAATGCTGCCTCCAGAAGAACAAATTATGTTCAGGAAGTAATAGGAGGATCAAATCAGTTGAGCTACCATGATGGGTGGAAGGAGAGAAAAAAACAAAGGGTGAAGAAGTGAAGGAGAAACAGAAATGGTGAAAAGCAGAAGGGAATGGTGCACATTTATTTCTATGCATTAAAATGCTTCCTGGATTGCATCTGTTTGTTTAAAAACAGAAGTTCTGTGGCAGGACTCCCAGAACCACATCTGGATTTGAGAATTAAAATCCGCCAGCTAAGGCAACTCTTGCCTTATCATTTCCCTTTAACACTAAGGGTATGTCTACACTGCAGCTGGGAGTGTGCCTCCTAGCCCGGGTAGACAGATTAGTGCTAGCTCAGCTGGAGCTGGCACACTAAAAATAGCAGTGTAGATGTTGCAGAATGAGAGGTGGCTTGGACTAGCCACCCAGCTTCAGATCCAGGAAGTCCGGCACAGGCTTGGACTCAAGCAGCTAGCTTGAGCCACTGCCTGAGCTGCAACTTCCATACTACTATTTTTAGAAAGCTCACTCAAGTGCTGCCAGCAGGCATCTGTTTCGCCGGGCTGGGAGATTCGCTCCCAGTTGTAGTGTAGACATACCCCTGGGGGCCCCACTGAATTTAATGAGGCCAGGACTTCAACCTATAAAGGACTAATGTAGGGCAAAAGAGTCTTGCACTTTTATACTCAGGTTTCTGTGTTTGATTCAAATAAACCCCAACATTAGTGATGTCATACACGGGAACACGGGATTATTCAAAATACACAGCTGCCCTAAAATTAAATAACAGGGGAAAATACCCTATAAAAAGATGCTAACTTCTGTGTACTGCCCTGTCTATGTGTCTCATTTGTAAATTCAGCATAGAAAGTTTTAGCCGTTTAACAAAGTTTCTGAAACACGAAGGAACAAGGAAAACTGACCTGGTTATTGTAGCCCTTTCCTTTTGTACTTCATTTCCCCTAGGATTTAAAGTTATTTCCTTGTGCACGGCCGGATGCCTGTTATGTTGACAGCCCTTTTTTCTTTTATTTTCAGGAATTAAAAGGCATCAAAGGCTGTTTTCTTTCCAGTAAATAACTGTCACCTGAATGAGCACTAACTAGCCTGGTGATGAATGATAATGACTCAACTTCCACTTCAAACATACAAAGAAAAGTCTTTTTGATTCGTTCTCATTTGCCACACTGTCTTCCCCTAAATGACAGGATCATGTACAAGGCAGAAACCTGTCTCAAAAGGAAAATCAGACCTCTCTATTCAAGATGAAATGCTTTAATGTGTGAAAATGATCTACATCGCAGTGGTTCTGCTCTATCTCCTGTTCTCCCTGCCCCCTTCTTTGGCTGTTTTGTATTGGGGATTTTTCTATCAGCCAATTTATTTGTTTTTTCTGATCTCAAGCATCTAAGCTAAAACAGCTGCCCCCTCCCTTCCTTTTGAAGCAGCAACTTTTCTCGTTCCCTCCCTATTCAAGAAGCATTTTATATCTTTCTCTTTGATATGTGTACAAACTTTGTTACTTTTCTTGTCACCTGTTGGTTAACTCAGCGCACTCCCTTCCCTCCAGCAATTACTGAAAGACTCATTTTTTTCCCACATAACCACATCTGATGCCTGTTATCACAGAAAGTTACCGCCCATCCTCAAATAGCCTGTAAACAAAAAGTGGAGGGTGACAAGCGAAGTGTTAAAAACAAGGGTGGGGAGCGTGGACAGAGAAGTAATAGAAAGCAGCTTATAGAAAAGCTCTCCTTTAGCAACCTTAACTCTGTTTGCTTTTGTTTCTCATTTCTTTTGCAACCTATTGAAAAAGATACCTGTCACATCAGCCTCTGTGAGATGTTATAATATTGCCACAATAGCTACTGAGCATTAATTTCAGTATGTAATTCAAAACTCCTGTGTGACCAATATTTTGAGTGTCATATCAGCAGTTAGAACTCTCAGATCCAGAAAACCTCTAAGTACTTGACCCTGCTCTAATTGAAGTCAATGGGAAAACTCCCATTTGCTATGAATGCACTGGGAAGATGCACCATGTTAGAAAGGGTGCTAGAGCAAACATGATGTTAGAAATGACAGCATCTCATGCAGTTGTGTTTAAAAATGTCTTAGCTGATCATAGTTAATCAGCGTCCACCCAGGAAAAAAATCAAGTTTAGTATGATGTTAGTTAATGTTTTCTAACGTGTGTTCCAAGTGTAGACAAGGCCACCTGACTCCAGTGGCAGAGGATTGGGCTCTCCAGCTGTGACCCTGGTCTTGTTGGGGAAGTTCCAGCCTCTTTCAGAGAAGCCACTTGCCAAGCCAGGGAAAATGTGAGGAAGAAATATTTTGTAATTTTTCACTTTGACTAAACCAACATTCAGTATTGACGGTTAGCTAATTAGTACTGAATAGTAGTGCTGAGTACAAATTGATATTTTGACATTTGTTCTTATCTCAAATTGTGATGAAAAGTAGCAATATCAAAACTTTTCATGGAACCAGAAGTTCACCAAATCAATCTGGAAATGTCAAAACATTTCATTTCTAATCAGTTCCATGTTAAATTGTATCTCCCTATGGTGCCGCAGTGCCTGATGGGAGGAGTGGTCTGTGTTCCTTGCTTAGTTTATAATGAAAGAGGTGCCAGGACCCAAGCAATTTTTTTACATTCATAACTGATGCAGCAAGCTCAGAGGTGCCACAGCTATGAACTGCCGAGCCTAGAGGGGCTGGGGCTCAGCCTTGGCAAGCCCTGGCACAAATCAAGTACTGCTCAAGCCCTCATTCTCCTGTATGGGCAAGGCTTCCTGGCTGGACTACATCTCCCATGATCCACTACAACTGTACAACTTCCATGAAGCCACAAGACTTGCTCCTAGGGGACGGTGTGGTGCATAATGGAAAAGGTAGTTGCTGGATGGAGAGAAGGGGGGCATGAGGCACCCGAACTACAGCCCTCATGAGGAACTGTTGCACCTTGGGCAGATGCAATCTAAGGCTGAACTGACTCAACACAAAATACTTCCGTTTGGGCTGAAATATCTTGTTTTGATATTTTCCCTCAAAAAAAATTTTTTTTTTTTCAGTAAAATCAAAATTTCCCTGCTGAAAATATTGATTTTGTGGAAATTGTTTTTCCTGTTAAAAATAATTTTGACAGAAAATGTATAATCCACTGTACTGACCACTAAACACATGTCCACTCTGAGTGCTGGGTGGGTCCACCAGTGCAGGAAGAAGATCTAGGGAGCCTCTTCCCTACTTACCTCCCCAATCCCTGGCCAGAATTACTACCTAGCACTCCAGGATTTGGAAGGGCCAAGATTCCATGCTGGTTGGTATACCATGTCCTCAGGAAGGTGGGACCAGTTTCAACTGTGTGCATCTAGCCTCATGCTGAAGTCTGGGCAGGCACTAGGCACTTAGGCCTACATCCTCCATGGTATTTAGGAGCCCAACTTTCACTGATCGGTGAAGAGACCAAAGGAGGGGGGGGGGAAGGAGAGGGAATTGGAGCATACAGGCAATCAGCACAGGAGAAAGAACGTTTACTCAAAACTCTGAGCAACTTGTATAGTCTTGTTTTGAATATTCCTACAGTTTCAAATCTCTTGCTCTTAATATCCCCTTTGAAACGTCAAGAAGCTAACCATAATTTTTGTTCTAGCTGTTTACTCATTTGAAGGGGATTTCATGGGAATTTTCCACAGAGATCTCTAGGAAACTTTCCTTGAGGTACTCAACAATCCTCTGCCAGAGGTTCCTTGGCAGAGCTGCCTTGTCCCTTCCCCTATTGAAAGATACTTTCCCACGCCACTCTGCAATCACTTGGGCAGGGACCAAAGCTGCACACAGGCGAGCAACATAGGGACCGGGGCGGAAGCCGCAAGCGTGTAGCAGATGCACCCTTGCTTCCCTGCTTACCCTCAGAACTGAGATATCTTTCATAGTGACCACCGCCTGTGGAAAATGGTGATACAGTTTAGAGTGTCGCCACCCCTTAAGTGACCTGCAACCTTTTCAGATTGCTTCAGTGCAATAAAAATGCCCTTGCCCCGGAGTTCACTCACCATACTTGGGGTCTTCTGCCTCATGTGTGCTTGCCTAGGGTCACTGAGAAAGTGATAGGTATGTTACCAGCAGTGTGTTAATGTTACTGTTTCAATGCTCTGTGTGTACCTGAAAATAGCTCTACTGTTTATTGTGAACTATGGGTTTCCAGATTTCACCTTGAGAAACAACCGCCCTACAGCAGCAGAGCATCTGTGCAAGATAGGAAACTGGCTGAGACGGACCACGGAAGATATGTTCCAGATCATGCTGCAACAGTCAGAGGCTGAAAACACTGAACACAAGAAGTGGAGGGAAAGTGAAAAGCAGGAAAGAGAAGAGAAGGATACTTACAACAGGGATGCCACAGAGAGGCTGATTTAAAGTTATGGATTGTCAAACCGACATGCTCCAGACTCTCATAACATTGCAGACTGAGCAAATGCGTGCCCGCCCTCTCCCTCACAGCATTGTAAACTCTTTCCCATGCACTCCCCAAACTCCCCCTGTGCATTTCTTTCCACCTTCTGGTACGTTGCGCTTTCCTCTACACTCCACCCCCGCAGACAGCTGTTCCAATGAAAGCTGGACCTATACTCAACTATGAAAATCATCCCCCTTCCCAATTCTCCCTCCGCCCCCCGCAACTGTGCAGATGGCTGTGTGTGTCTGTGTGTTGGTGTGGTTTTTCTGTCAATAAAAGCAGTGTTTTTATTAATATTCTTTCTTTATTTTCCCCACAAGGGATGATACCTCATGGCACCATGCAAATCAACACTTTTATTAGTCCCTTGCATTGAATCCTAGGCCTTAACACTCACAGTTGCTTCATAGGCTATCAGATTTAAGTAATCATTACAGTACCAAGCATAGCAACAACCATTACTGGTTTTCTTGTTGGAAGTGTTGTTTCAAGGCATCCCTGATTCATACAGCCCCACGTTGCGCCCCCTAATAGGCCCGATATCTGGCTGCTCAAAATCAGCAGTTATAACCATTGGAATATTTTCCTTGCTCAGGTCTAGCCTGCCATATAGGCATCGCCAGTGCGCCTTTAAGTAGCCAAATGCACATTCAACGGTCATTCTGCACTTACTCAGCCTGTTGTTGAACCGCTCCTTACTGCTATCTAGGTTTCCCGTGTATGGCTTCATGAGCCATGGCATTAAGGGGTACACTGGGTCTCCCAAGATCACTATGGGCATTTCTACTTTCCCTATGGTGATCTTCTGGTCTGGAAAAAACGTCCCTTCTTGCAGCTTTCTGTACAGACCATTGTTCCTTAAGATACATACGTCATGCACTTTTCCAGACCACCCCACATTAATGTCAGTGAATCGCCCACAGTGATCCACAAGTGCCTGCAAAACCACAGAGAAGTACCCCTTCTGATTGATGTACTTGGTTGCAAGGTGGTCCAGTGCCAGAATTGGAATATGTGTCCAATCTATCACCCCACCACAGTTAGGGAAACCCATGTCTGCAAAACCATCCACAATGTCAAGCACGTTGCCAAGAGTCACGGTCTTTCGCAGCAGGATGTGATTAATGGCCTTGCACACTTGTGTTAACACAGCACCAGTGCTTGACTTCCCCACTCCAAACTGGTTCACGACTGACCGGTAGTAGTCTGGAGTTGCCAGCTTCCACATGGCGATTGCCACGCGATTCTCCTCAAGAGGGCAGTTCTCATTCAGGAGTCCTTGCGCCATAGGGCTGGGGCAAGCTCAGCACACAGTTCTATGAAGGTGGCTTTCCGCATCCGAAAGCTCTGCAGCCACTACGCATCATCCCAGACTTGCATAACTATCCAATCCCAGCACTCTGTGCTAGTTTCCCAAGCCCAAAATCGACGTTTCACAGCATTCAGCTCCTCTGTGAATGCCAAAAGCAATCTAATGTTGTTGCTGTCCATGTTGGACACCATGTCAGGCAACTGTGACTGCCGTTGCCTTTGTAACGTTTAAAAAAACTCCACTGCCACTCGTGATGTGCTAGTGAGAGCTAGCAGAGTAGTGCAGGATCCATTCCTGCAGAGAGATGTGGCGGGGAAAGCACTAAGGGACGTTGAAAAATGCTGCGAACTGAAGATGGAAGCACATTGAATGCTGGGACAGAAAGCAGTGAATTGAGCCCAGACCCATAATGCACCAAAATCCCCTGTGTCTTCCCACAAGACCTAGCAGTAGAAGGGGGAGAGCTGCAATGTGGGATAACTACCCATAGTGCACTGCTCTCATTGGCAATGCAAGTGCCGCAAGGTGGACACGCTATGGTGTAGGAGCAGGATTTTATAATTGTACTATGAGAATTAATGTATGATTTGATTTCATCCTGCCAGCCACCCTTTTTGAATAGCAGAAAGTAATGACAGACCAGAACAATACTTATGACTGATTATGGTCACCCTTTTGTTTTAGGATAAGTTATAATGTCTACTATGGTTTCCTATATGTATTACAAATTAGGCACTCTAGCTAAATATACATTTCTTTGTTTTAAGGTTTTAGTAAGTAACAGGATCTTGTATTGTGTCTAGGTTAAGGAGATTAGAGGAATGTTGAGGGCCTGAAGCCCCAATGTGAATTGTTTTAGTTATAAGATTTAGCAAGGCTTGATTTACAATGTATTCTGCTGAATATACAATACTGCTGTCTTTGAAGGTTTCTGTAAGAGATTGTTTGTGTGAATGAGGAATGGATGCATCAGGAAAAAATAAGGTGTGAAAGCCATCACAAATGTCCAGATGGTCAAGAAAAAGTGAGAGACTTGGAAAAACCAGGAGACAATCAGAAAACATCCATTGTACCTGATGCTAAACATGTTAGCAGCATTGATGACCTAAGAGGTGAGGCAGGCACCCCCGAAGGCGAGACAACAAATAGGAGATAACGATGGGAAGCCCGACAATAACCATCAAATGATAACACCACTTAAGGACTAATGATTACAGAATGACATTGCAAAATGCATGGACTCAAATGGGAATTTACAACTATAAAGCTGGGGTGTTTGGCCATGGAACTCTGGGTTCAGTCCTGCAAAGCCTCGGAGCATCGGATCGCGACCGACAAGAGCCCAGCTCCTCACTCGTGGTCAGTCTAACTGGCCATTATATTGACTCGAGCTACAACAGACTGGTAACTATAAACATCAACTGGCAGGAGTGTGTGTGTGTGTGTGTGTGTGTGTGTGTGTGTGTGTGTGTGTGTG
>NW_020664409.1:11750510-11829506 GCF_002925995.2 Terrapene triunguis
GTGTGTGTGTGTGTGTGTGTGTGTGTGTGTGTGTGTGTGTGTGTGTGACTAAAAAGCATATGCTAACTGTTGTATTTTCAATAAATGCAGTGTTTTTGCCTTCTCCTGAAAAGATCCCGTGTGCTTCTTATAAGTATAACAATGGCACCAGTGGAAGACAGTGTGGACATGCAACAGCGCTTTTAATTAACGCGCTTTAATGAAAGTGGTATAACTTTTGGTGCAGAAACTTGCCAGTCAGAGTTTTACTTTGTTGTGCTTTATGTATCTGAAGGTTATACTTTTAAGGAGTGAAATATGTAAAAACTTACATAAAATGTTTATATGTATTTTGTAAATAATGGGACAGATTCAGTGAAGCTGCATGGAAGATGTAAACTATCCCTTCCTGAGCCCCCTGGACCCCCTGTGCCCTATTTGGACAATTTTGCTGCTGCCACACTCTAGGGTTTTCCTCAGGTGCTGGAGGCCAGGGGAGGTAGCTTCATTTTCTGGCTGAGGTTTCACAGAAGTCCTGCTAGCAGAAGCTACCGAAGGGCGTGTTCATTTCTCTAAGTCCTACTTTGGCCAGAGCTGTGAACTCTGAGCTGGGCTGGCCCATACAAACCCATTGGTGGACAGAAAGATGCAGACACTTTCATGCACTGCAACTCCTCCCCATTAGACTTTCTAGGGTCTATACCAGGGGTCGGTAACCTTTCAGAAGTGGTGTGCCAAGTCTTCATTTATTCACTCTGATTTAAGGTTTCGCGTGCCAGTAATACATTTTAACATTTTTACAAGGTCTCTTTCTATAAGTCTATAATATATAACTGAACTATTGTTGTATGTAAAGTAAATAAGGTTTATAAAATGTTTAAGAAGCTTCATTTAAAATTAAATTGAAGTGCAGAGCCCTCCCGGACCCGTGGCCAGGACCCAGGCAGCATGAGTGACACTGAAAATCAGCTCGCGTGCCGCCTTTGGCACGTGTGCCATAGATTGCCTACCCCTGATCTATACTGACAGAAGCCAGCACAAACCTAAGCTCAAACTGCACCTGTTTTACAGGCAGACCTAAAAAAGAGAGAGGGAAACTTAAGTTTTGTGATTTTTGAACTCCACTGGATTTTAAGAGGGCTATAAATGCACCTCCCACCTCGAGATGGTTCTGAGCTGCAGAGTTAGAATTAGGATCCAAACTTTCCCAAATACTGGATATTCAAATCTGGGGGATTCATTCAGGCTTCTTTCTCTTCTCAGCTTTTTCACACTGCGGTGTGATACTAGCAGATAACCATCTCATCCTGAAGTGTACATGTAATCCCCCCTGCTTGTCCCCATTGTTTTTCCTTGTCCATTTACCCCTCCTTGTACCTTTTCCTGCCCCTTTCTATGGCTCTTTCAAATACAATATGAATGGTGAATGGGTTTTTCAAGCATAAAGTATTATATGATATGGACTATTACATTTATACTTTCACTTTCCGGCAATGCTTTGAGAGTCCTTACAAAAATTCCATTGTCCTTGTATTTGCCACTTTCTGGTACACTTGATGCCACTGTAGATTGAGTTCTCTGAATAATTGCAACAGCAGAGTTTACTTCTCTTTTCTGAAACCAGTAGGATAAGAGGGCACATGGGAACGGAACCTGTGGTAAAGGAAACCTTACCGCAAGGCATCCCCACCCTGCTTGACTTCCCCCTGATATAATGCTATAGAACGCGTGCAGGAACTGGATGTACCCTAGGGTCATAGTATCTCTCCTGTAGGGATTGCTTCACTGTCACTCCTATGGGCTAGGATAGAAAAATAGATTTTTAAACAATGTAACTCTATTTTGCAATGTTGTGAAGCAATGGAAGATTCAGAAACAGCGTGATTACCACAGCTTGCAGAAGTGTAAACAGTCTGATATTTGCATTGATGCATTTTATTTATTTTATTTTTAGCTGAAGGGTGATAACTAAAATATAAAGGGAAATCGGCAAGAGAAGGGGTGTTGGCTTGGTGATTTTAAAACATGAACTACAAAGGTTTTATGGGAAACAGAAAAAACATCTCACAAAGAAGTACAAGCAGTCAACGGACAGACGATAATACAATAGCATCTTTCATCCAGAAAAATCTCCAAAGGTTTTACAAACTTTAACTGTGAGCTGAACAAATGGCAGGTTCACTTTCCCCAGAACCACTTAAGTGTATCAATAGTTTCACAGCACACAACAATACTACACAGCGTTTTAGGTCAAGGAGTCAAGAACAGCTTTCCTCAAATAAAACCACAATTGGGCATGTAGTTAGACGGACTGGTGTTGACCCAAGCGTCCTGATCAAATTTCATTTTGGGTAACATTCCTACTATTGCCAAAAAGTACTTGTAGCTCTTTGTTGACCATAAGTGGTCAGGATCTTGGTTTTACAAGAAAACACAGTGCCCCCTGCTACCATATTTGCACTTTTCCTAGCCACTTTTCCCAGAAGAAAGCTTGCCACCTACTGAATCACTTAAAACCACTCCCTGCAGCAGCCGCCTCGATTTTAATTTCCAGGTACAGACCCAGCCTGACCTTGCTTAGCTTGAGAGAGCCTATAACCAAATATATGGTTAAAAATAACAAGGATTTCCACCAAATGTGACATTTTAATTATTTTTTTTCTTCTGCATCTCCCTGAAGTTTCTCTTTTGAACCAGCATCCCACCTATGCAGAGAAACCCCAGCAGTGATATCGGCAGCAGCACTGGTACAGTCAGCGTGTCAGGCTGTGCCAAAAATAGCTCAATCTTGACTACAAGTTTTAAAAAGCTATCAACATGTTATACCACTGACATTGCAGAGAATGGTGACAGTGAGATAAAATAATACTGGCTCAGCAATATGAAATAAGCATTAACTTAGCTGATTCCCCCTGGGCAAATTTCTTGCTCCAGTGCTGAACAGCGGCATGACTGATATGACAAAGCCAATGCATGCTTGGCTATCTCAGCACAAGCATTAATAGCAAAGTAGCAATTTCAAGGAACTGCAAAAAATAAGAATAAAATGTTGGTGCATATTCCGGTTACTATGTTTTTATGGCTCCATCTGTATTTGAAAAGTTTTAAAGAAAAGCCATTTGCAGTACATTTTTTACTTTGACTCTATCTTACCCATCTAAATCCCAAGATAGAAGGAAAATCATTATTTAGGACAAGCACACTATTAGGGCCAGATTCTTTCCTTCACCAAGAGCCACTCAGTGCAGGAATGTAGGGATGGGCCAGCACACAGCAGGTTACAGCTGTCTACTTGTTGTTGTTGTAGCATACCTCCAACCACAGCCCCTGTGTAGGTTAGAGCAGTCTTGGGGGTGCTCTAAGCTACAGCATGTGAAGATGGTCTCTAAGTGACCATCCTCATTCTCCAGTTAAGGCTAGCCAGAGCACAATGCATGCCCACCAGGAGTGGGAAGCAAAGAAGCTGTTCTGACCGAGAACACTCATCCAATCTGAAGAATTTTAATTTGAGTGACACAAAGCATTTGGATTGGGGGAGGGAATCTCTCCCTTAATCTTGCTTTCTGTTCTATTATAAACATTAACACCAACCTGCTCTACCTGCCTTTAAGATATGATTGGGGTTAAACAGACCACATTGTCAGACATATCATTCTAACTCCTACTCCCCAGATCTTTGTGTATTATAACAGCACACATGCACCAGTGGGCTTGTTCCAAGACCAGTCTTTTATGGGAATTGCTTCCCACTTGATAGGACTGAGGAATCAGGAAGGTCCTTGATGAGGGACCATGTGACTTAAGAGGCCTGCATGTGGTTAGCTGAGGATTGGGAGAGAGCAGGTTAGAAAGGAATGTCAGCGTTCCCAGGCAGAGGGCCTGGGAAGAGAGCTGCAAGGTGCAGTAGGGTAGAAGCATTAGCTGAGAGAATGGCAGGAGGGCAAGCTTAGCTTGGAAGGACTAAAAGGAATGGGAAGTCCTGGAAGGAGGGCTATAAGGATGCTAAAGCCTATTATGAATTGAAAGGATGAATTGAGCCCAGGGAAGAAGATTGAAAGGTTTGCTTTTGAGTGTTGTTTTCATGTTAATAAACCAGACCTCAGAAAGGGAGATTTAACCTGAAAGGCACTAGTGGTGTGGTATCTTGATTGGGAAGAAAGCAAACTGAAGCAGTGAAAGGCCTAATGTTGAACTGGGGGAGTCCCTGTCACACGAATGCAGCAGTAGTTTGAGTCTTTGCCATGTCTCTTAGTAATGAGTGTAGACTGAATTTTGTTCCTTGCCAATGCATCCTCGTTTTTCTTGGAAAGGCTTGTACAGGCCAGTCAACCCCATCCCATTTACTGAAACTACCGCTGCTTTCTGCTGTGCCTTACCTCATTATAGTACTGACTGATAAGAGGGGCTTGCAGTTAGGCATCACTATTGTCACCAATAAGGAGAGAGCAATTGAGTGTGGGGTGAAAAATCTTCCATTTGATCCCAATGCCCACAAGACTAAATCCGTCCCTGAATATAAGATTATGCAGATACCTCCATATCCCCATCACCCCCCTACACACACACACACCCAAGATACAAAATAAGATGTTGCAGGTCTATCTGAATTATCAGTGGCTGATCATGTCATCACCAAAATGAACAAAACAGCTAGCAATATGAAAATCAGCCTATCAGCACCATACTGTATGAAGAACCCGAGTAAGAGATCCCACAGCCTACATTTTTACAAGCAATTAGCAGGTTGGAAAAGGTGCAAGAAACAGAATGGGGATGTCTAAATTGACACATACAAGTACTTGTCCACTCTGCTGGGATTTCACAGTGTGGGCTGAACTAATTAGGAACAATTTCTGAACTGTTCTCCTTCCCCATAGAGAATTCTGTCTGGAGCAGTTTTGGTAGCTGTCCAAAATCACCTGCTTTTTTTGTAGACTGGCTCTCTTGTGGCAGCGGTTGTCTGGAAATTCTAAATGCCATTCTGAGAAAACTTTAAATACCTTTCTGGTTATTCTCCAAGCTTTTTGTAAAGGGTAGAAAGAAGCCAGGGAGCAATCTCACTATGCCCCCTGTTCCCCAAATGGGGGGAAGTTAGGAAATGCAAATACCTCCATATCCCCATCATCCCTTCCCCAAAACACAAAATAAGATGTTCCAGGTCTTGCTGAGTTATCAGCAGCTGCTCATGACATTATAAAAATCAGCAAAAAAGGCTGATTTTCATATTACCAGCTATCTGCTTATACAAGCTAAAAGGCCAAATTCAGATCTCTCCAATCTTTTGCTCTAAGGCAGTTGTAGTTAGTCACTTGTATTTGCCACTTTACTAAGCAATGGAGTTACAGCTGCTTACAGCCAGGCTGAATCTGGCTCAAAATGTTTACTGGGGACCAAATTCTGCTCTCATTAAACACTATACAACTCCTATTGCAGGAAATGGGAGCTGCACCTGTGTGACTGAGCTGTTTTTGGCCATATGATCATCCTAGGCCAGTGGTTCTCAACTAGGGGTACATGTATCCCTGGGGGTACACAGAGGTCTTCCAGGGGGTATATGAACTCATCTAGGTATTTACCTAGTTTTGCAACAGGCTACATAAAAAGCACTAGTGAAGTCAGTACAAACTAAAATTTCATACAGACAATGCTTTATATACTATACTGCTTTATATACAGGACCGGATCTAGGCACCAGCAAACCAAGCACGTGCTTGGGGCGGCACAATTTCGGGGGCGGCATTCCAGACACCCTTTTTTTTTGCTTCAGCAGTTGCACTCTCGGATGTTTTTTTTTGTTTGTTTGTTTTTTGCTTGGGGCGGCAAAAAACCTAGAGCCGGCTCTGTTTATATACTATGCACTGAAATGGAGGTTCAATATTTATATTCCAACAGATTTATTTTTATAATTATATGGTAACAATGAGAAAGTCAGCAATTTTTCAGTAACAGTGTGCTTCGACACTTGTATTTTATGTCCGATTGTGTAAGCAAGTAGTTTGTAGGTGAGGTGAAACTTGGGGTTACACAAGACAAATCAGACTCCTGAAAGGGGTACAGTAGTCTGGAAAGGTTGAGAGCCATTGTCCTAGGCTAACTGAAAGGTGAGGGAGGCTCTCAACATAAGGAATGCATGGGTAGAAGATGAAAACACCCCTCAGTCAGGCTCTGGGGAAAACTCTGGGGTGAGGTTTCTTTAAAAAGATGAACCCTGAACTGAAACCTACATCCTTTAAGCAACAGTTTAATAAATCAGAAGAGGCAGACTTTTGTGGCATAGCTCCCTCTGTCTCGGGGGCATAAAACAGAATGATTTATGACACCAATATGTCAAATACTATTTACATTTTTTTGTAGATTAACAAAATGTGCAGATGTAAGGTGAACAGTTAGTTTTAAAGAAATGAAATACGCTCAAATGGCACGTTTATTGTCAGGGTTGTTCCTCTTTTTTAAAGCTCTTAGAATGGGTGCCAGGCTGAATGCTAAGCTGCCGCTCAGTGAAACAGGGTTTCAAAAAACACAGCTGAGAAATGTGAAAATGAAGTCTGCTTGTTTGAAATGGGTTGCCATTCAAAGAAGAGATGAGAAGGAAAGCAGCTGGTGACATATTCAGGGATGTTCTGTCTCCATCTGAGTCTTGTGTAATGGGCCACATTTTAAAAGGAGCTTCAGTCTGGCCTCTAATTTGTGCCTGCAAGTTTTATTGTAAATTGGGTGGTTAGACAGCTGTATTCTATAATTTGTGAGCACGACTGTTGAAAATTTGGCCCAGTGGGTAGAGTAGCTCTTAGCTGTGCACACTTAATGGGCAAGATCCTTAGCTAGTATAAATTGGCATTGACTTTAATGGGGAGCTACACCAATTTACACCAGCCAAGCATCTGGCCCTACTAATCTGTCAAATTTACTATTTCGACTTGAATCTTTTGACTTAGGAAAAGATTGAACCCAAATATTCAGCTCTTGAATTACTCTCTTTTCTAGAATCAAGTGAATTGCTGAGGAGAGGGAGTGGGAGAGATGTGAGGAGAGGCTTAGACGCCTAAGCAGCTGACCTGGTGTGCCTGGCTGACAGGCCAGAGATAGGCACCTCCCTCTGCCCAGGATCCGTTGTGAATTCTTTCCAGGAGTTAAGCACTTAGCCAGTTCAACTGCTTCTGTAGCCCATAACTTAGCAACCAAAATTGTCTGTCTCTCTCTCTCTCCAGCTCACACTCATCCTATATTTCCCTGTGTACCCAACTGTCTGTCTGTGATGCTCTGCCACCTATCAATGGCCTGCATCTGGTCCTCCTGCTGTGGGGTTTGACAGGCATTGGGTTTTAGGCATGCTCAGATCATGCTTACAGGATGGGGGGTAGAAAATACGGGACAATTTGCCCATTTTTAAGAAAAAGTCAAGACACCTGCAGGACAGCATAAATATGGAACTGTCCCTTTAAAAACAAGACGTCTGGTCATCCTATCTTTAGGACATAATCAGCTTGATTGTCAGTGGGGTCTCAACCAGCCAACATTTGTGCATGAAGAGTCCATGGCTGACAACTTCATTCCTCTGGCACAATGGAACTTTCTACAATAAGGGTAAAGTAGAGCCCTGAGTGGGACTATTTTTCTAATCCCGCTCCCTTCCTGCAATACCCACTCCCAACCGCTCCTGCATTGTTTCTTGCATTTTTATCCCGCTCCCACTTGCAAAAACCTTAGATCCCAGAAATCCCCCAAGAGAGACAGATTCCCCCATGCTACTAAAAACAAAAACACCCCAAAATGGTTGGGGTGTGTGTGTGTGTATATATTTATTTAGTGGCAAAAATTGTGTCTGAATTCCATATATATATGGAATTCAGACACAATTTTTGCCACTAAAAGAATAAAACAAATCTTGCTTAAACGTAAAAAAATACTTTAACTCCTGTTATAATAGACATCAAATCTCTTTCTAACCCTCACTTAAATTTAAGTATTAACAAAAACTTGCTTTACATTGCTGAAATTCTATTTCTGACAAATTGACGAGAGATGTAGTGTTTTCCCGCAAATTACCCCACTCTGTTTTTTTTTGCCCACCCAATCCCGCTCACAAGAAAGTAAATTTTACCCGCTCCTGCTATTATGGCAGCGGGTCCTGCAGGACCCATGGGATCCCAGTCCCCTGTAGGGCTCTGGGGTAAAACTAATCTGTGCAGGAGATAGAACTTTCTCAAGGGCCAGTCTGAGACTGTGGAATGAACTCCCACAGGAACTATCACAAATCTCACCACCTTCTGTTCCAAGGTCAGGGTGCACTTCTTCACCCTTCTCTTGTCTAACATAAATATACAGTAATGTGTTTTGTGTGTGTGTGCACCTGTGCATGCATGTGTGCATAAAAGACAACCTACCAAAATAAAACACTCCACCCTGGGGAGAGGATGAGAGAACAAACGCATAACAGATGTTAGTCATGTTGCATAACGCACTACTGGAAAGTACTCAGTTACTATTTGTGGACTGATAGATTCAGAGATTATAAGGCCAGAAGTGGCCACTGATCATCTAGCCTGACTTCCTGTATAACACAGACCATAGGACTTCCCTGAATTTAATTCCTGTTTGAAGTAAAGCATATCCCTTAGAAAAACATCCAAACACAATTTTAAAATTGCCACTGATGCAGGGCCATCCCTAGCCATTTTGGTGCCCTACGTAGCCCCCCGTGCGGGGGCTGTGTGGCGCCTCAGGACTCCGTGGGGTGGGGGGAGGAGCAGGCTTGAGGGGGCAGTGGGGAAACTACCCCCCAGCACAAGCCGGTGGAGTGGAGCGGGGCCAGGTCGCTCCACTTCCTGCCGCCCGGTGACTGCAGAGCAGGTCCAACCCCGCACTCACGGGGCAGTGGGAAGTGGAGTGATCTGGCCTCAGCCCGCTCCGCTCTGCTCCCCTGGCTCCCAGCCTTGTGATGCAGGGGGAACCGCCCCCCAGTACTCACCGGACATGTGGCTGGGAGCCAGGGGAGCGGAGGGGACTGGGGCTGGGTCACTCCACTTACCGCTGCGGGTGAATGCAGGCCTGCCCCCTGCTGCAGTCCTCAGGGGAGCAGGAGAGGGGCTGAGCAGGTGAAGGAAGAGGTGGGAAGGGTGCAGAGCAGGGGCGGGGGCTTTGGGGAAGGGGTGGAGTGGGGGCGGAGCAGGGGCGGGAAGAGGCGGGGTGGGGGTGGAGCAGGGCCGGGGGCCATGGGGAAGTGGTGAAGCAGGGGTTGGAGCAGCACGCAGCTGCGTACTTTGCGTATGGGTAGGGAGGGCCCTGCACTGATGGATAAGCCACCACAACCCTGGGTAAATTGTTCCAGTGGGTCATCATCCTCACTTTAAAAATTTTGCACCTTATTTCCAGCCTGAATTTGTCTAGTTTTGTCTTCCAGCCATTGTCTATTGTAATACCTATCTGTGCTAGATGGAGAACCCATTATCAAATTTCTGTTCCCCATATAGGTACTTATAAACTGTGATTAGGTCAACCCTTAATGCTTTGTTAAGCTAAATAGATTGAGCACCTTGAGCCTATTATTATATGGCATGTTTTCCAATCATTTAATCATTGTTGTGACTCTTCTGTGAACACTCTTCAGCATCCTTCTTGACCTGTGAACATCAGAAATAGACACAGTATTCCAGTAGCAGTCACAACAATGCCAAATACAGAGGTAATATAACCTCCCTATTTCACTTAA
Organism: Terrapene triunguis; assembly: GCF_002925995.2. Lineage (NCBI taxonomy): Eukaryota > Metazoa > Chordata > Testudines > Emydidae > Terrapene > Terrapene triunguis. Next base: position 11,760,199 of record NW_020664409.1, read on the forward strand.
TATTCCCGTTAATACATCCAAGGATCACATTTAGCCCTTTTGGCCGAAGCATCATACATGTTCAGCTGTTTTTTCAGAGTCACTGCGTCCCAGGATAGAGAGTCTCCCATCCTGTAAATATGGCCTGCATTCTTTGTTCCTAAATGAATGACCTTACATTTGACTGTCTTACAACACATATTGTCTGCTTTTGTCCAGTTTACCAAGCCCTCCAGATCACTCTGTATCAGTGACCTGTCCTCTTTGTTATTTACCACTTCCCCAATCTTTGTATCATCTGCAAACTTGATCAGTGATGATTTCATGTTTTCTTCCAGGTCACTGATAAAAATGTTAAATAGCATAGGCCCAAGAACTGAATCCTGCAGGACCCCACTAGAAACAAACATGCTCAGCAATGCTTTCCTAAGTACAATTACATTTTGAGATCTGTCAGTTAGCCATTTTTAATCCATTTACTATGTGCCATGTTAATTTTGTACTGTTAGAATTTTTCAGTTGAAATGTGGTGGTGTCCCAAGTCAAATACCTTGCAGAAGTTTAGGTATATTACATCAACACGATTACCTTAATGAGCCAAACTTGTAATTTAATAAAAAAAAAAGGCATCACATTAGTTTGACAGGATCTGCTTTCTATAAACCCATGTTGATTTGCATTAATTATATTGCCCTCCTTTAATTCTTTACTAATAGAGTCCCATATCAGCCATTCCATTATTTTGCCTTGGATTGATACCAGACTAACAGGCCTATAATTACCTGGGTTGTCCAATTTACCCTTTTTAAATATTGTCACAACTTTAGCTTTCTTCCAGTCATCTGCAACTTCTCCAGGGTTTCAAGAGCTATTGAAAATCAACAGTAATGCTCTATGAAGCTCTTCAGCCAGCTCTTTTAAAATTCTTGGATGCAAGTTATCTGGACCAGCTGATTTAAAAATGTCTAACTTTAGTAGCTGCTGTTTAACATCCTCCTGCATTATTAGTTGAACAGAAACTATTTCATGTCCTATGATTTGACTACATCATCTGTTTTCCCCCAAATTTGGAACAGAAATATTTATTGAACACTTCAGCTTTTTCTGCATTATTATTTATAATTCTACCATTTTCATGTAGTTAATAGACTGATGGCATTATTAGGGTTCTTTTTGTGCCAATATACTTCAAAAACTCCTTCTTATTATCCTTAACTCCGCTGGCCACAGGTGGTTCTTGTGTCTTTTTGCTTCCCTTATTAATTTTCTGCAATTCCTAGGTTCTGATTTATATTCATTACTTTTCTTCCACTTGTTTTATATATATATATATATATATATTAGTATAGCTGCCTTTACTTCACCTCTTAAAAATGTTCTTAAACAGTTCCCAATTATCATTCACATTTTTCTGTTTTAAATTATTTCTCCCAACTGCTTTGCCTCATAGTTGTTTTCAGCTCTGTGAAATTGTCCCTCACTGTGGCAATGAGCACTGTGTAAGAACCGATAGCGAATAGAAGAGAAAACAGAATACAGTGTCTATACACACTGTCACGCTGTCTGGAGTGGCTCATGACTGTGAGTGCCTACCTCAGGGCAGACTGTCAAAAACTGGGCAGACATCCCAAATTAGCGGTGAGTTCTGTAATTAGATTTCACCAACCCAGTAACAAATGTAAACTCCTGGATCATAACACTCTTACCATGGAATCACAGACAGTCCCCTTAGACCAGGGGTGGGCAAACTTTTTGGCCTGAGGGCCACATCTGGATATGGAAATTGTATGGAAGGCCATGAATGCTCACGAAATTGGGGATTGGGGTGCAGGAGGGGGTGAGGACTCCGGATGGGGGATGCAGGCTCTGGGGTGGGGCCAGAAATGAGGAGTTCAGGTTGCGGGAGGGGGCTCCAGACAGGGGTTGGGGTGCGGGAGGGGAGAGGGCTCTGGGGATGACGGGTTTGGGGTGCAGGAGGGGGTTCCGGGCTGGGACCAAGGGGTTTGGAGGGCGGGAGGGGGATCAGGGCTGGGGCAGAGGGTTGGGGCACAAGAGGAGGTCAGGGTGCAGGCTCCAGGTGGTGCTTACCTCAAGCAGCTCCCAGAAGCAGCAGCATGTCCCCGCTCTGGCTCCTATGCGGAGGCGTGGCACTGGCCAGGCAGCTCTGTGCGCTGCCCCGACCGCAGGTGCTGCCCCTGCATCTCCCATTGGCCATGGTTCCCGGCCAATAGAAGCTGCAGAGCCTGCGCTTAGGGTGGAGGCAGCGTGCAGAGCCCCCTGGCTGCCCCTACACGTAGGAGCCAGAGCGGGGACATGTCGCTGCTTCTGGGAGACTCATGGAGTGGGGCAAGCCCCCGACCCCGCTCCCGAGTGGGAGCTCGATGGCCAGATTAAAAGGTCTGATGGGCTGGACGTGGCCCGCGGGCCGTAGTTTGCCTACCCCGCCTTGGACTCTGCAGTCTCTCGTGCCACGGAGACAAATTGTATTTAGTGATAAATGGTCACTTACACCATAAATCACAATATTCAGGTTGCTTCCAGTCCCAAGAGACCTATTTATTTATTTATTTATTTTTTAAAAAAAGAGACCAATCACTTATCCCAAATCAACTAGTACTCTAGATTGTACACCAAAGACAACATCTGTAGCCAATCCTGTAATAAACTATCTAAAAGTTTATGAACTAGGAAAAAGAAATAAGTTCTTTATAGGTTAAAGTAAGCAAACACACATATACACAAATGAGTTACCATCTAAATCCTAAGAATGACAGAGTTGTAGTGATTTGTCAATTCAAAGTGTCTTTCAGGACATACCTAGGGGTAACCGCTGAGAATCTCTGGCTTACTTTAGAGTCTCTGGCCCTGTCAGAGTTCAAACAGCAAAGGGAGATGGAAAATTTTCCTGTTAATTTGTTTTATTTCCTTCATTCATCTTCCAAGTCCACAGGACAAGCTTCCTTGCACGTAGCATTTCCAAGGTGCAATAGGGCCATTAACCAATCCTTTGTACTGCAATGTTCCTTGATGGTCCTTCTGGATGGGTGGGGGAGTGGGGACAATTCCCATGTGTGGGTTCACAAGTTCAGAACAAACATTTTCAAAGTTATGAAGTAAAACTTAACATATTTTCTTATAGCATGGAATACCAACATTACAATTAAGATTAATGCATGCAGCAACTTACAAGCATTTCATACAGTCTAATTACTAAATACATTCTTATAAGACTAATACCTATTTTGAGCAAAACTAACATACAGGTGAACTAGTCTGGTCTCCAGATATGAATTTGTTCGTTCTTAGCTAATTTGTTAGATCTTGGCAAGAACGGGCACCTGGTTTGCCAGCATCACACATACTTTTGTACAAAGCCCACTTTTATCTTATGAGAAAAGCTTATTCAGCAATATTGTTCATGCACACATGGAAGCCTGTGTCTGAAAATCAGGATTATAGAAATGTTACCCTCCATTTTATATATGACACTTAGTTACCACAATAATGGGCCCATTAGATCTGCCTGCAGATAGTGTTCTCTCATGAGTTATTTGGGAGAATAGACCCCACAAAGCAAAACTGGGCTCTTCTCTTGCCTGAGCTTTGTTTAAAACAACACTCTATGTTCTAAAAGAGAGAGGCACATCAATATATTATAAAGCAGTGGAACACTCAATAATTAATTTTCAACAAGAAGAGGATTCTATTTCAAGAGCAACATAAAAGGATTTTTGGATTCTCTCAGTCTGTCAGCAGAATTCTGGGGGAGAATTTGAAGAATATTCAGAAATGGGCTAAAGAAGCAGGCTCAGATTTCTCTGCAGTTGTGTACTGAGCCCTGGACACAGAATAGCATCTCTTTTAGAAAAAGAGATGGATCCATTGGCATACTGACCCTATGCTTGACTGCGATAGGTGGAAATTTATCTGAGGCTAGTGACACAAATTATAATCCCTTATAGGTATTTATACTCTTCTCAGCTGGTGTCACCTTAGTCCGATCCAAAACACACTGAAATCAATCATCAGACTCCCACTGAGTTCAGTAAGCTTTGGATAAGATTCATCATGAATGAATAACTTCACTGCCAACTGTATACACACACTTATTCTAAATTATTTAAACTTTTCACTGTGAAATAGCTTTTTACTCTTTGCTTATGTGTGTCTTTTCTCTTTGAGCAGAATTTGGCTCACTCATTTTAGAATCCTGTAAGGCCATAAAAGACTGCAGAGAAGCAGGGTTTGCCTCTGCTAATAAACCCAGAATGAGCCACTAAAAATGGACGCTATTGATCTTTGAAAAACCCAGTGTAAAATCAGAGAGCCATAGCTATATGATTGCATGCACAAAGAACAAGTGGGCATACAGTATTTCATTACTTTAAATTCACTGCAATATTACTGATTACGGCCATCCTTGGAAATAAAATTATCTTCTGAGACAACAGGAGGCAAAGTGTATTGGATCCACATAGTTCACAAAAATAAAAGCCATTTTAAAGCAATAGTTCATCTCTACAAACGTGTGCTCTGTATATTAAAGCAGTCACATTTGGAAGGGATTTGCTTTTTAAGTGGGAAAGTTAAACAAGACCCAATTAGCATTAACGATCTCCTTGTACTGGTAATTGGGGAGCACAGGTTCTCAAATCACTCCCTGTGGCTTCTAGCTGAACTGCAGATGTGATTAGGCTGCTGCTCCTGCAGCTGCACAAAAGTCAAGAGGCCTACAGCCAACTGAGTGGAGTCAGACAACAGCTCCCACTCAGCTTATCTTCTTGAGAATAGGGCCAGATCCTAGTGGGATTTACAGAGTGCTTAAACAGGTTAGGAACCTAATGCCCATTGTAGTCAGGGGAGATAGGCACTGTAGCGATGGGATGTGGCCTCTCTCCCAGACAGAAGGGGAGGAACCCCCCCTCCCCAGTTGTGTGGCCAGAAGACTGGTCAGCATGTTTTGGCTGGATCCCTCAGACCCAGTGGTGGAACCATCTACCACTGTTAGGGTAGGGTTACCATATTTCCACAATCAAAGAAGAGGACACTGGGGGGGGGGGAAGCCCCACCCCACCCCCATCCACTCCCTCCCACTTCCCACCCCCCTGACGGCCCCCCTTAGAACCCCAACCCCGCCTGCTTCTTGTCCCCTGACTGCCCCCTGCTGAGAAACCCCCACCCTAACTGCCCCCCAGGACCCTACCTGTCCCCTGACTGCCCCGACCCTTATCCACTCGCATGGGTGGCAGGGTTGTACAAATTTTGGTGGTGCCCAGAAACCCCCCCGCCACCTGCCTAAGGCTCTGGGAGGGGGGTTCGGTGTGGGGAGGAGGTCTGGGGTGCAGGTCCTGGGCTGGGGATTAGGGTGCAGGAGGGGTGCAGGGTGCAGGTTCTGGGATAGAGTTTAGGTGCTGGGTGCAGGCTCCGGGCTGGGGCAGGGGGTGGGTGTGCAGGAGGGGGTGAGGGGTGCAGGCTCTGGGATGGAGTTTGGGGGTGGGAGGCCGTGCAAAGGGAGGGGGTGCAGGCTTTGGGAGGGAGTTTGAGGATAGGAGGGGATGCAGGGGTGAGGGCTGTGGGTCTGAGGATGAGGAGTTCATGATGCAGGAGGGGGCTCAGGGATGGAGCAGAGGATTAGGGTGTGGGGGGATGAGGGCTGGGGCTGAGGGGTTTGGGGCGTTGGAGAGGCTCAGGGTTAGGGTGGAAGGGCAGGGTAAGGGCAGCCTGTCTTCCCATTAGTGAATGGGGGACGCTAGGACCCGGGGGCAGCAGACAGCAGTTGCTGCTCGCTCTGGCAGTACAAGCAGGCAAGGGAAAGACAGGCAGGGAGGAGGGGCCCACGGGGGGAGGGGGACGACGCGCGGAGGGGGGGTGGCAGGTGGAGGCCAGGGACCCATCCAACACTCCCCCGCTCCCTGACTGCCCCCCCCCGGACTCCCCTTACCATTCTGGCTCCACGTGTTTGCAAAACATGCTGCCCGGTGGGTCGGTTTGTGTGTTACACAGGGCTGCAGACAGAGGGGGGGGGGAGCAGGGGAGGGCTCTGGCTGCTGGAGGCCAATGGGAGCGGGTCAATCGGCCCAGCCGCCCAATCAGCAGCCGCACTCTGCATGGAAGGGAGGGAGGGAGGCAAGGGAGAAAAAACCCCTGGACATTTTAACCTTGTTACCAATTCCTCCCGGACGGCTATTTAGAGACGCAAAAGCCGGACATGTCAGGGGAAATACGGACGGATGGTAACCCTATGTTAGGGCCCTGGGCTAGGACTCAGTGGAGTAGGGGGCCCCCACGAGAATATAGTAGTCTATAGTATTGCAACTTTTTTTATGGAAGGGGCCCCCGAAATTGCTTTGCCCCAGGCCCCCTGAATCCTCTGGGCGGCCCTGGGGAGTTATGGCCAATACCTCCTACCAGCACCTAAGCACATTTGGGCATCTGGGCCTGGATGCCTAATTGACTTAGGTGCCTAGTGGGATTTTCAAAGCACCTATCTGTATCTTTAGGGATCTGAATATTTTTGTAAATGTGGCCCAGAAAGACCAGGGCCTGACACCGTTTCATTTCTGTTAGAAGACCACCTTCGTTAAAGCCAGATTCTGCCATCATCGTTCATGCTGAGCAGTAGTTTACCTGGAACAGTCACTGAAATCTGTTGGACTGCTCCACAAGTAAGAATTACTTGTGTCCCTGTCACGCTGTCTTAAGGCAAGTTTGACTGGACATTTTGAAGCAAACAACCGATCATTTTCACTGCAACCAAAGTGACTGATTCTGCCAAGAAACCGCTCCTCCTATTGCAGCCTTTTCATCTTATTTTACGACAAAAAGTGGTTTTAAAATGTTGAAATTACACCAGCTCAAGCATCCTCTTCTATACCTAGTAATCTCATTCATGTATGCTGTCATATACAGACATGAGATGACACCTTAGTAGGTTGGGAAACTACATGTTTAATGCAGATTAAGGCAGGAGTGACTGATTTAATATAATCATTGCCACTCTGCATATATATATTAAAAATAGCTAAATTTTCATGTTGAATTACTTTAGTACGAAAACCTCATGATTGGTTTACATTTACAATCCCTCTCCACACTGATTTATACCTGCCTCTGGAGATTTCCATTACTTGCATCCGAAGAAGTGAGGTTCTTACCCACGAAAGCTTATGCTCCCAATACTTCTGTTAGTCTTAAAGGTGCCACAGGACCCTCTGTTGCTTTTTACAGATTCAGACTAACACGGCTACCCCTCTGATACTTGACACCATGCAAGGCACTGCATTTAGCCGTATGGAATGGAAATCTATCAACCTCATGAAGAAACTTGCACAAATACAGACAGATGATATCTTCCTTTCCAAATGCAAACGGATGGACATCATACCAAATGGACTGAAGGTGAAAAATCCATTGCTATCTACATACTGCACAGACTACAGTGAGAGATTATGCCATACTCTATCAAAGAAACTGAGGAACCACCTGATCAGCATCCTATACAGCAAACAGATAAACATCAAGAAAGAGCTCTCCAACCTGGAGACTTTCATAAATAACCAACCCTCCACACAAATGGACTTTACGAAAATAAGACAGGAGATCTACATTACACACTTCACCTCTCTACAAAGGAAAAAGGACCGTAAGCTGTCTAAAATCCTACCTGGCACATGGGGCCACAACAGGGGTACCCCTAACTCACCCAGCAATATCGTCAATTTATCCAGCTACACACTCAACCCAGCAGAAGAGTCTGTCCTATCTCGGGGATTCTCTTTTTGCCCCAGCACCCCCACGAACATGATAGAGTTCTGCGGCGATCTGGAAGCCTACTTTCGCCGCCTCCGACTCAAAGAATACTTTCAAGATAACACTGAACAGCGCACTGATACACAGATACCCTCCCACCAACAACACAGGAAGAAGAACTCCACATGGACTCCTCCTGAGGGTCGAAATGACAGTCTGGACCTATACATAGAATGCTTCCGCCGACGTGCACAGGCAGAAATTGTGGAAAAACAACATCGCTTGCCTCATAACCTAAGTCGTGCAGAACGCAATGCCATCCACAGCCTCAGAAACCACCCTGACATTATCATCAAAGAGGCTGATAAAGGAGGTGCTGTTGTCATCATGAACAGGTCTGACTACCAGAAGGAGGCTGCCAGACAACTCTCCAATACCAAATTCTACAGGCCACTTTCCTCAGATCCCACTGAGGAATACACTAAGAAACTGCACCATCTACTCAGGACACTCCCTACACTAACACAGGAACAAATCAACATACCCTTAGAGCCCCGACCGGGGTTATTCTATCTACTACCCAAGATCCACAAACCTGGAAATCCTGGACGCCCCATCATCTCGGGCATTGGCACTCTCACTGAAGGACTGTCTGGATATGTGGACTCCCTACTCAGACCCTACGCCACCAGCACTCCCAGCTATCTCCGTGACACCACAGATTTCCTGAGAAAACTACAATGCATTGGTGACCTCCCAGAAAACACCATCCTAGCCACCATGGATGTAGAGGCTCTCTACACAAACATCCCACACACAGATGGAATACAAGCTGTCAGGAACAGTATCCCTGATGATGACACAGCACAACTTATTGCTGAGCTCTGTGACTTTATCCTCACGCACAATTACTTCAAATTTGGTGACAATATATACCTCCAGACCAGTGGCACCGCTATGGGCACCCGCATGGCCCCACAATATGCCAACATCTTTATGGCTGACCTGGAACAATACTTCCTCAGCTCTCGTCCACTCACACCCCTTCTCTACCTACGCTACATTGATGACATCTTCATCATCTGGACCCATGGGAAGGAGACCCTGGAAGAATTCCACCATGATTTCAACAGCTTCCACCCCACCATCAACCTCAGCCTGGACCAATCTACACGGGAGGTCCACTTCCTGGACACCACAGTACAAATAAGCAATGGCCATGTTAACACCACCCTATACCGAAAACCCACCGACCGCTATGCCTACCTTCATGCCTCCAGCTTCCACCCCGGACACACCACACGATCCATAGTCTACAGCCAAGCACTGAGGTACAACCGCATCTGCTCCAACCCCTCAGACAGAGACCAACACCTACAAGATCTTCACCAAGCATTCTCTAAACTACGATACCCACACAAGGAAATAAAGGAACAAATCAACAGAGCCAGACGTGTACCCAGAAGCCTCCTGCTACAAGACAAGCCCAAGAAAGAAACCAACAGAACTCCACTGGCCATCACCTACAGCCCTCAGCTTAAACCTCTCCAACGCATCATCAGTGATCTACAACCCATCCTGGACAATGATCCCTCACTTTCACAGACCTTGGGAGGCAGGCCAGTCCTCGCCCACAGACAACCCGCCAACCTTAAGCATATTCTCACCAGCAACCACGCACCGCACCATAACAACTCTAACTCAGGAACCAACCCATGCAACAAACCTCGATGCCAACTCTGCCCACATATCTACACCAGCAGCACTATCACAGGACCTAACCAGATCAGCTACAACATCACCGGCTCATTTACCTGCACGTCCACCAATGTTATATATGCCATCATGTGCCAGCAATGCCCCTCTGCTATGTACATTGGCCAAACTGGACAGTCACTATGCAAGAGGATAAATGGACACAAATCAGATATCAGGAATGGCAATATACAAAAACCTGTAGGAGAACACTTTAACCTCCCTGGCCACACAATAGCAGATGTTAAGGTAGCCATCTTACAGCAAAAAAACTTCAGGACCAGACTCCAAAGAGAAACTGCTGAGCTCCAGTTCATTTGCAAATTTGACACCATCAGATCAGGATTAAACAAAGACTGTGAATGGCTATCCAACTACAGAAGCAGTTTCTCCTCCCTTGGTGTTCACACCTCTACTGCTAGCAGAGCACCTCACCCTCCCTGATTGAACTAACCTCATTATCTCCACACTGATTTATACCTGCCTCTGGAGATTTCCATTACTTGCATCTGAAGAAGTGAGGTTCTTACCCACGAAAGCTTATGCTCCCAATACTTCTGTTAGTCTTAAAGGTGCCACAGGACCCTCTGTTGCTTTTTATGGGAGAGGGAGGCGCACCAGTGATAATTATGGGCATGTCAGGAGGATATGACAGATATATGGTACAACCAATTTAAATGAAGAACTAGTGAAAGAACAAGAGATTTCCCTAAGACATGCAAAACCTTCATGGACAGTGAAACCCTCCAAAACACATACAGCTAGTCATTAAATAGCATCCCTGTGTACTGAGATGTATAGGATTGAGACCAGCTGACCTGTAAACAGGATAGGTCAAATTCTACCCTGTCCTGAGTAACCTCACTGACTTAAATGGTGTTGCAAGAGTGTAAATCGTGGCAGAATGAAGCCCTGTAAGTCTGTTTCTCCCTCGTTTTTATTAACTCCACCGCTATGGTTAAAGAAGCAATAAGAGCAGGTGATACGTGCATAAATCCACTCAACGGATCAATATATTGTACCTTATACTTGGTTCTTAGGCTATTTCTGTTCAATAGTGTTTTTAATGTCCGATTGGCTTCCCTGACAAATTTTACCAAACACACACTTCAATTCACAGTGAGCCAGTTCCGGGTCACATTAAAGTTTTTCTGAGGAAGCATGATGTCTCTGTAACGAGCTGCATCAATTCTGCCTCACAAAATGGCAGTTGCCCATGGTGACAGGCAGACTTTTTAGCAATCTAAAGAGAGAAAGTAAAGTCACAACAGCCTCCTCAGCCACAAGTGCCAGATCTTAATAAAAAACCACATGCACAAAACAACAGCTACCTAAACCACCGTGCCATCCCTCGGCCTAAAGGCAGACTGAAAGGGGTCAAGCAAATCTAAAAATTCCAACCACCACTGGCTTTTCTTCACCATAAGCTTCCAGGGCGAAGGAAAATTTGAGCCAGGGCAATAGTTGGTAAGACTGCCACCATCAAGCGAGGTTGCTTGAATAAAGGCTAACGACCACCTGTTTGAGGGGCACTGGTGACCTACCATCTCACAAGATAAGGTGAGATGGCAGAAATGTCAGGATGCAGTTCTGTAGCCATTCCATGTACAGATTTCCCATAGAATTTCCAAATGCAACAGCAGCAGGCCCACAGATTTTACTTTCTGTGCCTCTGCTCCATATGTCTATACAGCAAAAAAAAAAAACCCCCAAAATAAACAAACAAACAAAAAGCTCCACAGGGCTCGCTATGGGGCTAAAAATAACAGTGTAGACATTCAGGCTTGGGCTGGAGCCTGCGCTCTGAAACCCAGCGTGCCCCATAGCTCAAGCCCAAGTCAGTTGACTCAGGCTTGAAGTCTTGCTGCTGCAGAGAGTTTTTTTTTTGCAGTGCAGATATAGCTGCGAGAACACTGTATTCATCACAGCAATTTCCTAACAACCTGGTGGTGTGTCTGGAACAATGCACCTAATTTCATATGAATTTTCAGTGAAATTTTATGGCATTTCCTTGAAATTCATTTCAGTGAGTTCCCTTGGATTTCACTAATCTGATATACTATGTGTTCCTGTGATTAAAAATGTCACTCATAGCTACAAGGCATGTTTTCATGGTTTATTTATGCTTTCCTTTTTCTTTGTGGTGGATGAAGGATGAGATGAGAGTTCATTATGGAAGGGATGGAATTAGACTTGTTTGTTTTTACTACCAATGTTTTCTACATGATAAAAATAATAAATCTCTGCTTGTACAGGGATTTAGGTATTGAATTTCTCTTGTCCAGTGAAATGACAGGCAGATTCCCTTCAGCAAGGGAGTGATGACTCTTTCAAGAGTTGTCAGCAAAAGCACAAAGTATGATTGGTTCAGAAGGATTAATAGATACTGTACTAGATTTGTTCTCATCATTTGTAAAATATATTGCCAGATAAAATAATTCATGCTAAGTATTTAGGAGAGAAAAACCTACCTCCATGTAGTGCAAAACAAACAAGACTTAATCTGAGCCTTGATCAAAAATTTGGATCTGATTTCCTACCCAGACGCCACCACTCAAACATTCAATTTATTCACCCTAAAGCTTGGGAATAATTGGGGTTGGATTTCAAAAATCTCCAACTTTTTGGAAGGTTCTGATCCAAAGTTTTGATTTTGCCCATTACAGAGGTACAGCATTTAGACCTAAAGATTAGATGTTGGGGGAGGGGGGCTTAGTTCAGATCCATCTATGAGAGATCAAGTCAGATTCTTGTGTCCTCTTTACAGCTCTAAAATTGCAATTGTTCCACGGTGCACAAGGAATTCAGCAGCATAAGCAAAACTGCTAATCCTTATTTATGCTTGTCTCTTTCACCAAATGAAGTTGGTCCAATAAAAGACATTACCTCACCCACCTTGTCTCTCTCATATCCTGGGACCAACATGGCTACAACAACACTGCATACAACCCTTATTTAAACAGAGCTTAATTCTCACAGATGTTATTAGAAGCTAAATAGAAATTTACAGAGAATAGTTAACTATTAATCCCCATGAAAAAAAGAATTAAATACACAATGGCATTTCATCTCTCATCATTCATATATCTGAGAGGAAAGAAGCAGCATAAATAAAATATGAATTAATGCCTTCTAACTCAAATCATCATTTTTGCAACAGGAAGATGTAATGAAACACAAGAGAATTCAGAGGAATGAATTCAAATTATTCAAAATGTGTTCCATAATGATGATTCAGATGAAAGACAGATTGGTCCAATTCATCAAAACTGATTTGAATTTAGCAGTTACTCTAGTGTTCCAAAAACCGTTTAACTCTTAAAACCTACATTACCCAGTGAATAAATGTTTTGAAAGCTGAAGCCAGCAGCATTTGTGGTACAACAAGAGAGTCTGATTATATCACATACCTGCCAATTTTACACTGCGTTAACTCCACTGACTTCAGTGGCATTGCTTGTGATTTACCCTATTGTAAGTGAGACTGTAACTGGACCCAGAACGTTTGTTTGCAAGAGGTTTTAAAATAACGTTTTAAGTTTGATTAAGCTGCACTATTGCTTTAAGAAAGTTTTAATAGTATGAAGTTTCTAACCATTTACAACTTTCAGATCCCTCCTATCATATATGGACATAGGTCTTGAAACATACAGGATATAATACCATTCAAAAGCTTTTTTATAGGGCCATATCTTACTGTCCTCATTCAGTCATTTCTCAGGAGAAGATCCCACTGAAATCAATGAGAGTTTTATCTAAGTAAGGAGCTAGAGGACCAATAACAGAAAATTCTCAGACTGTCCTGAGTGGTGCAAGCTCCCTCATCTCCTGTTGAGGCAATAGGAGTTTTTTCATTGATTGATTTCAGTGGCAGCAGGATGAGGTACAAAGTGAGGATTTTGCCCACATAATTCATGCATTACTGTCCTTAAAAAGGATGCCAACAAGAGTGGCCCCCCAAAACTCATAGTGAATATAGAGTTGTGAATCTTACACAGATATCTGTTCAGTAATCTGAGAATATGAGCCGGCCTATTTATCCTAGAATTAAAAACTAAATAAATAATACAAAACCACTACAAAGGAGAGTCAATGCAAATGATATGAAATCATTGTGCTCTGATGTCATGATTAGGAAGTGCTTTTTTAATCAAAGCTTTGCTAATGCTCTGTGTCTGAAGCTGTGAAAACAATGACTTCCCTGTTAGTCATCAGAATTCATAATCTCTATCTCGGATTGCTGGGATGGGAATGAGTCCCTCTAGGGAGTGTTTCAGTGAAGTTTTTTATACTGGCACATTTTAATGTTCATACAACCTTCAGGTATCAAAATGATCATTTCTATTTATTATGGTTCTGGAAGCAGAATTTTTAAGAGGACAATGTATTTTGTACATTTAGAATTTGTGAAAGTACAGAACATTGGCAGATGCAAAAATTAGTGCTTTTAATGTCTACTTAATATAATATTGATGATACTTTGAATTTATATAACATCTTCCACCAGTGAAGTATGTATTCTAAACATTTTATGGATGGGGAAACTGAGGCACAGAGTAGTAAAATGCATGCCCAAAGTCACAGAGCAAATCAGTGGCAGAACACAGAAAATAAACTAGAATGAACTCCTGGCTCTAAGAACTGGACAAAATGCCCTTTGAGGGAATAGCCTAATCCAGACTAAAAATCACAAGTAACAAAGTGAGTGATTTCATGAAATTCCATGTTTGAGAAGAAACATTCTGCTTAATGGAAAACACTTTTTGCTCTGTTCTAAACGAGCAGGAAAAAGATTAAAGGGTTAAGCAGACATCAAACTAATACAAATGACTGAGCTATCTGTTTTATGTAAATACCAAGGTGTTCCATACTCTTCTTTGCTGACCCATATAAAAATAACCTCTCAGCTCTTTTCCTTCTCATTCTCTTTCAGTAGACCTGAAGTACCCAAAGTACATGATCGTGCCTGTGATGGGGCTTCTGCCCCTCACTGGCCCATAAGGGGTTAATAGAGCCCTACTGAGGCTGCACAGGAAGCCACCAATTAGAGGGAGGCTGCGAGGAGCAGCCAATCAGGGCCAGGCTAGCCCATATAAGAAGGGCTGCAGAGCAGAGTAGCTTCAGTCACTCCCTGGAGCTTGAGGAGGAAGGAGGACTGGCTGCCTTGCAAGCTAAAGGCACCAAGCACCCTGGGCAGAGTAGTGCTGCAGCCAGAGACCTGGGGAGCTAAAGGTAGCTCCTGGCAGGCTGCAGGGATCTGCAGGCTGAGGCCAGGGCAAAGAGGATGCTGGGGCCATGGGGAAGTGGCCCAAGGAAATTTACTGAGGAGTTGGAAGGGATGCAGCAAGTGGTGACCATCTACAGGGTCTCTGGGGTGGGCCCAGGTCTCTCCCTTGTCCCCCACCTTGCCACTGAGAAAGTGGCAGACAATTGGTTGCAGGAGCCACTGAGGGAAGTGGCTGGACAGCGGGCTGCGATACTGTCCCCTGAGAAGCGGGGAAGCACAGAGTGCGGCACAGCCGGAGGGCTGTGTCATGAAGAGGACGCTGCAGTCCTGAGAATGACCTGGGTCCAGGAGCGGAAGTGATGGCGGCAAAACATCAGCAGAAGAGGACGCATTGGTGAACAGAGCTAGTCCCCAGGATAGCTGTCAGGAGGCGCCAGAGTATTGAGTAAACCCCGTCACAGTGCCACTGAAAGCAAATTATTTCTTTCAAAAAGCAACAGAGGGTCCTGTGACACCTTTAAGACTAACAGAAGTATTGGGAGCATAAGATTTCGTGGGTAAGAACTTCACTTCTTCAGATGCAAGAAGTGAGGTTCTTACCCACGAAAGCTTATGCTCTCAATACTTCTGTTAGTCTTAAAGGTGCCACAGGACCCTCTGTTGCTTTTTACAGATTCAGACTAACACGGCTACCCCTCTGATATTTCTTTCAAGTATTTCTTGCAGTGAAACATTTCAGTATCACACTTGGATTACACCCATTTTATTCTGAAGCAAATGACTGTTCACAAAAGTGGGATAATCAGACAGAACACACCATTTAACGATATCACTCTCTATTTAATGGGATCAACCCTCCGCCCTGTAATATGGAGCAAAGGGGTCAGAAACTAGCTGGATCTCCCCAAATGGGGATTTCACCTGACATGATGGAGTGGCCAGCTGGTGTAGCTGGCTCCTCCACCACTCTGCAGCCCCTTCAGTCTAGTGTGCTGCACACGGGTAATCCCCAGCTGGTGGATGGTTGGGTGTAATGTAGAAGAGCGCTGGGTCTGCTCTGTACTATGCTGAGGGGCCAAACCTGCCCTGTCTGCTCTCAAGAATAGGAAACTGCTAATAGCTCCTACCTGCACCCAATGGATGGAGGACACAATTGAAGACTAAAGCCCATGTATCCAAGCAATAGACCTCAGGACTTCTATTATTGTTTAGCAAACGGTTGAATATACTTTTTTTTGAGGCAGTATGTAGAGTAAGGACATTTGTCTTTTTACCATTCTTGATCAGGATGGCTAGACTAACATTTTAATCTTAGTAATTTTATAACCCCTCTTCTCTCCCCCCCTGCCCCGCCCCCGGAGTCATTTTTGTTAATGACTCATCACATATCTAAATAATGGAACCAGGACATAGATGACTTAAGGAAACAAAATATACATTTCTCTGGTGAGATTAAGGTTTGAGTCTAACATCCCCTTTGAAGTGAAATGAGCATTGTAATTTAAGAGATCCCGTTCAATCTCACAATAATAATGGAGGTAACTGGGATAGGCATTAACTGTTTAAATCTACTCTAGTGTTTAGCCACCAGTTAAGTTTCCTATCCAGTGGCTCAAACTCACTGTCAGGACATCCTATGTGCATTGCCACGGCACAAGCCTTCAGATCTTGTCTGCACTATAAAACTTGAACCACACCTGAGACTAGTTGCCTGCCACAGGTGACACTGAACATTGCTTTGCTTGGCTGCAGCTTCAGCTATAATGTTCAGCAATAGTTCAGCTGCACCTGTGGCTGACCACTGGTGTCAGCAAATGTTTGATTTCATAGTGTAGAAAAGGCCAATCTAGAATCTTCCTGGTCCATAGGAGGCAGGAGAGGTGAAAGAGAAGCCTGCCCTTGGGTGAGGCAGTAGGAGCTGTGCTTCTGTAGGAAAGTACTCTTTGTACATCATAATAATGAAGGACAAACCTCAAGCTACCACAAATGAGATTCTAATGGGGGTGACTGACTAAAATAACTTCATTATGTTTGTTTATGGTAGAGTGGTGACAAAAAGTGTTAACACTATCTAGTCTCATCTGAATTATCACACAGCAATTTTTTCTAGTGTACATGTTCCAGGAGGAAATGAAATCTTGTACTCGAGTAGAAAGGTTATTGAGAACTATGAGAGAACCAAAGCCAGAACAGTTCGTGTTTCAACTAGCATATTTCATCAAGAAATTATCAAAACCCTAGCTACAAAACAGCAGAGTATTCTGACCAACAGCCCAAATAGGTGGTACTGAGTGTGCTACATTCGCTAATTAATTGCTTCTTAGAAATGTCTCACTGAGCAAAGATAGCAATTGAGTAAAATTATCAAGCAGTACAAGTTGTAGATTGGTATGAATGTCCTAGCAGGAGCACATTGTTTCACAGTAAGCTAGCAATCCCAGCAAAACTATGCTGTCAACAAGGGAATCAAAAGGTACCAACACAGAACTGCAAAGGTTGCTCCCGCAACTGCAGTCATTGTCCCAGTAGGACTCTTTACTAATTACAGTAAAAGCTGTGCTATCCTGCAGAAAGCTCTATTAACTGGCATTTCTTTTATCTCCCAATACAAATCTTCAATCTAGTAACCGGGACTAGGATACAGCCCAGGAGGTTATGCAATTGCACATTCTGCACTCTACTTTTATGCAAAAGAGGCAGAAGTAAGCAAGCTGATACCAGGGATTTATTCAAAAAAGCAGCTTCCAGAGTGTGTCATAGGGTCATTACAGATTCAGCCCAGTCTCCTACACCTTCTACATCTACAATGGTAACTGATGTTGATAATGATGACCCCGAGGCACTGCAAGATCCTGAAATGCCTTCTGAATCATCAAAGAAAAATTAAATTATGTTCAGTATATTTTTAGTGATCTGGGTGTACGCCATGTGCTGCCTATAGGGATATGTAATGTCATAAGACAACCTACTGTATAGAAAACTTTACCTCTATACACCTAAATGCTTCAAGAAACCAACCACTCTGCAGTGCAGTATTACTACTAGATTGGTGAGTACCTGTATACTATTTTATACTTTATTCATTTTATTGTATTCTAATTCTTTGAAAATTGGAATTCCATTGGTAAGTATAACTCTTAGTTGACTGGAATTTTTGAATAACTGGCACCACCCTGTGATGGGTTCGGTCACAGAGACCCCCTTGGGACTGTCACCTGATATGCTGAATTTACCTCTGAGCCTGTTTTCCCTGCCAGCTTGTGACTCCAGACACAGTAGCCTGGTGCAACACAGCCACAGGGTCTGAACCACGTCCCCAAAGCTGCAGGCTTTAACCAAAAACCGCTCAGCAGGTTACTTGTCCCCAGCACCCAGACACCCAGTTCCCAATGGGATCCAAACCCCAAATAAATCCATTTTACTCTGTATAAAGCATATACAGGGTAAAGTCCTAAATTGTCCGCCCTCTATAATACTGATAGAGAGATATGCACAGCTGTTTGCTCCCCCACGTTTTAATCACTTCCTCTGGGTTAATTAGTAAACAAAAGTGATTTTATTAAGAATAAAAAGTAGGATTTAAGTGGTTTCAAGTAATAACAGACAGAACAAAGTAAGTTACCAAGCAAAATAAAGCAAAACACACAAGTCTAAGCCTAATACATTAAGAAACTAATTACAGGTAAATCTCACCCTCAGAAATGTTCCAATAAGCTTCTTTCACAGACTAGACTCCTTCCTAGTACTGTCCTTGTTAGTTCTAGCAGGCATATTAGGTGAAAAGCAGGGGCTTTCTCATGACTGGGACATCTTGTTCTCTTTCACCCCCTTTTATAGCTTTGGCACAAGGCGGGAAACTTTTCTCTTTGGATCCCCACCCCTCCTTCTAAATGGAAAAGCACCAGGTTTAAGATGGATTCCAGTATCATGTGGCATGGTCACGTCACTGTAAGACCTCATTCTTCCAGGGCTGGCCTGCAGGTACCCAGGGAGGTTTGCAAGTAAACAACCCCATTCACAGTTCATTGATTATGAAGCACCCTTAATGGCTTCCACTTAATGTGTTTACATCAGTAATACAAGTTTATATCTTATTCTCCTAACTCCAGACATAGAAATAATACATGCAAACAAATAGGCTGAACACACTCAGTAGATTATAACCTTTGTAATGATACCATACAAGAAATCTTTTGCATCACATTTACACTCATAAGCATATTTCCATAAAATATTACGGAATGCAAGTCACATCCCCATTCCCCCCAACATGCTGGATAACAAAGCTTTTACTGTAAATGGTTTGCATATTTCCTCTGTATAATAGATGAGCTCTGATAGGGATAGATTGCTTGTGTATCTCATCAAGGTCCTTGTTACAAGTTATTTTTGGAGCCTGAGTTGAAGATGCTGTTTGTGACCATAAATATGACCTGGTGTAATATAGTCTAGGTGCATTTTTGTTGTTGCTTCATTTGAGGTGATGATGAGCTAGATTTTGCAGGGATTTGCAGATCAATAACTTTTTTTCTTACTACTTTTTGGTATATATTTTTTTTAATTGGAGGTGTAATACATACAGTATGTGGCAATATAGTAATTTTTTTAACTCTCTCTCACTACCACCAGGATCTTCCTCTACTATTCTACACCTGCTATGCCTATAGTGAGCTTGTCAAGTGGCTTAATGTTCTCAGTCTCAGGTTAGGCACTCTGGAACAACAAGTTCAAACCCTGGTAGTGCTGACTTAAGCCATGTCTCCACTACAAACTTAGGTTGATGCCAAAATTTTCAAAAGAGCTCAATATGGTCAGCATGAAGCCATAGCAGTTGTGTGTGTGCATACTTAGCTCCTTGCGTAGACATAGTCTGTGTGTGTCTTTTGGCTGAGACCTCAAAATCCCCAAATTCCTGTCTGTTCTGCACGCCAAGATTCTTTTCCTAGGGTTCTGAACGATAAATTTCTCTTCTCCATTCACCACTGTTGAGAGCTGGTCGACTACTGCACTGTATACAGAGGTGGCTGCATTTCAACAATATCTATGCAACATGTTACGTTCTTTGGTTCTATCAGCATGAAATATGCTATATAAATTTTCTAAGCAGTGGCATTAAAAGTGACTTCTGATATCAAGTAGAAAAGTCCCATGATCTGTCTTGAAATGTGAAAATCACCCTCTAAGAGCATGATAGGAAATGTACTTCTCTAAATTACGGTAATTCCTCTTAGTTTGCTCACTTTAATGGGATTGTGGCCACTTTCATCAGCGATGAATTTGGTTCAATATTCAATACATTGCTCTTTCATACTTCAAGAAAACTAGGATATGTAAGAGCTTGTTAACCAAATAAGAGGCTAGAATATAAACTGGTTCAGGGAAGAATTTAAAATTCCATCAAAAAGTACTCCGTCTTTTCTTTACAAAAGGAATGCCCACAGACATGAGCAGCTGGAATTTCAGGGCTGGAGAACATCAGACAAAACCCAAAATGTATTTGAAGGACAAAGCCATACCATCTACTTCTGTTTCTGTTACAGCTGTTTCTGACACCTAAAATTCTGAGGCACTGAATTAAGTCCTCTTTGTGGCACAGCTGAGAATTGCTGAAAGCTTATATGAAGGGAGCTAGAAATGCCAACAGTCTAGCTATGAATGTAGGGCATTTTCACAAATGGAGAGAAACAGCTGTTGAAGGAAACTTCCTTATGGAAACTCAATATGCGTATGCATACGCACACACAAAATAAGAAACTGAAGCTAATTCCAACAAAATAATTTGGGATCAAGAAGAGACAAAGCAACTCCTGATTTTCATAACCATACCACCATGGCTCTGTTTGTAGAACTTTTTAGCTTTATAGCAGAAAATTTTGGCTGCATCAAAACAGATATGTAGGTAAGGTTAACTGAAACCAGAGGTTAGAACTGCTATCCTTTAATTCAGATGTTGAACAGAAATTTCTTCTGCCCAGCGGATCAAGTTGAAATTAAAAATTCTTTGGCACATCTCAAATAGGGTAGGTGACACAGCTGGTGTTCTAGTCAACATTCTCTATCTTCATAAAATATGTGACTATCCAATGCTGTGTGGGCTAAACTCACAGGGCCAGATTTTCACAACTGTTTAACTCCAACAATGGGGAGGTCCAGATCTTCAGAAGAGCTCAACTCTTATTTAGGCACCAAAATAAGTGGCCGAATTTTTCAAAAGAGCTCAGTATGGCCATAAGTGTCACAATGAGAGCTATTGCATTTTGAACTTTTTCAGAAATCTGGCCCCAATTTGTGGGTGCTCCGTAAATGAAAATCTGTCCGTAGGAACTCTTCTGAAAATATGTCCCATAATGACTGCTGCATTTGCCATTAGAGTCAATGCATTACCAGTCTCTTATGTAAGCAATATTAGATATGCCACAATAAAACCATTTCTATTACTTCTAAATTATATTTAGAAGTAATAAAATATTATTTTGGGATATTTTGTTGTGTTTTTCCCCAAAGGAACATAGGTGTTCAGCAACCACACATCTGGTTGGTTTCTCTGTATTTTAAACAGATCTTGTATTTGGTGGTATTTAAGTTTGGATGTTTATCTAAAAGATATGCTGTAGTTCAAACAGGAATTATTCCAGGGAAGTTCTATGGCCTGTGTGATCCTTTAGTCTAACCTTCTGCATAACAGTGATCCCTTCTGGCCTTAGAAACTATGAATCTACCATCATACTTTCTCTCATCAGCTTCTGATTGTGACAAGGAATTCCTAAAGCCATGGGGGAAATGAGGGATATTGCTATGGGTATAACATGAGAATAAATGAAAATCAGAATATTAAAAAAACTTGACAGTGATTTTCCTCAGGAAGCATATGGAGGTAGGGTGGGAGAGACAAGAGATTACTCAAAATGGTGGGAATTTAAATAGGCATTAGAAACTTTAACCGGATGGTGAAATAACATACCCGTTTGATTTTAAAGGAAATGAATGAAATAGCTAAGAATGGTGCTGCTGCATAGCACTGCCTAGCAAAGCTTTTAAAAAACAAAGTCAAGACTAAATCTTCCAAGCAGTCAGAGATACCTCCTTCAGGGACATGGTTCGGTGCTCAAAATGAGAAAGAACTCGCAAGAACTGAACTCTTGCCTTCCCTTACCATACCTACACCCTCACAAACAACCAGCTGTGCACGGAGCATTTATCCTTGAGTGAAAGAAGGACAATTACAAACAAGTAAGATTTGTTGCAACTAAAGAAATTACTTAAAGGATCTGGCTGTACTTCCTCTGCTGTCCTCACCCTTTATTACCTAACCTTTTACATTGCTCCTCAAGTCTGATTCATTCTGTGAATTCAGCGCAAACCTTTCAGCAGGCTAGGCTCTAAGTCATGCTGCCACTTAGTGGCCACTGTGGTTAAGAGAAAACAACTCCACCGTTAATTGCTCAGGTCACCACATCTTGCTTTGATGTTTAGAGATGTACGACTAGCAGGAACTGTGCTTTTAAAAAGCAGGATAGCTCACTTTAGGCGACACTCTCAGTTCCTCTCTCATGAGCATTGGTTCAGCCAAATCCCCCTTACATAAAATAGAGAAGTATGTCCCGAAGGCAGCTTGTCTGTCCAGCAATCCACAACAGGGGAAAATGGTGGCACATTGCTGTTCTCTCTGCACGTTTATCAACACACTCTACATCCTTACTGTTCTTTTTTTTCTGTAGGGGACCTGATTCTCCCATGCCATGAGTGACCCTGTACCTATAACATGGATTTACTGGTATTTCTCTCCTGATATAGACCCCTAACCTCTGGCTGAGTTACTGAAGTCCTCAAATCATGGTTTACAGACTTCAAGTTACAGAGAATCCACCAGCTACATTAGTTTAAAACTGCAACTGACCCATGCCTCATGCTGCAGAGGAAGGTGAAAACCCCCCAGGGTCTCTGCCAGTCTGACCAAGGTAAGTTTTCCATTCCTCGGATCATCCTAGTAGCCCTTCTCTGCACCTGTTCCAGTTTGAATTCATCTTTCTTAAACATGCGAGACCAGAATTGCACACAGTATTCCAGATGAGATCTCACCAGTGCCTTCTATAATGGTACTAACACTTTCCTGTCTCTACTGGAAATACCTCGCCTGATGCATCCTAGGACTGCATTAGCCTTTTTTCATGGCCGCATCACATCAATGGCTCATAGTCATCCTATGATCAACGAATACATCCACATCTTTCTCCTCCTCTGTCATTTCCAACTGATAAATCCCCAGATTATAGCAAAAATTCCTGTTGTTAATCCCTAAATGCATGACCTTGAACTATTAAATTTCATCCCATTTCTATTACTCCAGTTTACAAGGTCATCCAGATCATCTTGTATAATATTCTGGTCCATATTGGCAATACCTCCCAACTTTGTGTCATCCGCAAATTTTATTAGCGTGCTTTCACTTTTTGTGCTAAGGTCAGTAATAAAAATCTTAAATAAAATTAGTCCCAAGACCGATCCTGAGGAACTCCACTAGTAACCTCCCTCCAGCCTGACAGTTCACCTTTCAATATGACCCGTTGTAGTTGCCCCTTTAACCAATTCCTTATCTATCTTTCGATTCTCATATTAATCCCCATCTTCTCCAATTTAACAAATTTCCCATGTAGAACTTCATTTCCTTTCTCTAAAGAAATCAGTTATTTTCTCAAGGAGATCAGGTTGGTCTGGCACGATCTACTTTTTGTAAAACCATGTTGTATTTTATCCCAATTACCATTCAGCTCTATGTCTTTAACTACTTTCTCTTTCAAAATTTGTTCCAAGACCTTGCATACAATTGAGGTCAAATTAACAGGCCTATAGTTTCCTGGATTACATTTTTTCCAGGTCTTAAAAATAGGAATTATATTAGCAATTCTCCAGTCATAGTGTACGATCTCTGAGTTTACAGATTCATTAAAAATCCTTGCTACTGGGCTTGCAGTTTTATGTGCCAGTTTCTTTAATATTCTTGGATGGAGATAATCCCGGCCCCCCGGTTTAGTCCCATTAAACTGTTTGAGTTTGACTTCCACCTCAGATGTGGTAATTTCTACCACCATATCCTCATTGCCATTAGCCTCCCTGCCACTACCCCTAATCTCTTCATTAGTCTCATTGAAAACTGAGGCAAAGTATTTGTTTAGGGGTTGATAATCCTTAATCTCTACCACATCCTCTATGCTCCCACTTAAAATCATAGAAGATTAGGGTTGGAAGAGACCTCAGGAGGTCATCTAGTCCAACTCCCTGCTCAAGGCAGGACCCAACCCCAACTAAATCATCCCAGTCAGGGCTTTGTCAAGCCAGGCCTTAAAAACCTCTAAGGATGGAGATTCTACCACCTCCCGAGGTAACCCATTCCAGTGCTTCACCATCCTCCTAGTGAAATAGTGTTTCCTAATATCCAACCTAGACCTCCCCCAATGCAACTTGAGACCATTGCTTCTTGTTCTGTCATCTGCCACCACTGAGAACAGCCGAGCTCCATCCTCTTTGGAACCTTCTTTCAGGTAGTTGAAGGCTGCTATCAAATCCCCACTCACTCTTCTCTTCTGCAGACTAAATTACCCCAGTTCCCTCAGCCTCTCCTCATAAATCATGTGCCCCAGCCCCCTAATAATTTTCGCTGGACTCCCTCCAATTTGTCCACATCCTTTCAGTAGTGGGGGGACCAAAACTGGACACACTACTCCAGATGTAGCCTCACCAGTGCCGAATAGAGGGGAATAATCACTTCCCTTGATCTGCTGGCAATGCTCCTATTAATGCAGCCCAATATGCCGGTAGCCTTCTTGACAACAAGGGCACACTGTTAACTCATATCCAGCTTCTCCTCCACTGTAATCCCCAGGTCCTTTTCTGCAGAACTGCTGCTTAGCCAGTAGGGCCCCAGCCTGTAGCAGTGCATGGGATTCTTCCATCCTTGTTGAACCTCACCAGATTTCTTTTGGCCCAATCCTCCAGTTTGTCTAGATTACTCTGGACCCTATCCCTACCCTCTAGCGTATCTACCTCTCCCTCCAGCTTAGTGTCATCCGCAAACTTGCTGAGGGTGCAATCCATCCTATCATCCAGAACATTAATGAACATGTTGAACAAAACCGGCCAAAAATCCGACCCCTGGGGCACTCTGCTTGATACCGGCTGTCAACTAGACATCGAGCCATTGATCATTACCCGTTGAGCCCGACAATCTAGCCAGCTTTCTATCCACCTTATAGTCCATTCATCCAGCCCATACTACTTTAACTTGCTGGCAAGAATACTGTGGGAGACCGTATCAAAAGCTTTGCTAAAGTCAAGGTATATCACATCCACCACTTTCCCCATATCCACAAAGCCAGTTATCTCATCAAAGGCGGCAATCATGTTGGTCAGGCATGACTTGCCCTTGGTGAATCCATGTTGACTGTTCCTGATTACCTTCCTCTCCTCCAAGTGCTTCAAAATGGATTCCTTGAGGACCTGCTCAATGATTTTTCCAGGGACTGAGGTGAGGCTGACCGGTCTGTAGTTCCCCGGATTCTCCTTCTTCCCTTTTTTAAAGATGGGCACTATATTTGCCTTTTCCCAATCATCCAGGACCTCCCCCAATCGCCACAAGTTTTCAAAGATAATGGCCAATGGCTCTGCAATCACATCCGCCAACTCCCTCAGCACCCTCAGATGCATTGCATCCGGTCCCATGGACTTGTGCATGTCCAGCTTTTTCTAAATGATCCTTAACCTCTTCTTTCACCACTGAGGGCTGCCCACCTCCTCCCCCTACTGTGGTGCCCAATGCAGCAGTCTGGGAGCTGACCTTGTCTGTGAAGACCGAGGCAAAAAAAGCATTGAGTACTTCAGCTTTTTCCACATCATCTGTCACTAGGTTGGGTCCCACACTTTCCCTGACCACCTTCTTGTTGCTAACATACCTGTAGAAACCCTTCTTGTTACCCTTCACATCTCTTGCTAGCTGCAACTCCAGTTGTGCTTTGGTCTTCCTGATTACACCCCTGCATGCTCAAGCAATATTTTTATACTCCTCCCTAGTCATCTGTCCAAGTTTCCACTTCTTGTAAACTTCCTTTTTGTGTTTAAGCTCACTGAAGATTTCTCTGTTAAGCCAAACTGGTCAACTACCATATTTGCTATTCTTTCTGCACATCGGGATGGGTTGTTCCTGCACCCTCAATAAGGCTTCTTTAAAATATGGCCAGCTCTTCTGGACTCCTTCCTCCCCTCATATTAGCCTCCCAGGGGATCCTGCCCATCAGTTCCTTGAGGGAGTCAGTCTGCTTTTCTGAAGTCCAGGGTCCATATTCTGCCGCTCTCCTTTCTTCCTTTTATCAGGATCCTGAACTCAACCATCTCATGGTCACTGCTGCCCAGGTTGCCACCCACTTCTACTTCCCCTACCAATTCTTCCCTGTTTGTGAGCAGCAGGTCAAGACTAGCATGGCCCCTAGTTGGTTCCTCCACCAGGAAGTTGTCTCCAACACTCTCCAAAAACTTCCTGGATTGTCTGTGCACTGCTGTATTGCTCTCCCAGCAGATGTCAGGGTGATTGAAGTACCCCATGAGAACCAGAGCCTTGATCTGGAAACTTCCGTTAGTTGTCTGAAGAAAGCCTCGTCTAACTCATGCTCCTGGTCTGGTGGTCTATAGCAGACACCCACCACGACAGCACCCTTGTTGCTCTTGCTTCTAAACTTAACCCAAAGACTCTCAACAGGCTTTTTTTTCCAGTTTCACTCTGGAGTTCTGAGCAATCATACTCTTACTTACAGTGCAATTCCTCCACCTTTTCTCCCACGCCTGTCCTTCCTGAACAGTTGATATCCATCCATGACAGTGTTCCAGTCATGTGAGTTACCCCACCAAGTCTCTGTTATTCCAATCACATCATAGTTTCTTGACTCTGCCAGGACTTCCAATTCTTCCTGCTTGTTTCCCAGGCTTCTTGTGTTTGTGTACAGGCACCTAAGATATCTAGCTGATTACCCGACTTTCTCAGTATGAATCAGGAGGCCTCCCCTGTTGCACCCTCCTCCTTGTGTTTTCTCCCGGTATCCGTTTGCAAGGTCCAACTCTGCTTGGCTTCTGGCAATTCTCACTTTTTCCCCCTGCACTTTCTGACCTCCAAGAGGTAGCTTCCCTTGCTGATCCATCCCATCTTCCATTCCTTGCAGGCTTTCTCTTAATCACTTGTTTGAGATGCTTGGTCTGCAACCCTTCCCTATAAAGTTTTTTCCCCTTTCTTGGGATGCAGACTTCAAATAGCTTCTGCAACTTTGACTTTAAAGTAATTGCAAGCCTCCTCCACATTCAGATCCTGAGTTCTTTGGTCCAGTCCACTTCCCTAACTAATTCCCTTAGTTTCTTAAAGTTAGCGCTTTTGAAATAAAAAACAAAAAATAGATCTGCAACAAGAGGCTATCCTTCTATTTAGTTTAAACTGAATTAACTCATGATCACTCGAACCAAGGTTGTTCCCTACAACCAGTTCTTCTATGAGGTCCTCACTACTCACCAATACTAAATCTAAAATAGCACCACCTCTTGTTGGTTTAGTGACTGTTTGGTGAATAAATCCGTCAGCTACCACATCCAGGAAAATCTGGGCTCTGCTACTATTAATAGCACTTGTCCTCAAATCTATATCTGGGAAGTTAGTCTCCCATAATTCTGAGTAGTATTTATTTCATTAACATTAAAGAGGTCTCTATCCATATCCAAATCAGATCCTGGTGCTCTGTAACACACCACAAGCACTATATTAGGGGAACCTCTAGTAGCTTTCTTACCCCAAAGTGATTTTGGCCCAACAGACTCTTATCCATTCCATCACTTCTAATTTCTTTACAGTCTACCTCATCATTAATATACAATGCTACTCCACCACCCAGCAAAAAAAATAGGTGGAGACAATGACAAAACTCCCAGTGACTTCAATGGAGCCAAGATTTCTCCCATTATCTTGTATTGTGCCACTTAGTTACTTAGTCTTACTGTCCTAGCTATAATTTATGTTCTTCTGTAGCTAGAGATTGTGATGTCCAAAAACATAACTGGAAATCTTTTGCTATGTCAAAAACCCAGGTATATAATAGCTTCCCTACTGACACTCAAATGGGAACAGGCTACTTATTCAAACCCACTTCTTCCATCTCTGCACTCACTGGTTTTAATCTGGAATTATATGGTTCAGTTTTATCATTTTCCCTGATATGCACAATTCTCTTAGGAGCGCAATAAAAACATAATTTTTACTGTCCTGAACAGATCAAAGCCCTGAGGCTGCAAAAACTTATGCATGTGCTTAACGCTGAAGCACAAATAGTATCATTGTCCCGGTCTGTACAGTAAAATGCCAGAGTGTGTGACATCCCCTTAGTATAAATGAATAGCTGATACACAGAAGCATCTACCTCCTATAGAATAGTTCTGCAGTTTCCTCAATACCTATAATTATAGCATATTTGGATATTTAGCAAATGAACAAAGATGGTAAATAATGGGGGGGGGAAGATGATGATTAGATCACTTAAAAACCAAATGAAATGATTTTGGGCTGATCAGAGTGCAGGCAGGAGCTTTAAGTGATAAAAACAAAAGAAGCTTCTTCATGAACATAGCCAAAGCTTGGGCAGCAGTAATAAGACATAAATCAGACAAGCGTGAAGAGAGCACTAGAGCAGATAACAATTTCTCTCCATACCTTATCACACATGCTTCTCACCCCTACCAGGGCACTTCTTCCAAAAAAGAGTGTTTGGTCTGTATAATAGTAGCTCTTCTTTTGTATCCAAAACCATTCACTATTGCTAGCATATTGATTTGCTTCCCTGTAATTTTTCTTGTTCTGCCAAGACCAGGAATAAGTGTTTGAAAATGGGTATTGATTAGACAGGAGCCAATCTCAGGGTAGTAGGTAATTTGGCTACCCGTGTTCACAGTCACCAGGCCTGTGCAGGCAATCAGAGATCCAGTTATCTAACAGCGCTGACTGCTATTTCCCAGTCAGGTGTTATTTTCTCCTAAGAATCATAACACTCAAAAGAACATGGTGTAGGAAATGAGAAGCACCTTTGGTACTAGATTGTTCTACCTGGTAATTGATTCATTTTGTGATACAGCGTGGCCAGAGGGCAGCAGGAGAGGGTTAGAAGGGAAACTTATTCCCTGTAGAGGGAAGAAAGTTTGCTATAGATTAATTAGAGCACCTGAAGCCAATTAGAGCACCTGAAGCCAGTCACCTGATAAAACCCCCCTGCTTCAATCAGACAGGGGAAGGAGTTAGAGCAGAGAGGATTGGTGTTGGAGCAGAGAACAGTTTGAAGGAGTAGAAACAGAGTGTATTGGTGTTGGAGCAGAGAGCAGTTTGGAGGGAAGCAGAGGAAAGTTTGGAGAAGTGCTGTGGTGGGCTAAGAAGACCAAGACCCTAGGTAAAGGGGCACCTGGCTTGTGCAGAGGGAGGGCAGGAAGCCCCCCACAAGCTGAAGGGCAGGAGTGGGAAGTAGCCCAGGGGAAGGAACTGCTAGTTCAAGTGGTTTACCACTATCCCTAAGGCCCCTAGGCTGAGACCCGGAGTAGAGGGCGGGCCCGGGTCCCTCTGTCTCCACTCTCCTCCTTTAGGACACTAGGGGGGCAGTTAATATTCCAGTTCAGGGACAAGAAATGGGGCCCTGAAACCCCCCCCCACCCACCCAAAGAAGAGAGAGCACGAGACCCATCATAGCAGTGCTGGCAATTTGCCACAATTTGGATCTAGCTAGGGTTTTAATTCTGAGTTACAATATTTCAGAATCCTTTTTCTGAGTTCAGTGTGTCTTGTTTTCAGCCTCTTAATGTTTTTCATTTTTAGTGAAGATATAAAATAGGGTAAAAAGCAATTGCATTATGCAACACAAATGGGGAACAAATATTGTGAGGAAACTCTGATCATCAAATCTACTTTGCTTGTAGCAAACAATTATACACACGGTTTACATGAAAGCATTTTTCTGAAGGGGGACATTCTGCCATACTTGTGAGTTTTCATTTTAGGACCTTTCATGTCAGATAATCTTCATAGTAGGCATTCCCCATCTCCATGGCAACTGGACGCAGACTAAATCTTTGCTTTGAGCCTGGTCTTAGGACCACGTGTGACACAAAGGCCTCTCGGCAAAGGATCCCTTATTCTTTGCAAACATCTCTGATCTCAAACCTGACAAACTCATTACATCAAATACACTGCTTACAGGGTTTTTGTCCATAAAAAGTAACATGTAAGAAAACTTGCACCTTATTGATGCTCCTAATCATGTGTGTATGGATAATATTTAAGGAATAATGTAATTATATTGAAGTTTATGTCCTTATGGTCTTAACATTAAAAAGAGACAGCAGGGAGTGGTATTTCTCAGTGATGGCCTATTCCCCGGAGTTGCCACCCCTCTCTGGTTAGTTGGTAATGTAGTGCAAAGTTCTATTGTCTACCATTGCCCCATCTCAAAACAGTCAATAGAAAGCCATCAAAGACAACTGTAAATAACCAAAACCTTGGAGATTAAAAAAAGGACCATTATAACAGGGAGGGGGATTGCCCTGTCTATTAGTAAAGATAAAAGACTGTTTCAGTATAACAGAGTGGGGAGAGGCACTCTGTATCCATTCACTGAGGAAACATCTTGTTGAGCAGAGGTGTTTTTCATGAAAGATTGGATCCTGGCTCCTGGGAAGCTAGCCAGCTCTGCAACAAACTGAACTTTTTTTGGGGGGGACGACCTACTTTATTAGATAGGAAAGGTAACTGTTAATAAGAGTAGCCCTACTTTGCATTTTATTTTGTATTGTTACCATTTGTTTCCATCACACTCTCTTGTTTCTAGTGGAATCTCTATTCTTTCTTAAATCTTCCTTTGTTTCATTACAAGTGCTGTGCATTATACAGGAGCAATGATTTAACTGGTGAACTGAGGTACACCGCTCCTTTGTGGGCAAAGGATCTGGGACGTCTGAGTAGCCAGTGTCAGGGGCTGGATATCACAGGAGAATACTTTGAGGGGACTTGGGCACTGAAGTGCCCCTCTTGTTAACCTGCAAGGCAAAGACAGGGCTGACATAGCCTGCACTAGAGTGTTTGAGTGGCTGAGAGAATGGTGTTAGAAGCTAATACCTGGTTACCACAAGCAAGACTCTCTCTTGCTAAAGGCAGGGGGTAACAAGGAAATACTTAAGACTACTTTTTAAAGCAGTGCTGAAGGTTTGCTGCCTTCTTAGCAGCTATATAGTTTCTGAAGAATCATCTGCTAGAAATGGAGGAGTGAGCTTGAGATCCATAGCATAATTATACTGTATGTCTCCTCCTTGGGCCACATCCCTTCCGTTCTCTGCCCTACTCCTCCCTCCACATTCTGAGTGATACAGGAGTCCAGACACATTCCCCCTGAATCTGTACTGATAAACAGCTTCTCTGGACCCAACATCAGATAGCTGTTAAATAATGGATCCTTCAAGAGATGCTAGTACTGGATTTGAACCAAGACCTTTAAATACTGATTTGCTGCAATTGCTGGCTAGAAGCAAAGCAAGAATCCACACAAGACCGACCAGTGCAGGAGTAGAATCAGATTTTTATTTTAGGAGAGGTGTGCTAGTGTCTGATTTGCCAGAAATTATCTTCTGTCTCCCTTCTGAAACAAGTTAGATGCCAAGTTTTCAGTAGATCTCCAAGAGGTTTATTTTCATGTTCTGAAGTTTTGGGAAGATAATGCTGTAACTATAGATTTAAGTATTTCCTCCTGGAATATTGATCTCCTTATGGAGTTGCTGAGGGACCCAACATCTGAAAAGGGCTGAATGCCATTGTGTCTCTTTGTAGCACAAACAATCCTGTGCCCTTTCCAAAATGTCATTCCACAGCACTGGTTCTAGCATCTTTGGATGCTATGGAGGGATTATTTATGGGGTTTATTTTAACTTCCTTTGGGAGAGGGACAGAATTGTCCCTGGGACAAAAGGCGAGTTCTATTGTATATCCTTCCCTGATTATCTTAAGCACCCATTTTCTGAGGAGGTTCACTCCCAGATAAAGGCCCACCTTGAAGCATCCATCCACAGAGGTGGGGAAGGGGAATCTGCCTAGACTTGGGAAACCCAAAAAAGAATGAGAAGCTTTGGGGTTGAGTTTTTTCCAGAGAATCGCAGCCTTGGTCCTCCAACTCTCAGGAAAGGCATTAATGGCCTCTTCCTAATGTGTAATCTCTGCACCGGCACCTGGAGCTTTAAAGGGAGCACCTTCTGAGATAAGGTAGTTTGAAGCATCCCTCACTGGAAGGAGAGAGGGACCAATTTAAAGCCCTCAGTAACTGCTTTGTTTTTAGACTCCCCAAAGAGCTTCCAGCAAAATAATTAGTAGAAGTATAATCCAAGGTTAGCTTTCAGTTCCAGTTTCTTCCCTGGGCCACATCTTTTGAATTGTTGAATGTACAGCAAACCAGAGTCAGGTGAAGCATCCATCCTGAAAAAGCTGCGAGGAAAATCTAGTTTTAAGGTAGTGTGGTTTTCAATGCAGTTGGGGTTTTATTGGTAGTGTCCTCCCACATCCTCCCAGTTGAGTCTAGATGTCCACAATAAGAGACTGCAGCCAATGCACTTATGACTGATGCTGCTGTACCCGGTTTGGCAAGGCACAGCCTTTGCCATGTCAGCCTCAGCATTCTCCCCTCTGGTGGGGGGAGGCGGGGCCTGGAGTAAATCAGTCCTATTCCAGAGGCTTTTAATTCTTAACTTTTTTTTTTTTTAATAAGGTGGGCCTCAGGGTAGGCCCATGTAGTTCTCATAAGCAAGCAAAAAAACAAAAACTCTACAACACAAAAGAAATATCTCTCTTCCCCCCCCTACTGGAGGGTTAACTTCTTATGCTGGCTTCTGGTTACCAGCCCTTCCCCAAACAGAAGTAAACTCAATGTTTCCCCTATAGGGAGGAGAACAGTCCTCCATCTGTGGGAAACCTTTTCTTGCTGTTGCCTCTAACTCTGCTGCAGCTGGTTTCTTCTCCCTCCTCCTACTCTCTCACCTGAAGAGGGATTTTAAAGGTCACCAGCAGCCCTTAATTTGACTTAGGTGTCTCTAATTAACCAGAGGTAGCCTCTTTTCAGCTCACAGGAAAAAGGGCCTTCACCATTCTAAGACTGATATCCTTGCCCTCAACCACTCTCTGATAGCTGTCAGGTCTGACTTCATGTATGCAGTGTAGTTGTAGCCATGTCAGTCCCAGGATATTAGAAAGACAAGGTAGGTGAGGTAATTTATTTTATTGGACCAACTTTTGCTGGTAAGAACAATAAGCTTTTGAGCTACACAGAGTTCTGCTTCAGGTCACTTTGTCACCCCAAGTTTAGTCTGAGCTGTGCTCTACCCAGAGTAGAGGGTGGACCAGAGTTCCCCTACCAGCCACTGGGGAAGTGGCATAGACAGCAGTGCAGCAGAAGACTGTCTAGGACAGTTGTCTAATAAGACTTCCCTACCCCGGAAGGGGAGGACTTGGCCGGAGGGCCAAGCCATGAAGAAGAGAGCACTCTGAGTCAAAGAGAGAGCGGGGCACAGCAGAGCATGCAAACGAGTGCCAGAAGGGGGCATTGGACCTCAGAGGAGCTAATCCTCAGAGCAGTCAGTAGACGGCCGTTGTCATGCAAGTGGCTGCTGCCATGCAGAGTATATTGTTGAGCTGGGTTATAAAACTTGGTAATGCTCAGATTACTGATGGCTTTACGTGCCTGGGGTTTCCAAACTGTATTGGGGAAATTGCTGGGACGCAAGTGCCTATCATTTGCCCCTGCATCAGGCCACCAAGTTTATAAACAGAAGGGGTATTTCTTCATGGTGCTCCACGGCCTGGTAGACCACTATGGCAGGTTCACCAACATAAACGCAGGGTGGTCTGGAAAAGTGCACAGTGCTAGGATCTTTCAGAATTCATGCCTGTTTACCTTAATGAAAGGTGCCCCTAGGATCACTACAGACATTAATGGGGTGGAGACTGGGTCCTGGCTGAGGGACTTCACTGGCTGAGGGCCTAATAGCAAGCACTACAGCAGAGCATTCTGCCTGTGCATTGCCTCCAGGTGCTACTTCTGCATGTCCCTGTCCTTCTTCAGTGTCTCAAGTCATGGCAATGCTGTCCAAGGCAATTTCAGTTCTGTCTTTGGATAGGTGACTGTCTCTCACTCTCTGACATCAGAAGTACCTCCAGCTCTCTATAGTCTCCTCCACCCCACCCCCTGCACCAAACACTTTTTTTTATTATAAATTTACACACAAGTCTGTAAGAAAGCCTCCAAACATCTCATCCTTAGACCTCCATTTCTTCCCCCTCAGGTTGGCCAGCCACTCAGCCATTGGTAAAGGCCCTGTCCTTGGGAGTCTTGCCACTGCAGATGCTATGGCTAGGCAGTAGAACATAAGAATGGCCATATTTGGTCAGACCAATGGTCCATCTAGCTCATTATCCCATCAGTGGCCAATTCCAGGTGCTTTAGAGTGAATGAACAGAACAGGCAATTATCAAGTAATCCATCCCCTGTCCTCAGCATGTGGCAAGCAGAACAGTAGAGGGGGAAAACAGGCAGTTATTGTACAGATTACAGCTATTTCCACAGAAGCAAAGATAGAGGGTGGTGTTTTTTTTTTTTTTTTAAGCTATTTCTGAATTCTATCTGCTGAGATTCATCCCAGTCTTGGGGAGACCTCAGATATGGTACATGTGTGCATGGGAACTACCCTGAAATGTTGTTTATATTCCTGGTTTTGGGTCTGCAGTTCATGGGGTGCTTTGGAGGTACTTGTATGAGGTCAGAGGAGTTAATGAGGTCACTGGGGTGAGATAGTCGTCCTCTCCACCTCCCCTTCAGGCTGTCCAGATTCTCAGTGATGTTACACTGAAGTAGGTGACTAGAAGGCAGAGAATGATCTTATTCAAAAAGTCAAAGGACACACCAGCGAGCTCTGCTGTGAAGTTATTCACTAAGATGGTCCCCACCAGAAGTGCTGCAGGAGTGTAAGGGAATTGTGAGCTATGCTAGGGATAATGACTGTGCTGCTATGTTGCACAATGTCCAGACTAAAACTGAGCAATTTCTTAGTCTGATTCTGCTTCATATCCCCTACAGACATGCTGGGAGTGCAGAGGAAAAATTAATCAGGTTCTGTACTGATTGGCTGAAATCTTAACCACCCCAGAGCTTTTTCTATGAAGCCTGCAAAAAGCCATCAAGAGCTGTACAGCTATGCTATCCTGAAACTAAACTTATTTTCTGGTACAAATCCCATTACAGACATATATGCTTTAGCAGGGACCAGTAGCCTCAATACCTTTAGGGCATGCAATTGCCCATGCCTACGTATACCTCCTATAAACTGTGAATACAAGCTAATTTTTTTTCTGTAAACTGCCACAATCAACTTTTTTGAATTTTGCACAACTAAATAGTATCATTATTTGAATGATAGTGGAGGGAAGGCATAGGTTGCAGCTAGAGCAGAGGGCATAGGTTTGTAAATAGCTAGGGGTCAGGGCTTCAGCACAAGATAGACGCCAACTGCCTAGCTGATCCAGCTACCATTTTGAAAACATGTCTGGGGGGCAAGAACGAAAGGGGACCATGTTGGGGGAAGGAGGGCAGTGGGAGGTGGAGACTTGGAAAGTCTCCTAGTTCATACCCACCCACAATGGGAGCAGCCATGGGACCCCCGGAACAGAACCTAGCACAGCAGTATAGCATAATAATAGTAAGTTGTGAAGATAGATATTTACATCACAAGGTCCCCTTGATAAGATCAATAGGATTTTTCTCCTGTGTCTTGGGCTAGAAATCGGGCTGGCTTCCTACATGGCTACCCTCAGGCTCCTAAGAGCATAGGTGCTGGAACAAGGGGTTCCTGCAGCACCCCCTGGCTTGAAGTGGTTTCCATTATACACAGGGTTTACAGTTTGCTTCAATGGCTCTCAGCACCCCCACTATAAAAATTGTTCCAGCACCCCTGCTTGAGATCCAAAGAGATCCTGATGGGTCAGAGAGATCTCTCCACTATCCTCATCCTTCTCCAATGACCCTTATCCTTAGGGCTCCAGTTTCCG
Source organism: Terrapene triunguis (assembly GCF_002925995.2). Classification (NCBI taxonomy): domain Eukaryota; kingdom Metazoa; phylum Chordata; order Testudines; family Emydidae; genus Terrapene; species Terrapene triunguis. The sequence goes on from NW_020664409.1 coordinate 11,796,045, forward strand.
CACAGTTCTTAGAGACGTCCACTCTCCGCAAGGGCGTTGGGCTCTGTAGTGGCGTGCTGGCAAAAAATCTTGTCCAGCTCTTCATAAAATGGACAGGTCAAATGGGCAGCACCAGACTTTCTTCTGTCATCCCTGGTTTTTCTGTACATTTTTTCCTGGCTGTGTGGTATGTTTTTTTTTTTTTTTTTAATATAGCACTGGTAGGCAGCCTGGTTGTGACCCTTTTTGGCCACATGTTTTGAGATCTTCTCAATACGTTTTTCTTATTGCAGGAGCTGCCTGCATCAGCTCCAAGTGCCTGTGCAAGGCATGGTGGAATGTTGCTGCAGTAATGTCACTGCAGTGCTAATATATCCAAATCCAGGAGCAAATGGGCTGATCCTGGCCCTATGCCAGTTCTTAAATGGGGGAGGGAACATCTGGTCAACTTGACCCCAGAGCCAGGGCTGGCTCCAGGTTTTTTGCCGCCCCAAGCCAAAAAAAAAGGGGGGGGGGAAACGGAGTGCTGCCGCCGAAGAGCAAAAAAAAAGCCGGAGTACTGCCCCTTGAAAAGAGCTGCCCGCAAAGGGCCGGAATGCCGCCCCTTAAAAAAGACCGCCCCAAGCACATGCTTGGGGTGCTGGTGCCTAGAGCCAGCCCTACCCAGAGCAGTGGAAAGTATACAGGGGACAGACAGATTGGTCACATATTCCCACAAAGCAGTGTGGGATGGTAGTTGAACTACTAAAGTAGGGCACAGCAACATTGTGTCCACACAAACACTAGTCAGCACATACTCAGCCTGCATCAAATTTAGTATGCTTTGAAAGAGGACTCCAGAATTTGAACCAAGTAGGGAGTTAGTGGGCTTTACTACCACAAAGTAGTAATGCATAGTGTACTGTATCCTTTTTACACCGCAAGACCTATTAAAAACACTGTGGGGGTAAGGACTCTATTAGAAAGAGTAGACTAGAATTACAATAATTCATTAATCTTGCTAGGAACCTTGTCTTCTTTTTGTACAGCACTTTGTCCTAATCAAATCAGGAATGGGAACGCCACCACCAATTACCTAACATTAAATTCCTTTTATTCTATGAATAAATAATAAAAAGGTTTAGTTGCATGTGTTGACATTTCCATTCCTTAATGTGTCTGGAATATTGGGGGGGGAGGGTTATAATTATATTGATATGACAAAAATATTAAATGCCAGACTGAGAAACAATTGTTGCAAGCAAGGAATAAAAGCTTCTTTTTAGCTGTACTTCCATCTTTAGCCAAATATGTATTTCCTTCTATATCACCTATAAATGTTTTCATTGACCCTCTGAACCTTCTCTCTGAATATGGAAGTGAGAGTCACCTAACAATTTTTTTTAGACGCTTCTCTTTAGAAGTACATTCGCCCTCTGTTAGAAGCTCAGGCTAAGGACTAGGGTGTGTTGTCATAACAACCGATATACACACCATGTACGCATCAGGTTCAGAAATGAGCTCAGCATAACAAAAGCTTTTCAAAGGGGACAGTGGGGACTGAATGTAACATGAACAGCTGCAATAGAGTTACAGTAAAAGTAAATGCGAATGGCCTGATACTGAAGTTGTTATACAGGCAAACTCCCATTGAAGTCTAAATCCCGTTTTAAAAAATGTGCAGATATCATCTAAATATAGGCTACTTGGCCATCCTTCCCCACCCACAGCCTCCCACTCCATCCTCTATTTCCTTTTCAGCTTGAGCAGCAATGAAGTCAAAGTGGCTTCTGCTTGTTTCAAGTTTGAAGTGAGCAATTTAACACTGCTATTGTTTTTAAAAGAAAGGCTCTGATCCTGTTCCCATTACACTCCATAGGAGTTTTGATATTGACTGCAATGGGTCCAGGCTGAGGGGGGGAATAAAGTGGTTTAAGCCATCTTTGTGCCCTCCCAATTCTGGGCTGCTGCAGGGGCAACGCTACCTAACAATCAGAACTAAAGGAGAGGGAGTGCATCTCATTTTGGTGCCATGAGTGGGTGGTGCTTGGGAGATATCACTTCCCTCCCACAATCTGACCCATCGAGCCAAATGGTCAGAAGGGAGCATAGAGCCCGGGGCAGGAGGGTGGGGGAGAAGCTGAGCATCTGAACTCTAACAAGGTAGAGCCAATCCTGCAGACCCAAATGGGGCAACTAAGCTCCACCAAAAGCGAACAAAGCCCAAGGAGCTTTGTCTGAGGCACCCAGTGGACCATGCATGATCATACTTCCAATGTCTGCACAATCAACTGAGAGTGGAGTCTCATTTTGTCATCACAAGTACATGGAGCTTGTCTTGTGGACAGAGCTCAGTAGAGAAGCACTATTTTCCTTCCCCAACCCCCCCACCCCAGAGTCCTGATCCCAATTTAGTGCCAGAAGTGTCATTTTTCTATGATTCACTTTCAAGTTGCCAGCGATGTAGGAACCGGTACAGAAGTTCTGTCTTGTGGACACTGCAATCAATTTTTTCCCCCTCATAGGCATTTAAAAACTGCCAGAGTATGCACCTCGGTCCTATTCCTACATATGTGGAGCACCACTACTAGTAGAACATGTTAAGGCAGATGCTTCCAGGGCATCAGCAGTGGCAGCACCAGGCCTGTTACCATACACAGACTAGGTTACTGAACATGTTGTAAAATAATTAGTCAGCGTGAGGGCTTTTGTGGTTAACTTATGTGTTTAAAAATGAGGTATTTTCTAATTCAGTGCAGTTTTGCCTATGCAATTTTGCACTGAAAAAATCCCAGCTGCCAGAGGTGCTGCTGCTGTACTGCAAAACCTTCTGTAAGTCTGCCCTTTTTTATTCAAATATAACAGTTTCATAGAATTTAACTTGGATGCCCCATGACTTCAGTTAAACAACAGGAAACTAAACTGCTGTGTGCCACGGGCAGAGCACAGGAGAGACTGCGGTGGCACCAGTGCTCAGGGCCCTTGCAATGGCAGGGAATTGATTAGGTCAGATACATACAGATGACCCCACAAGGCGATCTGCATCCCATGCTGCAGAGGAAGGCAAAAAAAACACAAGGTCCCTGCCAATCCCACCTGGGGTGGGGTGGGGGAAGAGAATTCTGGCAATCTGTTTGTTAGACCCTGAGCACATGAGCAAGACACATCAGCCAAGCATCTAAAACAGGGGATTCTCTATACAACATCAGAGCACTGGTCCACCCCAACTGGTATCCCATCTCTAAGCTTCAGAGGAAGGCTCCTGCTCCTAACCCTCCCCTACCCTCTTGCCCCCACTGGTAACTGTGCATTGGGAGGGTGAATCCTCACTGACCACTGCAGACAGCCATCTAAAGCCCTGAAGCATGAGCTCTGATTGTAGGCATGATAATAAAGAGCTACAAGTGTTATGAGAATGCTGAGGGCAACGTAGGCAATCCTGCTCTCCCCAAGACCCATAAAGGAAGAGGATGAACAGGGGTATCATAGATTCACAGATTGCAAGGCCAGATAGGACCACCATGACCATCAAGCCTGAACCACTCCCTGCCTTACTCCCCCCCCCCCCCCCCCACACACACTGCAGTATTTCTCCCAGACGCTGGCTCAAAACATATCTTTTAGAAAGATATCTAATTTCATTTTAAAGTGATGGTGAGTCCACCATCTCTCTTGGTAAGCCATTCCCATGTTTAAACACCTTCACTGCTGCTTATTTAACGCTGAATTTATCCAACTTCAATTCCCAACCACTGGATCTTGCTTTGCCTTGTCAGCAAGACTGAAGAACCCTCCCCCCCACTATCAGATTTCTTTTCCAGGTGTAAGTACCTAGACATGGTGATCAAGTCACCTCTCAATCTGCTGTTTGATAAGCTGAATAAGTTGAACATAAGAATGGTCTGACCCAGTATGGCCAAAGGTCCATCTAGTCCAGTATCCTGTCTTCTGACAGTGGCCAATGCCAGGTGCTTCAGAGGGAATAAACGGAGCAGGTAATCATCAAGTGATCCATTCCCGGTCGCTCATTCTCAGCTTCTGGTAAACAGAGGCTAGGGACACCATCCCTGCCCATCCTGGCTAATAACCATTGATGGACCTATCCAGTTCTTTTTTGAAACCTGTTATAGTCTTGGCCTTCACAACATCCTCTGTCAAAGAGTTCCACAGGTTGACTATGCATTGTGTGAAGAAATACTTCCTTTTATTTGTTTTAAACCTGCTGCCTATTAATTTCATTTGGTGACACCTAGTTCCTGTGTTATGAAAAGGAGTAAATAGGACTGTCAAGCGATTAAAAAATTAATCATGATTAATTGTGCAATAAAAAAAATAATCATGATTAATTGCAGAATTAATTGCGCTCTTAAGCAATAGTAGAATAGTATTTATATAAATATTTTTGGATGTTTTCCACATTTTCAAATATATTGATTTCAATTACAACACAGAATACAAAGAGTACAGTGCTCAGTTTATTTTTTATTATAAAGATTTACACTGTAAAAATAAAAGAAATAGTATTTTTCAATTCACTTAATACAAGTACCATAGTGCAATCTCTCTCATGAAAGTTGAACTTACAAATGTAGAATTATGTACAAAAAATAAGTGGAATGGTGGCCAAAGCATGAAGGGGCATACAAATGTTTAGCATATCTGGCATGTAAGGGGCATACAAATGTTTAGCACATCTTGTGTTGCCAGCTACAAAAGTGCCATGCGAAAGCCGGTTCTCCCTTTCAGGTGACGTATATAAGAAGCCAGCAGCATTATCTCCTGTAAATGTAAACAAACTAATTTGTCTTAGTGATTGGCTGAACAAGAAGTAGGACTGAGTGGACTTGTAGGCTCTAAAGTTTTACACTGTTTTGTTTGAGTGCAGTTATGTAACCCCAACCACCCCCAAAAATCTACATTTGTAAGTTGCACTTTCATGATAAAGAGATTGCACTACAGTACTTGTATTTTTCAATTCACCTAATACAATTTCTTTTGTTTAGCAGTTTTACAGTGCAAATATTTGTAATCAAAATAATATAAAGTGAGCACTGTACACTTTGTATTCTGTGTTGTAATTGAAATCAATATATTTGAAAATATAGAAAAACATCCAAAAATATTTAATAAATTTCAATTAGTATTCTATTGTTTTACAGTGCGATTAAAACTGCGATTAATCACGATTAATTTTTTTGAGTTAATGGCGTGAGTTAACTGCGATTAATCGACAGCCCTATAAATAACACTTCCTTATTTACTTTCTCCACACCAGTCATGATTTTATAGACCTCTATCATATCCCCCCTTAGTCGTCTCTTTTCAAAGCTGAACAGTCCCAGTCTTATTAATCTCTCCTCATATGGAAGTTGTTCCATACCCCTAATCATTTTTGTTCCCCTTTTCTGTACCTTTCCCAATTCCAATACATCTTTTTAGAGATGGGGCGGCCACATCTGCACGCAGTATTCAAGATGTTGGCATACCATGTTTTTATATTGAGGCAACATGATATTTTCTGTCTTATTATCTATCCCTTTTTTAATGATTCCCAACATTCGGTTAGCTTTTTTGACTGCCGCTGCACACTGAGTGGATGTTTTTAGAAAACTATCCACAATGACTCCAAGATCTTGCTTTTGAGTGGTGACAGCTAATTTAGGCCCCCACCATTTTATGTGCATAGTTGGGATTATGTTTTCCAGTGTGCATTACTTTGCATTTATCAACACTGAATTTCATCTGCCATTTTGTTGCCCAGTTTAGTGAGGTCCCTTTGTAACTCTTTGCAGTCTGCTTTGGACTTTACAATCTTGAGTAGTTTTAGATCATCTGCAAATTTTGCCACCCCCTTTCCAGATCATATATGAAAATATTGAATAGTACTGGTCCCAGTACAGATCTCTGAGGGACACCACTGTTTACCTCTCTCCATTCTGAAAACTGACCGTTTATTCCTACCCTTTGTTTCCTATCTTTTAACCAGTTACCGATCCATGAGAGGACCTTCCCTCTTATCCCAGGACAGCTCATTTTGCTTGAGAGCCTTTGATGAGGGACCTTGTCAAAGGATTTCTAAAAATCAAAGTACACTATATCCACTGGATCACCCTTGTCCACATGCTTGTTTACCCCCTCAAAAAATTCTAGTAGATTGGTGAGGCATGATTTCCCTTTACAAAAACCATGTTGACTTTCCCCAACAAATCATGTTCATCTGTGTGTCTGATAATTCTGTTCTTTATTATAGTTTCAACCAGTTTGCCCAGTACTGAAGTTAGGCTTACCAGCCTGTAATTGCCGGGATCATCTCTGGAGCCTTTTTAAAAATTGGTGTCACATCAGCTATCCTCCAATCATCTGGTACAGAAGTTAATTGAAGTGATAGGTTACATAGCACAGTTAGTAGTTCTGCAATTTTATATTTGAGTTCTTTCAGAACTCTTGGGTGAATAATAAGTCACCAGGAACAGATGGTACTGTTTAGTTTATCAATTTGTTCCAAAACCACCTCTAATGACACATCAACCTGGGACAGTTCCTCAGATTTGTTATCTAAAAAGAATGGCTCAGGTTTGGGAATTTCCCTCACATCCTCAGCCATGAAGAATGCAGAGAATTCATTTAGTTTCTCCGCAATAGCCTTACTGTCCTTGAGTGCTCCTTCAGATCTTGATCGTCCAGTGGCCCCACTGATTGTTTAGCAGGCTTTCTGCTTCTGATATACTTTAAAAAATTGCTGTTAATTTTTGAGTCTTTGGCTAGCTGTTCTTCATATTCCTTTTTGGCCTTCCTAATTATATTTTTACACTTCACTTACCAGAGTTTACGTTCCTTTCTATTTTTCTCAATAGGATTTAACTTCCACTTTTTGAAGGATGCCTTTTTTGCCTCTCACTGCTTCTTTTACTTTGTTGTTTAGCCACAGTGGCACTTTTTTTGTTCTCTTAGTATGTTTTTTAATTTGGGGTATACATTTAAGTTGAACCTCTATTATGGTGTCTTTAAAAAGTTTCCATGCAGCTTGCAGGGATTTCACTTTTGGTACTGTACCTTTTAATTTCTGTTTTAACTAACTTCCCCTTTTTTGTGTAGTTCCCCTTTCTGAAATTAAATGCTACCATGTTGGGCTGCTGTGGTGTCCCCTGCCCCGCCTCCACCCCCCCACAGGGAAGTTAAGTCTAATTATATTATGGTCACTATTACCAAGCAGTCCTGCTATATTCACCTTTTGGACCAGATCCTGTGCTCCACTTAAATTAAGAATTGCCTCTTCCTTTGTGGGTTCCAGGACTAGCTGCTCCAAGAAGCAATCATTTAAGGTATCAAAAAACTTTATCTCTGCATTCCTTCCTGAGGTGACATGTACCCAGTCAATATGGAGATAGTTGAAATCCCCATTATTGAGTTTTTTATTTTTATAGCCTCTCTAATCTCCCTGAGCATTTCACAGTCATTATCACCATCCAGGTCAGGTGGCCGGTAGTATATCACTACTGCTATAGTCTTATTATTCAAGCATGGAATTACTATCCGGACAGTTTGGTTCATTTAAGATTTTTACTTCATTTGACTCTTTTATGCTTTCTTTCGCATATAGTGCCACTCCCCCACCAGCACGACCTGTTCTGTCCTTCTGATATATTTTGTATTCTGGTATTACTGTGTCCTACTGATTATCCTCATTCCACCAAGTTTCTGTGATGCCTATTATATCAATATCCTCATTCAATACAAGGCACTCTAGTTCACCGATCTTATTGTTTAGATGTCTAGCATTTGTATTTAAGCACTTAAAAATTACTTTTCAGCTGTCTGCCATTACGTGATGTAAATGAATGGGACTCTCATTTGACTGTTTTTCATCAGATCCTTCCCGTATTTTATCTTCCATCCTCTCTTCCTTACTAGGACATAGAGAATCTCCGTTAATAGTTGAGCTCCTTTAACCTCACATCATATGGCTTGTTTTCCCCTGGATCATTTTGAGGTCTTCCTTTGACTTCTTTCCAGTATCTCCCCTCCTTTCTTGAAGTGTGGACACCAGAACTGAAGACAGTATTTTAGTAGCAGTCTTACCAATGCTGTGTACAGGGGCACTTCCCTACTTGATATCTCCTTTTTATACATCCAAGCAACACATTATCTCTTTTTTTGCCATAGCACTGTACTGAGAATTCATGTTGAGGTGATTATCTACAATGACCTCTAAATCCTTTTGCGTTTTGAAAAGCAGTGATAGGGTCTCCCATCCTGTAGATATAATGTGTGGTCCTTGTTCTCAGATGTATTACCTCACTTTTGGCATATTAAAATGCATTTTGTTGGATTATGACTATTTAAATAGCTGATTCACATCACTCCGTAACAGTATTTATTATCCCCACCAATCCTTCTGTCATCTGCAAACTTTACCAGTCAAGATTCTATGTCATCATCTAGATCACAAATAAAAATAACGTTGGACCAAGAACCAGTCCCTGTGGGACCCTGCTCATTGATAACTCCCCATTATCAACTACATTTGAAGATTATTTGTAACCAGTTTTTAACTCCTTAACATGTGCCCTTAATTCCATATAATGCAAGTTTTTTGGGCTGAATGCACTTCTGTGGTCTGAAAAGTAATATGTTTGTAGGCACTGTTATTATTTGGGTTCAATTTTAATCTTGTAGGTTTTTCATTTTAAATAACTAGGTCTAGTTTAACTGAAATTTTATTATTTAAAAATGTACATCTATACAGTGAGTTTTATTCTTATATCTAATACCAAATGCAATTTGTCTAACAGTTACTAATTGCTCAAGATGTTTTGAAACTTGATGACAAGCTTATTTTATTTTTATTCTACATTGTCTTGCCAACTTATGGAACATGTTTGTCAATTTTTTCGATAATTATTTTATTGAGCTAACATCTTGAAATTATCAGTATAGTTAAAATTTACAGCTAAATTTATTCATTCTCTCTCAATTTATAAATACTAATCGGCACCTACTGAATGCATATAGAGTTGACTGCTGCTTTGAAGTAAATGGTGTCAAATCTTCTAAAGTAAAGAGATTCAATTATCATAAACATCAAAGCACCTAGTGAATGGAGCTCTGGAGAATGACTGATGTGGAAATGAGGAAGTGTTTGTTTCTCACATCAAAAACTGAGCAATGCTAAATAAAAAGCTATGTATTTTTCTGCTGTTAATTATGTCATGGAAAGACTTGTACTTTATTGGGAGGCTATTCTCCCCTCTGGGTCATGTGTAACTTTCATTAATGTTAAGGAGAGTGATGCATGTGCATCTCTTAGGGAAAAAAAGCTACATTCCATCACTGGGTATAGGGCTTACTAGAAACACTTATAGTCTGACCTCTCCCCAGGACCAGTGTCAGTCTCCTTTCTGAGCTACTGGGACTCAGCTCTGGTGAGTCCTACTTCCTATACTAGTTCTGGAAGATAACTTCTGAATATAATTTCAGAATCCTGTGATTTAAAATAAAAGCTTTAAATGACAAGACCACATGCTCGTCAGTTCCATCAAGTGGGCTTAATACTAATGGCATAATGTTGTAACCTGCAAAAAAAATTAAAGATGGGATTGGTCATAAAAATGGAAGAATGCATTCCACTCTATTGTTTGAGTGCAGGTCTCCTTGAGGGAGGCTAGATTAGTTATGGTCCTTCTGGGGCTTTTAAAATGTATGTTCAGTAATTATTTTTATCACTTTCATCTCTGGAGTTTTTCAAACAACAATCAATTTAGAGTTCACTTCCTCTCTGACACTGCACTATTGCTTTACGGCTTCTTAGTCTTATCTCGTGTCTTTAAAACCCCAATATAACGAATTTGGCTGGTTGTCTTAATTTGTGTTATGCAATGTTGTTGAAGCCATGTTGGTCCTGAGACAAGGTGGGTCTTTTCAATGTTCCACTAATCCTTTTGCTCTCAAAGGAGTGACACATTGAAGAACTAAGCTTGAATGCACAGACAAGAAATGAAAAGGAACACCACAAATTAAAGAGACAAGGTAGGTGACATAGTATCTTTCTTTGGACCAATTTCTGTTAGTGAGAAAGACAAGCTTTCGAGCTTATGCAGAGCTCTTCTTCAGGTCTGGGAAACCTATTCAGAGTGTCACAACTAAAAACAAGGTGAAACAGATTGTTTAGCATAAGTAGTTGGCACATATTTCAAGGGACCACTCAAGGAGAAGGGGCCCATTAACACCCTTCCAGTCATAGCGGGGAAAGGGAAGGGAGGGGGGGAAAGGGCGGTGGGAAAGGCAGCTGAGAGAGGCATTGTTAGTAGGTTATAGATTGTTGCAGTAAACCATAAATCCAGTGTGTTTATTCAGTCCATGATTTTTAGTGTCTAGCAAAGTTATGAATTTAAGCTCCCAGGCTAATTTTTGAAGGTATTGTGCAGATTTTCTTTGTGAATGAGAACTGAGAGGTCAGATATAGTGATAGTTTTGTGAAAAGTTCACCCACATTTTCCTGTGTGAGTTCATTCGAAAGACTAGTGATTGTCTGGTTTCACCCACATAGTTGCTGAGGCATTTAGTGCACTGGATGAGATACTCCACCTGTTCTGATAGGCATGCGTAGGACCCATGGATCTTGTAAGTGCAAGATGTGTTATGGGGGGTGTTGATCATTGTAGCAGTGGAGATAGGTCTATAGGTTTTACATCTGTTGTTCTGGCAGGGTCTGGCGTCACTTTCATGTGTACTGGTCTACGGAGAGCTTGCTTCCAATGATGAGCTTGGAGAGGCTAGGGGGTTGTCTGAAGGCCAGAAGAGAAGGTTCAGGAAATATTTCTTTCAAGATAGGGTCCCCAGCCAGTATGGGGTGTAGTTGTTTTATGATATCCAGTATTGGTTCCAGTGGGGGCTGGTAGGTGACAACTAGGGGTGTGTGGTAAGAGTGGGTTTTATTTTTGTATTGAAACAGGTTCCCTTGAGGTATTTGGGTGGCCCATTCCATGATGCGATCGACTTCTCTGATGGAGTATCCTGGTCTGGTGAAGGTGATTTTAAGTGTGTAAAGGTATATAGCCTGGACTTTCCACGGAGCATATTCTGTGGTATCTGAGTGCCTGGCTGTAGATAATGGATTTCTTGTTGTGTTTGGGGTGGTTACTGGATCTGTGAAGGTAGGTGTGGTGATCTGTAGCTTTCTTGTATATAGCAGTCTGCAGGGTTCCATTGTTGAAGCTGATTGTGGTGTCCAAGAAGTGGATGCTAGTGTGGAAGTGTTCCCGAGAGAGTTTAATAGATGCGTGGCTATTGTTGAAGTGGTGGTGGAAACTGACGGGTTGGCTCACAGAAACCCCCTTGGGAGCTGCGACCTAATGTGCAAAAAGACTACCCCTGCTTCTGTTTTCCCTGCCAGCTCAGGACTCCAGCACCCTGTCTTGCTGAGCCAGACACTCCCATCTGCTCCAACACAGACCCAAGGTCTGGATCACTTGTCCCAAAGCTGCAAGTTGACCTGAAAACAGCTCACAAAAGTGTGCTTGTCCTTAGCACTCAGATGCCCAACTCCCAATGGGGTCTAAACCCAAATAAATCCGTTTTACCCTGCATAAAGCTAATGCAGGGCAAACTCATAACTTGTTCGTCCTCTATAACACTGATAGAGAGATATGCACAGTTGTTTGCTCCCCCAGGTATTAATACATACTCTGAGTAAATTACTAAGTAAAAAAGTGATTTTATTAAATACGGAAAATAGGATTTAAGTGGTTCCAAGTAGCAACAGACAGAACAAAGTAAGTTGCCAAGTAAAATAAAATAAAATGCACAAATCTATGTCTAATCAAATTAAATACAGATAAGTTCCTCACCAGTTCCAGAATGCTCCCTTTTACAGGCTAATCTCCTTTTAGCCTGGGTCCAGCAATCACTCACACCCCCTGTAGTTACTGTCCTTTGTTCCAGTTCCCTTCAAGTATCCTGGGGGGGTGGAGAGGCTCCTTCCTTAGCCAGCTCAAGACAAAATGGAGGGGTCCCCCACGGGTTTAAATAGACTCTCTCTTGTGGTTGGAGACCCCCCTCCTATGCAAAGTCCAGCTCCAAGATGGAGTTCTGGAGTCACCTGGGCAAGTCACATGTCCCTGCATGACTCAGTCTTTACAGGCCAAAGCCGTTGTCCACATGGTATCTTGCATGTCTCCAGGAATACTTCTTATGTGGATTAGAGCATTCCAAGATGCATTGTTCCCCAAGTGTTTCCTGATCAGGTACTTAACCTGGCGAATTCCTTTCTAAAGAAGCTGACCAAATGCCTCCCAAAGCTTACTTAGAAACCAAGCAAGCATTCAGCCCATATTCTTAACCTCAAGTAGAAAATGATATATATATAGATAGATAGATAGATAGATACAAATAGGATGAATAGATATAGTATACCATAACCTTTACGGAGATATGTTACATGGCACAGGCAGCACAAAACATATTCCAGTTATATCATACGTACATTTATAAGCACCCCCCCATAAAGCCTTATGGGGTACACTGTCACACCCTCCCCCTGAACTTACTGCCAGAGAGTTGGACACTGTCCATGGCGGAGGCAGTATACCTAAAGTTCCTCTTTTCTGGACAGGGCATCTGCTACCCAGTTCTCCTTTCCTTTAATATGAGTAATCTCCATGTCAAACTCCTGTAGGACCAGGATCCAGCGTAGCAGTTTGGAGTTTGTGCCCTTAGTTCGGTGAAGCCATACTAAAGGTGAATGGTCAGTTAGAATTCTGAACCTCCTATTAAAAAGGTAAGGTCTTAATTGTTTGACGGCCCACACAATGGCATAGCATTCCTTCTCTATGACAGAGTAATTCTGTTCGGCCGGGGACAGTTTTTTGCTCAGGAAGGCAATGGGATGCTTCTTACTGTCTTCCCCTGTCTGCATCAGCACAGCACCGAACCCTGTGTCTGATGCATCAGTACACAATTCAAAAGGCTTTTCAAAGTCAGGGCTGGCCAGCACAGGCTCTGCAGACAGGAGTGCTTTTACCTTGTTGAAGCCTTTTTGGCATGCCTCTGACCAAATGACCTTATTAGGTTGATGCTTTTTACATAAGTCTGTGATTGGGGATACAACGTCACTGAACCCCTCCACGAACCTCCTGTAATAGTGTGGCAGCTCCCAAGGGGGTTTCTGTGATCCAACCCATCACAGAAACTTATGAGGAAGATAAAGCGGTCTGCCCACAGAATGAAAATATCATGGAAATATCTCAGGTATGTCACTAGTTTTGTGGTGTATTTGTCCACAATTTTTTCCTAAAGATGGCCCATGAAGAGGCTGGCATAGTGGGGCCCCATCCTAGTACCTACGGCTGTTCCTGTGGTTTGGATTAAGTTTTTGTTGTTGAAGGTAAAATAATTATGGGTGAGGATGAAATGGGCAAGTCTGGCAGTGTGTTTGGGGTGGATATCTGAGAGTTGTTCATTGTCTTGTAGGTATTTTGAGGCAGGCAGCAATGCTATGTATGTTGGTGTATAAGGAGGTGACCTTGCTTGGTGGCAAGCATGAGAGGTGGTTAGTATTCCAGAGTTTCTGGAGGAAGATGGTCCTTTGTGGATACATCCATGATATTTTTCATCCTCTGGACAGGCTACCTAAACTCCCTCATAGATTTTCACCACAACTTCAGCAACCTCCATCCATCCAACTCTCTCTGGAACACTCCCACACTAGCATCAACTTCTCAGATAACACAATCCGCTTCAGCTATGGAACCCTGTGGACAAGAAAGCCATAGATCACCACATCTATCTTCACAGATCCAGTAACCACCCCAAACACATATTTGGCACAGGTCTACAACTATTACATTGAGGAGTGCAGTTTCCATATTTCCAAAGAAATAGCTTTTGGCCAACTAACTCATTATTGTGCTTTTGACTGCCTCTAATTGACCACCTTCTTTTGAAACCTTCTTCCCAAATTACACCCAAATGACTTTACTATGTTTCCATGGACTGAACTCTAGATGTCACTCCTTTTTCATGCTACCCACTACATGACATGATAACCACAAACTGATAAGGGCAAGTCTGATATATATTTTGTTCAGTAGAAGGTACTGGTACGTATGTATGTACATATGTGCATGCACACACACACAAACAGCACGTCACTCCCACACATCAGAGGAAGAAAGTGGAACAAGCTGGGCACACTGTGTTGTGTTCACACCTTGACACCAATGACACACCCTTGATCTGGGAGAACACTTTCTGTGAAAGTCTCCACGTCAGCTATAATTAATTCGGGGTGAAAAACCACCCTGTGCAGGAGGCCAGCACAAGGCCTATATATTACCTCACACTAGGGCTTAAATGGGGACTTAAGGGATGCATAGCCCTTGTGCTGACCCTCTGCCCAGATGTAAATTTCACCCTATAGGATTTTATGTAGGGGTTTACCACAAAGCTATTTAGCACAGGTGTTTATGCAATTGTGACATGTTCAGAAAACCAAGTGATCACTGATTCTCAGCCTCTCATTTCCAACTGAGTAGTGCAGTCATCTGTTGTGAACACAACATCGTCTAATGCACATAAATGGAAACAATGGCTCATGACAATGCAGAGACTTTCTTACACTGCCTCTGATTCTTTACAGGCATTGCTTTATGCATATAGGAAACCCTTGTTAATTCACATCTTTGTGGCTATTAATTTATTTTGACAATTATAGTCTAGTTTCAAGTGGTTATGACATAGTACATTCGTAACAGGTTCTGTAGCATAGTTAACAAAAATAGTGATGTCTTAAGGCTTGTCTACGCTTAAAACAGTACAGCAGCACGGCTGTGCCAATGTAGTGCTTCAGTGTGGACACTATCTGTAAAAACAGGAGAGGTTCTCCCATCAGCATTGGTAACTCACCTTCCCAAGAGGCAGTTGCTAGGTCGATGGTGGAAGAATTTTTCCAACTTAGCGCTGTCTATACAGGGACTTAGGTTAGCTTAACACCATCGTTCAGGGGTATGGATTTTTAACACCCCTGATCGACATAGTTAAACCAACCTAATTTTCTAGTCTAGGCCAAGCCTTTATAATATGAAGTCTCGCTACAGCAGTCTGCTATTAAATCTTTCCTGAGAAGTAGGGTGAGATCGCTGTAGCTTTGTGAGAATTATCATGTTTGCAGATAACTCCAGTGAGAATTATTGAAGTTCTGTTGTTTTTAAAAGGGGGAAACAGCGTTTTTAATATGTGAAGGCTATAATTATGGGGCACATCATAACCCAGTAAAAGATGGAGAAAAACAAAACACATAAATGTACTTGTGGTGTTGAGGGTTTTTTTAAGCTGTTTTGAAGATTTTTTTTTTTTTTTTTTTTTTTTTTTTTTGCTTTCTTGCTCACGTTGTTGCTAACTTACATATTTCCTTGGTAATTTTACATTTCATCGTCTGTAAGTTACTACATATTATAAAAATACATATAATGCTTGTTCATCACCAACTGTACTCTCAGAGGGCTTGTTGCAAGCACACCAGGCTGCTTTCAAATTCCCTGATTTTAATGTGTAAAAAGAAAGCGTTTCCAACTCCTTTGACACAGTTCTAATAACAGCTGAGCACCTTTATTGGAGGTGATATTTAAAACATACACACAAACCTCCTGAGGTCTTTGCAATATGAAATTCTTGTTACTCTAATTTGTATGCAAAATAAGCATGCAAATCCATTATAGTTTTACATTTACTTAACAACTAAGCGTTAGCATAATATGAGTACATCTATAACAAATGCTCAGTGAAAACAGGTTTTGAATGACAATGGTAGAACATTAGTCATAGTTAGATATTTTTCTCTACACACTAAAGGTCCTGAAAAGACACAGATTTATGCCTTTGACATCCCTGAAAATGTATGAATTTAAATAAATTCTGAATAGACCCCTTGAAGTTGAAACACTGCCCACACAAAATCAGAACTTCATGAAACTGTCTGCATGTTATATTTTTTTTCAAAGAACATTCCCTTTATGTAACAGACAAAAGACAGACCTTGTATCTAATATTTCATAAACTCTACCCAAAAAAAAAGCAAATACATTTAAAAGCCTACCATATTACCACTAACAATTAAGGGGAAGACAATAGTAGTGAATAGTGGGAAATACAATCTATTTTGAACCTTTACTGCACACTTAGGACATGTCTACACTAGGAACTTTGGTTGACGCAAGTTACGTCGGCATAAAGCCGCTGCAGTTAGTATATTGTTTGTGTACGTGCGACCTTGGGTCAGCAGTGGAGTGCTTGTATCAATGCAGAGTGCAGTGTCCCAGGGGTAGGTATCCCAGTATGCAACCCACCACTGTCCAGAGCACTGTTTTTTGGGAAGTTTGGACAATGCATGGTGGGGCCAAAACAACTCATGCAAGACTGACTGGGAGCAAGGAGTCAATTTCCCAGCATGCAACTGTCTCAGTCCCATAATGTCCTCTATATCCCATAATTTTTGCACCTTTTTAAAAAATCCCATAAACCAGCATGGCCCTCCTCGCTGTTCCCCATCTCTGACAGAAGCATAGAGCCTACACAGCTCTACACCAGTGTTTCTCAAACTGGGGCTGCCGCTTGTGTAGGGAAAGCCCCTGGCAGGCCGGGCTGGTTTGTTTACCTGCCCTGTCTGCAGGTCTGGCCGATTGCGGCTCCCATGGTCACGGTTCGCCGCTCCAGGCCAATGGGGGCTGCTGGAAGCAGCGCGGGCCAAGGCACGTACTGGCTGCCGCTTCCAGCAGCTTCCATTGGCCTGGACCAGCGAACCGCGGCCAGTGGGAGCCGCGATCGGATGAACCTGCGGACGGGGCAGGTAAACAAACCGGCCCGGCCCACCAGGGGCTTTCCCTACACAAGCAGTGGCCCCAGTTTGAGAAACACTGCTCTACACTCTATGCTCCTCCGCTGAGCAGCCAGTCTGATCTCTTGCAACAATGAGAGGCAGCTTGATAGCATGAAAGGCAGCCTGGTCTAATGGACTAAACACAGGGCTCAGACTAGGGCCCCGTGTATTCCAATCCCAGCTCTGATATTGACTGCTTCTATGGCCTTAGATAAGTCACTTAACATTTCTGCTTTAATTTCCCTCATCTGTGAGATAGAGATAATACTACTTACCTACTTCACTGAGGGATGACAATTTAATAGTTGATTTTGTAATACGATATTGTGACGTTGTGCAGTCTATATGGTTTTATAAAAATATAAGTGAATGTAAGGTAATTGGGATATGCTTCATGCAAAAGGTCTCTTGTAAGGTATCATTACAAAGCTCATAATCTACTAAGTGTGATCATCCTATTTGTAGAAATGTACCACTCTTGTATCTAAAACTAGAAATATAAAACATAACTCTGAGGGCCTATTGTAATTATGTAAAGTGTGGGCCATTAATGATGGTTTGGAATCTTGATGACTCCCATTAACAAGGACCATTGTCTGCAGATGACTGTGTTTACCTGTGAGTCTTCCTGTATGTGTGTGTGCTGGCAAGTGAGTAATGAAGTCTTGCAGTGACATGTGATCATGTCACCTGAACTAAAATCCATCTTTAACCTGGTGCTTTTCCAGTGAGGGGGGGTGAAAACCCAGAGGGACAAAGAGTTCCCGCCTTATGCAAAAGATATATAAAGGGGTGGAAGAGAACAGAGAGAGAGAGGAGCCATCATGGAGAAGCCCCTAGCTAACACCTAAGCTGGAACAAGAGCTGTACCAGGGGAAAGAATTGTGCCCAGGCCTGGAAGGTGTCCAGTCTGAGAAAAACTTACTGAAGCATCTCTGAGGGTGAGATTATCTGTATTTAGTTTGATTAGGCATAGATTTGCGCATTTTATTTTATTTTGCTTGTGACTTACTTTGTTCTGTCTGTTACTACTTGGAACCACTTAAATCCTACTGTCTGTATTTAATAAAATCACTTTTTATTTAGTAATTTACTCAGAGTATGTATTAATACCTGGGGGAGCAAACAGCTGTGCATATCTCTCTATCTGTGTTATAGAGGGCGAACAACTTATGAGTTTGCCCTGCATAAGCTTTATGCAGGGTAAAACAGATTTATCTGGGTTTAGACCCCATTGGGAGTTGGGCATCTGAGTGCTAAAGACAAGCACACTCCTGTGAGCTGTTTTTGGGTAAACTTGCAGCATTGGGACAAGTGATTCAGACCCTGGGTCTGTGTTGAAGTGGACTGGAGTGTCTAATTCAGCAAGACGGGGTGCTGGAGTTCTGAGCTGGCAGGGAAAACAGAAGCAGGGGTAGTCTTTGCACATCGGGTGGCAGCTCCCAAGGGGGTTTCTGTGATCCAACCCGTCACAGATATAATTCACCAGAATACCCTCAAACCCTTCGAAGGCTGAGGACATAGCATTCTCTCAATCCCTGACCATTGCAAAACTGTTATAAAATGTTGGCATCTGTATCAACCAGCAAAAGGATGTGATTTCCCATTCTGCATCAGGGAGAGTAATGGGAGAAAAATACTCCCTCTGTGCTACACCTGACCCTTTATATATAAACTACTTCCCCAGCCCTGTGCAGTTACCTGATTTTAATGGTCAGGATTCAATCACATTTTGGGGAGGAGCGGCAAAAAATTGTTTTGCAGGCTTGTCTAAAAAATACTAAATCTAGCTTCATCAGACTGGTTGCTGCTAGCAGCATTTTAACTCAGTTTCCCTGATTTGATACAAACAGGATTTTTTTTTTCTAACACCAGTGTAATAAAGTAACATTTACTTTCTGATTTCACAAACTCAAGCAAAACGACGTACATTTGCCTGTGTTAAGAGGCAAAAATTAAACAGAAGACTTTGAGATTTTAAAAGTCACAGAGAATCCATCCTATTTGCTTTATTAAATTCCCTTAGTCTGACCCTCAAAGCTACAATTTCAATGCAAAAGCTTTCCTACAGTGTGAAAATGCTCTTTCACACAAAGAAGCATTTTTATAACAGAAAGCTTAAACTGTGCCTCTGGGAAGTTCTCCTTAGAGGACCACATACAAAATGGTGATCACAATAATTGGGTCCTGATAGGACACAGCAAAATCCTCAGTCTGTCTTCCTGGATGACTACATTTTTAAAGAGAGGCCACTGTGGAAGGCTGGGATTCTAGTGACATCAGAAACCAAACAGTGATAGTTTCCTTGCTGCATACTGTGTGTGTGTTGTTTATAAAATGGATATTTATAAACAGAACAGGTACAATGTATCTAGCAAGAATGTAAATTTTTCCACAGTGCCTCAATCCTGATCACTAAGAGCCACATCGAGGCACGAAGGGAGTAATTCAGTCTTAGGGCCAGATCCTTAGGTTTGGCCTCTCAGTACCGGACACTCAAGCCACAGAAAGGAACCCCTTTTGGTTACTATGGTCTCAGTCTGGATTCAAACTAGTAACCTAATAATAAAATATTCCAGAGCCTAGTACCTCTCTCCTAAATCACCCACCCAAGCTTCCCATCCTTTCTTCTCTTAAAATTTTTATTTCCATTTCCATTTTCATTTTAAACCCCCCTCTTTCTTCTGTGCTACAATGTTTCCCAAAGCTAGAGCACTTTTCCCAACCAAAGAAACCTCTTAATTATTCAGCATATCTCCCCTTCTCCGATTTCCCATTCTTTCAGTTTGTATAAACTGGTGTTAGATGCATTTGGCACTATTACCACTAGCTCAAGAGCCAACTGAATTAGGGCAAGTGGATAATTATTAATCAGAATGAGGAGTATGAATGGGGCAGCCTGTGTTAAGACGTTTCCAAATAATTCCCAAACTATTTGTCAATTCTTTCATTGTAAATAATAGGGAATTTAAATTGGAAAAGATTAATATAATCCTAAATAAAGGTGAAACAGGATTGTTTTTTCTTCTGACTAGAAAATAGGAATTGACCATAATGCCATGGAATGCATAAATATTTGCACTACATAAGTACTTGCACAAAAGCAAATATACAACAGGTGACTGATCAGAACCAATGATTAACTCAGTAAATAAAGAGTGTAGGAATGTAGAACACTTCTGCTGAAATTAGTGTTTCTGAAGTCTAGAAATAATGCTTTGAATTTGAAAGGTTCTTATTTTAAACTCTGATTTGGCTTCTGTGACAATATAATGTTCAAGAGGATAACTGTGAGAGTTTGGTATTCATGGGGCAGGATGGATCCTGGTATCTCTGACATTTCAGGATAATTATAATAAACTAGGATATTCAAATGACATTGATTTCTAGGCCCCATATTTGGCACCAGGGCCGGCTTTAGGAAGTGAGGGGCCCGATTCGAACAGTTTTGACGGGGCCCCGGCAGGGATGACTAAAAAAAAACCACATAAAAAAAAACACGTGGGGCTTGTACTCACCGGGCCACGCTCCTAGTCTTTGGCGGCGGGTCCTTCGCTAGCTCCGGGTCTTCGGCGGTACTGAAGGACCTGCCGCCAAAGACCCGGACCGAGTGAAGGACCCGCCGCCAAAGACCTGGAGCGCCGCCGGGTGAGTAAAAATTAAAAAGGTGGCTCTAGCCAGGGAAGGGATTCTCTGGCACTTGCCCCCCACTCTGGGCGTCCCTGCCACTGGGTGCGGGGCCCTCTTAGGCGCGGGGCCCGATTCGGGGGAATTGGTGGAATTGGCCTAAAGCCGGCCCTGTTTGGCACATAGCTTGTTTTTATTGTAGTGTATTTTAACATTTTGTAGTGTGTCCTACTAGGCATTTTCAGTTAAGTTCTCTTTTGCCATACTAGGCCCATAACCTTAAGATGAACAGAGATCGTTTGTCATCCCTTCTTTGTTCCCTTGTACATCTCTGTTGTCTGTCAACAAGTGGTCAGACACTTACTAAAGAAATCCCCACTCTGCTTACTCAGTTTTCTGTATGTATACACATTGTTGCAGAGATTCAATAGAACCATAAGGCCACTGTTCCCTCTTGTGAGCCAGTTAAAAGGGAGTCTTTGAAGCTTGGGATAAACTAGTATGACCTGTCACTTAGGCTAAGACCATCTCAGACAGAAGCAGTTTTGAATATATTAAAGCAGCTGCCACTTCAGCACATGATAGTCATCATGGCAGGGAAGTGATCTACCTCCACCAAGGCCCCCATGAAATAATGAACGATGAACACAATCCCCCAGGCATTTTCCAGTAAAGCCCCTGTCAGCTCAGTGCTAGGCTTGAGTTCCACCAACCAAAGAAGTGGGCAGGCAGTGCTGAGGATGTTCTCCACGCTGTGGCTGCTGTCTGTGAGGTTCCCAAACCGGCCCCATCCGTTCAGTACAGCTGATCCCATACTGAGGGGTGTATTCTTCTGGATTTCCCCCACCCCCGACTTCTTTCTCCCCTTGTGCAATAAACTAATCCACGTTTCTGACCACTCCCACCACGTCCACTACTGACCTGATTCCAGCCCCCCAAGCGAGCAGTTCGGCTGTGGGAGTGTCCGAACTGCCCCGTGCCGCTGTAGGGTTAGAAATGGTGCATGCTCCGGCCCCTTTGGGAGGCAGTGCTGCTGCCCCTCGCCTGCACCACGCCCGAGGTAAGGGGTTGGGGGCACGCAGACGGGCCAGCCCAGGGCCGGGAAGTTTTAGGGCTGCCCCCGTGCTCAGCATCACTCCGGCGGAGGGGGGGGGGAGGGAAGAAGGCGAGCCGCCCGCACGCCCACCCCCCCGGCAGCACTTACTGGAGACCTGCCGGCGCCGAGCCCGGTGCCTCCACAGCCTGGTCCTCACCCAGTGCAGGCGCGGCGGCAGCTCCATGGCCAGCTGCGCGGGGCGCTCCTGGGGGCGGCCGCGGCTGCCCCGGAAAAAGGGCGAGGTAAATCCCCGTCCGGAGCCCGTGACCCGCCAAGGCGGCTGTGCCCGGGAGCCACCTGCCTGCCCGGCGTGCGGCTCTCAGCCCTGGCCGGCAGCGCCCCGCGGACTGCTCATGTTTTATGCATGAAGCTGTTGGGCGCGTAATTTCATCCCGGGCAGGCAGCGGGGGAGGGGGCTCCCTGCCCAGTGTCCTGCCAGCTTGGCTCCTGCCTCCACTGCCAGCTGTACTGCAGCAGCGCCCCAGGCCTGGGTCAGGGCACCGCTGGGCTAGGGCGATACCTGCCCTGCAGAGTTTACAATCCAAGTACCTAACACTGTACCTAAAACCTGGGTCTCGAGCTATATAGTTTACCAGCATCCCCGGGCACACACAACGTGATTTATTGGAGGGACGGAGGTTAAAGTTAAACAATAATACGGTTGAATATTGCTTTAATGAGAAGTTTTTTGAACCATGACTAAAATTGTCCCCCTTTAATAAAATGAGCTCCAAACTCAATGGTTCCGTTGTTAATGCAATCCCTTAATTTGTAGGGGGGCAAACCTCCCCAGTTGTCTATGCCTATGAATATGTTTACTTGGGTGTGTTGTCACCATCCCTCTATAACAGGAAAAATCATCAGCTGAGGGAGAAACTTTTTTTTAAAAAAAAAGAATCAATAATGAGTCTCCCTGAAAATGAAGGAGGCAGCTTACACCCCAGGTGCATCAACTGTGATGTTGTTCCCTATCTAATGTTCTGTGGCTTGAACATTTACAATTAGGCAGTAGAATTCTGAGCTGTGCAAAATGTAGCCATTGAAACTCCAGACCACCTGACTCTTGCTTGGTTTCAGGTTTCCCTAGGAGCTTGAAACTCACACCAGGTTCACAAAAGGTCCATTGGCTGATTTTTGTTTTCATTATGTAACTGAGTAAAAATTGCGCTTTCACCATAACACCAATTGGATGCAGCAGTGTTTTCACTGCATGTCATTTTTGGGCATTCAGTCTCGAGATGGACCCAAGTCATGATGTGAATCCATAACTGGATTTCGAAAGCTAGGAAGCTGAGTAGTGGTTGAATCTGGAATTTGAGTCCTGGCCCATTCTAGTTCATTCACCCCAGAAAGTCAAGGCTAAACTCAGAGTGTAAGCCCAAGTAGGCGTAGATCTACAACCAATTTTGCCAAGTCTCACTCGCTTATTTGAATTTAGAGGTGCTCAGAAGCTAAGGTGATGAATGACATAAAATGACCCATAAATAAAATACATATTATCCTTGTGATGAAGGATTTTGCTATGAAACTTAAGAAATACAAAATGAGAGGCATATTAAACTTTTGAACTTCTATTTAAACTATATTTGTATCTTGAGGCAGCTCAGAGAAGCCTTTCCACAAGAGCTAATATTGTAGGGAATAACCCTGCACTCATAATATGAACTAGCTGACCTAGCAGGTCTTTTATGTCTCTCTAACGTATGTGACTGACTTGTCACACTTATCTATTTCAGTTGCTTACTTTTTAAAATAGACTTTGAGGGTGAAATCTTAGCCCCATTGAAGTCAACAGCAAAACTCCCATTTACATCAGTGGGATCAGGATTTCACCTTTTGTGTTTACAGTACGTTTGCACATGCAAAGTATATAGAGGAAAAATGTCCCTAACCCTTCAAGGCAAGCAACATCCGCCCTGGCCTCATTCCCTAGCTTTTAACCAGCTGAGACACCCATATAACATGGACAAAAAGGCCCTCACTGAGGGACAAAAGGAACGCTGGTTAAGGCAACTTTAACTTCTTTATTTAGAATTCTAGAATAACCTGTTTCACGAACTACTCACAGTTGTTCTGACGTACATAATTTACAATAATAAATGATAAATAACAGTAGTCATGTGTGGGTTGGAGGTAAAATTGGATCTGAAATGAGAGCTGTGGACAGGTATGGCTGTCTTCTTTCGTATATTTTTGTATATTCAAACCTAAATATTGCCTTAAATGTTTTTATTATAATCATAAGGAAAGGTGGAAATAAGAACAATAAGAGAGATGAATTATGTACTGTTTCAAAGAAAATACCCTAAGAGGGCAAATACATTTTGCTTGTGCTGATGATAAATTATTTTCTCACATATTTGCTGTTCCTCCTCCTCCTTCTTTTCTTTTCTTGTTTTTAAACACAAAAAGCTTTATCAAACCCTGGAATAAGGCATTTTGAACATATATTTTTTTACTTTAGTGTAGGCAGAAGAGATTAATTCTACACTTGAGTGGTTCCAAATAATCATTGGTATTATTATTTATAACACGTAGCATTTTGATGGCTGATTTGCATTAAATTATCTGGAACCAAGGTGCAAAAAGAAATTGAGTAAAGCTTAATTGTGTGACTTTTTTTCCCCTCCCTCCATCTTATTTTTCTGTAAATGAACGTGAAATGTCAGAATCAAAAGAAAGGGCAGCAGCATGTGTGTCTCTCCGCATTTTACTTTGAAATATTACTGTGGAGAAAGAGACCTTCAATTACACAGTAAAAATGGAAACTGCTGAGCCAAGTCACACCCAGTTGTGTTACTTTGAATCTCAAATCAGCAAGAAAAACTTTGGATCATTAAAAAGTAAAGGCTGTCAAACTCCACAAAGTTTCCAGGATCAAACATAACCACTTTAAAAAAAAATCTTTCTTAACTGAACCTTTCAGCAGAATAAATAAAACAACAAATGAAATATCAAATGTTTCATATAATATATAAAATAAAGAGTTAAGAGGCTTAGCAATATCTTATATACTAACGTTTAAAGCAATCAAGAGATTTAAATTTTCTGTGGTCACAGCAGTGTTCCAAGGGATCCAACTATTGTAGAAATAAAAACTTCAAGTTGGCTATGAAGAGCAGCAATAAGTTTATCTATTTCTCACATTTCCTGCAGTCTGGCAATCCATTCTTTTTTTGGTAGGAATTTTTCCCTTTAGCTAGGAAGTAATATATTTCCTGTCTCTACCAATAATATACTCAGCCCTGGACATCCTTAACTATTCAGTTTTCCAGTAAAACAATGAGGCATATCAACACTTTTTGCTGATCTATTCATATAGAAAAAAAGACCTACACTCTTAAAGCAAAGGTTAAAAATTAGGGTCAGGCTCTATGCAAAGCCACGTTTTCCCTACTGACAAATTCCTAAAACACTCTGGATTGAATTTTCAAAAATGAGTGTTGGTCTAACTCTGCTCTCACTGAAGTCAATGGGAGTTTTGCCTTTGACATGAACAGGAACAGAGTTAGGCCAGTGGTTGAATCTTTTTGAAAATCCCACTCTCCAGGGTTTCAGCAACATATCTATTCAAACCTCAATTAACCCAAAATCTGATTATCCAAATTTCAAGAGCAGCCTCTGAGTTTGGATGCTTCCATTTTTAAGTGCCCAATTTGAGACATCAATACTTGATTTCCTAAGCTATTGAGCACCTCTTGCTCCTGATGATTTCAACTGGATTCGCAAAAAGAACAGGAGTACTTGTGGCACCTTAGAGACTTAACAAATTTAAAAATTTTTTGGGCCTGTCTTGTAGGAGGTGACTTCTGGGTACTCCTCTGGCTCTGTCAATCTGTTTTTTCACTTCAGCAGGTGGGTATTGTAGTTTTAAAAATGCTTGACAGAGATCTTGTAGGTGCTTGTCTCTGAGGGATTGGAGCAATCAACTGGATTCGTGAGTGCTCAGCACTTCTGAAAGTCAAGCCCAACATGTTTCAGTTTAAGCACCACAAATTAGTGAGCACTTAAAAAAAAATTGGCCTAAAGCATCTCTGATATGAAGCTTTTGCATTTAAAAACTCCCTACTTAACCAAACCCTTGATAGTCTAAATTAATTTAATGTCTTCCATTCCATTCAAATTACTGAGGTGTGACTGTACTATAATTCACAGAGGATATCAAAAGGCATTCTTGTTTTTTTAGGGAGGTAGTACCCAGTCACAAAGAATGCTATTATATTCAGGTGTGTGAATTGAGACTACTTCTGAGAATGTTGGTAGAACTGTGTGTGTCTGCATGCCCTTCCATACCACCATTATCCCCAACATCATGCTCACTGGTGGCATCATAATCCTCCTTCCATTGAAATTAATAGCAAAACTCCTATTGAAATCAATGGAAGTAAGATTGAGTGCCTGTGACACTTTCTTGGGGCACCCAGAACTACAGATGACCTTGTTACCCTTCAGCGGAACTTGCTGGGGCCAAACTGTGTGACAGTCTGTTAGCCATCCCAGACAAACTTCCCAGGACTCTGCCAGCCCTTACATTGCCTTGCAGGTAACACTTGGTGCATCCCAGTTCCCGAGCCCCCTGGAAAAGCATTCCCCTGGAGCATCCAGCCCCTGTCACTTGTAGGGTTGCGAATCCTTCAGGATTGTCCTGGAGTCTCCAGGAATTAAAGATTAATCTTTAATTAAAGATTATGTCATCTGATGAAACCTCCAGGAATACGTCCAGCCAAAACTGGCAACCCTAGTCACGGGACATATAACAACATAAGAACGGTCATTCTTGGTCAGACCAAAGGTCCATCTAGCCCAGTATCCTGTCTTCCGTTAGTGGCCAATGCCGGGTGCCCCAGAAGGAATGAACAGAACAGGTAATCATCAAGTGATCCATCCCCTGTCTCCCATTCCCAGCTTCTGGCAAATAGAGGCTAGGAACACCATTCCTGCCCATCCTGGCTAACAGTCATTGATGGATCTATCCTCCATGGAATTATCTAGTTCTTTTTTGAACCCTGCTTTAGTCTTGGCCTTCACAGCATCCTCTGGCAAAGAGTTCCACAGGTTGGCTGTACGTTATGTGAAGAATACTTCCTTTTGTTTGTTTTAAAACTGCTGCCTATTAATTTCATTTGGTGACCGCTAGTTTTTGTGTAATGAGAAGGAGTAAATAACACTTCCTTATTTACTTTCTCCACACCAGTCATGATTTTATAGACCTCTATCATATCCCCTCTTAGTCGTCTCTTTTCCAAGCTGAAAAGTCCCAGTCTTATTCATCTCTCCTCATATGGAAGCTGTTCCATATGCCTAATCATTTTTGTTGCCCTTTTCTGAACCTTTTCCAATTCCAATATATCTTTTTTGAGATGGGGTGACCACATCCACATTCAGTATTCAAGATGTGGGTGTACCATGGATTTATATAGAGGCCAGGGCCGGCTCTGGCTTTTTTGCCGCCCCAAGCAAAAAACGCCGGGCTGGCCGAAGCAGCAAAGTGGGGTTGGGAGAGAGGGGAGGAGGAAAACAAACCTGCCCCCGGCTGGAGCGGCGAAGGGGGGCGGGAAACAAACCTGCCCCCGGCCGGAGCGGCGAAGGGGGGTGGGAAACAAACCTGCCCCCGGCCGGAGCGGTGGGGGGCAGAGAGGGGGAAGAACAAACCGGCCGGCCGGAGCAGCAAAGGGGGGGGACAAACCGGCCAGCCGGAGCGGCGAAGGGGGGGTGCGGGAAACAAACCTGCCCCCGGCCGGAGCGGGGAAGGGAGGGAAACAAACTGGCCGGCCGGAGCGGTGAAGGAAAGAAAAAACAAAATACCTGCAGGGCGGCGGGAGCGTGGGTGTGGGGGGACTCCCGGACCTGCAGACGCCGGGCAGCGGAGTGCGCACCCCGGCTAGCGGGGGGAGAGACAGAAGGGGGGCCCCCAGGGCTTCCTTAAGCGGGGCGCTGCCACGCGGCCCCTCCGCACGCGCCGCCTGCCGGGAGGGCTCCCCGCCACTCCAGTCGGCAGGCAGGGAAGGACGCGGGCTGCCCTGCCGGGCTTGCTGCAGGGCGCTCCTGTCCTCCACGCCACCGCCCCCTACAGGGCAGCGGGAGCAGCAAACCAAAAAGAAAAAACCTGCAGGGGCGGCCAAAGCGGTGAAGCGCAAAAAAAAAAGAAAAAAAAGAAAAGGATTAGATGGAATGCCGTCCCTTGGAATCTGCCGCCCCAAGCACGAGCTTGCTCCGCTGGTGCCTGGAGCCGGCCCTGATAGAGGCAATATGATATTTTCTATCTTATTATCTATCCCTTTCTTAATGATTCCCAGCATTCTGTTAGCGTTTTGACTGCTGCTGCACATTGAGTGGATGTTTTCAGAGAACTATCCACAATGACTCCAAGATCTCTTTCTTGAGTGGTAACAGCTAATTCAGACCCAATCATTTTATATATATAGTTGGGATTATGTTTTCCAATGTGCATTACTTTGCATTTATCAACACTGAATTTTGTTGCTCAGTCACCCAGTTTTGTGAGATCCCTTTGTAACTCTTCGCAGTCTGCTTTGGATTTAACTATCTTGAGTAGTTTTATATCATCTGGAAAGTAGTTTTGTATCATCTGCAGAAATTACCAAATTCACTATCTCCAAAGAGTCAGTGCACACACCCGCTTGGTTGATTCGATAAAGAATTCACCCTTAGCTTAATATTATAGCGCTGAGATTTACATATAATAAAATAAACAGACATTTATTAAGTGATACTGAGTAAAGATGATAGAAACAGAACTGGTCACAAGTAAAAGAAAAGTATAACATGCTTCTAAGAGACTATGTATAACTCCAGCAGGCTATACTCCTTTGTCTCAATCAGTTTCTCACCCTCAGAGTCTTTTTGCAGAGCTTGCTGATTTTTAGTCAACTGAGGATTCAGATTTTTCAGGAATCACTCCCCTCCACCAAAAGTGCTCCTCAGTGAAATGGATAACTAACTGTCTTTTTGCTTCACCTTATATTTCTCCAAAACTTATTGTTTTGATTCTAAAGACAAGTCAACCCCTGTGACCTTGGTCTCCCATGCTGATCTCACATCACCCCATCAACCTGTTTTCCTGTTGACTTAATATGCAGATGTGGCTTCCTTTGTGTTGGTTCCACAATGTTTATTTTACATTAGATTTCAGAGTAGCAGCCGTGTTTTACATTTGAGACAGGGAGATAGTGATGGTCCCTCCAGTCTGGTAGAAAATGTGTTTCTCCCTTTGATTTGTTACAGACTTTAAAACATAATATCACTGACTATCCATAATTCCTTATGTAGTGTTAATACACACATTTTACAATGATATTAATCACCAGTGTGTTACCGACTTTCATTCTATACCTTACAAGACACTATAGATTAATATTATGACAGCAATGTGTAAGGTGTTTGTCAGGTCTGATTGGAGTGGCTGGCACATGCAGTGAACCACCAATCAGCCTCTATGTCACAGCACTTAAAAGTGACTTAAAGAATGTCAGAGATATGATCTAATTACTTTTTGTCCTGGAGTGCTTTTCTTATCCTGTATGCCAGAAAATGAAAGTTTTAATTCAGCAGGATACTTTCAGTTTGGCTGGGAATGCCTGACCAAGTGACTGACTCCATAAGTGATTTCTTAATGGATTTTTATATCTCTTTCCTTCTGGGCTGACCTGCAGGGTTTTGCTCATTGGAAAACTGTACTTTATCCCTCACAAGGATCTCCTGCATACTCCTTGCTGTTTCAGTTATCCTTTTCTGGATCCATCAGCGAAAGACTACAGGTTCAATCCTTGCTAAAAAAAAATGAGTCTCACAGCATTTTGAGTTTCTGACAGTATTTTTCTTGTGCTACTCGTCTCTGCCCCATCTGTGTTCCATGTTTGTGTCCTGACAGTTGAGAAGTAAAGTTGGTCCTCTTTCCTTGGCACAATTCCTAGAATCTTCACATTATTTATCCGTATTTAATTTTCTACTTTATGTTCCATGTTGCAGAAGTTCTTGTACAAAGATACCTTCCTGCAAGTAGTGAAGTCCATAATCTCAAACTGAGCCCTCCGCTTCTGACATGACTCTTGGCTCTTTTCCTAGCATGCTTTTGATAGACCCATTCTTAGTGAATCTGTTTTATCAGCAGAGTTGATTTATTGGGAGGCTTAAATTACTCACTTACAGAAAGTGCTTTGAGCGCCTCAGATTGAAGGAGCTAGAGAAATTAAAATCATCATTTTTCAGGCTGGCAAACCTGTTGTGAGCCGAATGTCAGAGCATTGTACTTTAACACACATGCCAGACATCCATTTTCATTCGGGCTGTTGGATTCAATCTTAGAACCAGGAGTTATAATAAAAAATGCTAGAAAAATGCTGCTAAACTATAATGATGCTATTGGATGTCATTATAATGTTATAAATTGGATTGAGTTAAAATCTGATTCAAACTGATGTGTGAAGGCACCCGTCACCTAAGATAGTTATAAAGAACACATAAGGGGGTACACCTAAAACAAGGCTTGCAGAGTCTGCCCAGAAACTAGTACCATGGGCGCAGGGAGCTTCCACTGGGTATTGTGACCAGGGGTGTGTGTGGGATGTGTGCACACGTGTGTGTGAGACAGAGCCTGAAGGAGCTACTGGAAGCTTGGTGTCTGATCCTGGACGCATGGAGAGGTTTTTGGGTTGGGGTGCAGACTGAAAGGAATGTTCTCGGTGTTGTGAGCAAAATAAACTGTTTCCTGCTATTGGATTCCTTCTGCATTCAGAGACACAGGACTTTGTACATTCTTTGTATATAAACAAAACTGCATCATATACCTGACTGTCACCAATTTCTACCCCCCAACTGGAACATCTCCTGGGCTCCAAACTTTGACTAGCCACTCGGGTCAAAAAGGGGCAACAATAATATACAGTATACTGTATGTGTGAGTGATTTGTGGGTCAGAAATGCCAGTGAGCATTTCCATTTATCCAACAACTCATCATGTTGAAATGGCAGTAATCCAGTGGGGCAGTTAAATCACTAAGTAGCAGAGTTCATAAATACTGTATAGAAAAAATCCATGATGGCTCAGGATAAAAAACTGCATATAGTTTCTGTATATTCATGATGTGCTGTTCTTGTGCCACCTACTGACCAACTGCTTTATTTATGTCGTCATTAGTGAATTGTTCTGGTTTATTTTTAAATGTTAACTTTCTTTATTTAATGTTTCAGAATGAAATAATCATTAGTATATGAAAAGGGTATAATTCCATCTTGATTTTTCTGGTGATAACTTCTTGAGCTTGACCAGCCCAATTCTGTACTGTTCAGGCAAGACGGAAGATATGCTTTTGTTAAACACACAAAATATTGGACTGAATACACAGGTAGCTGGATGAAATTCTATGGCAGGGGTCTCAAACATGCTGCCCGCGGAGCTCTTCCCTGCGGCCCGTGGAGCTCCCCACGCCCCCCCCCCCCCCGTTACTTCCTGTTGCCACCAAACTCCCCTCACCCCCACCCCGCCGAGTTATTTTCTGTGCCTGTTAAGCTCCCCGTGCGCTGCTCCCCAATGTTTGGGGCACCTGCCATCCCCATGCGCCACCCCCATGCACCCCCCCCCGGAGTGTCTCCCAGCACCCACTTGCTGCCTCCTCACTGCCCCGGAGCCTGCAGCACACACTTTGAATCTGCTCCGCTCTGCAGGCTGCCGGCAGGTCCTAGTGTCCCTCCTCACTAGGGCCAGGGCAGGCTGCCCTTCCCCTGCCCTTCTGCCCTAGTCCTGAGCCTCTCTCTTCAGTGAGGTGCTGCCACCCTGGAGTCGCTCTAGGTAAGCGGCGCCAGGCCGGAGCCCGCACCCCGCACCCCAACCCCCTGTCCGGAGCCCCCTGCCACATCCCACACCCTCCCACACCCCAACTCCCTGTCCTGAGCCCCCTGCCACACCCTGCACCCCAACCCCCTCCTGCACCTCTCACCTCTCCTGCACCCCAACTCCCTGCCCTGAGCCCCATGCCACACCCTGCACCCCGACCCCCTGCCACACCCCACACCCCTCCTGCACCCCACACCCCAATTCCCCGCCCTGAGCCCCCTGCTGCACACCTCAACTCCCTGTCCTGAGCCCCCGTCACACCCCGCACCCCTCCTGCACCCTAACCCCCTGTCTGGAGCCCCTGCCACATCCCACACCCTCCTGCACCCCAACTCCCTGCTGCACCCCTCACCCCTCCTGCACCCCACACCCCAATTCCCTGCCCTGAGCCCCCGCCGTACCCTACACATCTCCTGCACCTCAACTCCCTGCCCTGAGCCCCCATCATACCCCACACCCCGCCTGCACCGCCTGGGGGCAGAGAGGGGGCAGAGTTGGGGTGAGGACTTCAGGGAAGGGGTTGGAATGGGGGCAGGGAAGAGGTGGGGCAGGGGTGGGGCCTCATGGAAGCGGTGGAGTGGGGGCGGGGCCGGGGGCAGCAAGGGGTGGGTGTCAGTGATGCGGCCCTCGGGCCAATGCACTAGTCCTCATGTGGCCCTCGTGGTCATTTGAGTTTGAGACCCCTGTTCTATGGTCTGTGTGAGTTCAGACTAGATGATTTAATGGTCCTTTCTGGACTTAAAATCTCTTTAACACTCAGATGCCCAACTCCCAATGGGGTCCAAACCCCAAATAAATCCATTTTACCCTGTAGGTAAACTCATAAATTGTTCGCCCTCTATAACACTGATAGAGAGAGATGCACAGCTGTTTGCCCCTCCCTCCCAGGTATTAATACATACTCTGGGTTAATTAAAAAGTGATTTTATTAAATACAGAAAGTAGGATTTAAGTGGTTCCAAGTAGTAACAGACAGAACAAAGTGAATTACCAAGCAAAATAAAATAGAACACGCAAGTTTAAGCCTAATACAGTAATAAAACTGAATACAGATAAAATCTCACCCTCAGAGACGTTTCAATAAGTTTCTTTCACAGACTGGCCGCCTGCCTAGTCTGGGCACAATCCTTTCCCCGGTACAGCCCTTGTTCCAGCTCAGGTGGTAGCTAGGGGATTTCTCATGATTGCCACCCAATTTGTTCTGTTCCACCCACTTGTATATCTTTTGCTTAAGGCAGGAATCCTTTGTCCCTCTGGGTTCCCACCTAGGGTGACCAGACGTCCCGATTTTAACGGGGCTGTCCTGATATTTGCTTGTTTGTCCAGCGTCACTGGACAAACAAGCAATTTTGCACTCTGCTCCGGTGCACAGGCGGAGCCTGGAGGGGCTCTCGCCCCCCCCCCCCCGGCCCCCCCCCCTCCCTCCCCCCATTGGATCCCTCCCCAAATCCCTGCCCTGGCCCTGCCCCCAGCCCCGCCCCTTCACTGCCCCATTGGATCCCTCCCCAAATCCCGGCCCGCCCCCGCCTCTTCCCCAAGCACGCAGCATTCCTCCTCCCTTCCAGATTTGCAGAAGGGCCATGGCCGGGGCCGGGAGCGCAGCGCAGAGGCTGCTCCAGCCCTGCAGCCCCCGGGGCAGCATGGTGGGTCTGGGGGCCGCGCGGAGCGGGCAGGACCCGGGCGGGGGGCGGAGACACGCGTGGGGTGGACACGCTCCTGCCGGGAGGGGCTGGGCCCGGCTGCCTGGTTCGCCCCCTGCCCGGGTGGGTCCCCAAGCTCCCTGCGGCCGGAGAGGGGCTGCCCGGGGCTGCGGGGGCGAGTGTCCCAGGCGGGGCGGAGCGGAGCAGCCTCTGCTGTGGGGCCGGTGCGACGGAGCCCGGGAGCGGCTGGGCCGGGAGCTGCAGGAGGGGCCCAGCACAGCTGCACAGCTCGGAGGCCAGGCTGGGCCCGGGAGTGAGGAGCTGGGGGTGTATCGGGGGTCGGAGCCGAGAGTTGAGTGGAGACGGGGCTGTGCCACTGCCGCCTGGCGGCGGGTGGGGAGGGGGCGCTCTGGCTTTT
>NW_020664409.1:11829606-11872728 GCF_002925995.2 Terrapene triunguis
CCTTTGTCCCTCTGGGTTCCCACCCCTCCTTCTCAATGGAAAAACACCAGGTTAAAGATGGATTCCAGTTCAGGTGACATGATCACATGTCACTGTAAGACTTCATTACCCACTTGCCAGCACACACAGACACACATATACAGGAAGACTTGTAAGTAAAACAGAGCCATCTACACTCAGTTGTCCTGGCTAATGGGAGCCATTAAGATTCCAAACCACCATTAATGGCCCACACTTTGCATAACTACAATTATGGACCTCAGAGTTATATTTCATATTTCTAGTTTCAGATACAAGAGTGATACATTTATACAAATAGGATGACCACACTCAGTAGATTATAAGCTTGGTAATGATACCTTACAAGAGACCTTTTGCATGAAGCATATTTTGGTTACATTATGTTCACACTCATCAGCATACTTTCATAAAATCATATAGATTGCAGTGTCACAGGGGAGATCTTGAGATAGCAGGGGGATGAGGAAAGAGAATCCTAAGTAACCCAGAATGGGAGGTTAAGGTGTGAGCAAGTTTAGCCCCGGCCAC
Organism: Terrapene triunguis; assembly: GCF_002925995.2. NCBI lineage: Eukaryota > Metazoa > Chordata > Testudines > Emydidae > Terrapene > Terrapene triunguis. The sequence goes on from NW_020664409.1 coordinate 11,830,156, forward strand.
CTACGTCTTTTTGATGATTGCCCAAGTAGAAAGGCCTGCATTACTTCTTTTTTTAAAAATAGATTCTAATATCTATGTGAGCTGTTGATAAACTAATATCTGCTGCGCTTGCCTACACAGTCATTACACTACTTCTATAGAACACCTAGAGAGCCCTTCAGTGTGTAATTATCTGTATAAACAATTAATTATACTATAAATTCTGGACTAGATTTATTTGCTCGGCTGATTATTATTATTTTAATATACTGACTGGGTTTTATAGGTCCTATATGTCAACACTTATATTGACTGGACCATTCAAATGATAACAAATGCACAAGTCCTGGAAAATAATGGTTGCAAGTCAGACAGGACCTACTAATTGCTTCATTCAAGATGTGATGATATCTGTATTGATGGGAGGGAGATTAATCTATGTTAATGGATCTATCCCAGTGAAAACAATGGATATGATTCTGGGGGGAAAATAGGTGTGAATCTACAGGCCGAGTCCAGCAAGCCGGTCAGGCCTCTCAATAGCTGAACTACCATACATGTCCTGTGCTGGAAAGTCACTGAGGATGAGACAGAAACCTTGTGTATTAAGGTACACCTTAGTTTTGTCTCTTAATGTAAACATGAGATACTCAAGGAAATCATTTGCCGAATAAACTGGGACCAAAAGGACCATTGTAGAGAAGATGTGATCCTTCCAGATATGTAGAATTCCTACTCCAAAAAAAAAAAGTTGTTTAGAATGGGTTCTGCTGAGTTTGAAACCAAACAAGGCAAATGATGTAGACACAGGAAATAAACTGGATGTATGCTGTATCTCAGAGTTGTGGACTGCCAAGACTGGAGGGTTAATGTGCACTTCTAAAACATGTGGGAGAGGGAGCTTGCATCATTGTTGCATTTGAGAGAACAAGGGAGACAGTTATCCCTGACTCACATATATATTTGAAGGTCAAAGAGAAGAAATACTGGTTATTCATTTCTTTCAAAAGGGATGAAATCGCATATATTATGCCATACCTGTAAATGACTGATTATGTGCATGTTAATACTTATGAAAGAAGGCAAGTCACTCATTATATTTGACATTAATTCTCTTTCTTGTGGTGAAACAAGTAATCAAATGTGAAAGACGGAAGTCACCTATTTAAAATATTTTACCAGAAAATTGCAAATGAGTTACAACAATTTAATATAGTTATTGAGTCACTGAGAATCAATGTCCTCATGTGTCAATATGACATCATGGAAGAATGAAGCGATAGTGTCTTCTATCTCCTCTTCCTCCTAACTGCTGAGAGACGTTTTTCCTTTAAGATCGGAAGGAGGGTCTGTTCTTCTCTGTGGTTGGGGAAATATGACAGGTCTAAGAAAGGGTGTTGTTCATCATTCTCCATGCTTCCCTGTATCTCTCTGGCTCCCATTGCCATTGTTCTGAACATCTCATACCCCAGCAAGGAGGGAAAGTGTTAGTATCCTCATTTTACAGATGGGGAACTAAGTAACAGAGAGATGGTGCCTCATCCAAGCTTACACAGGATTCTGTGACAGAGCCAGGAACACAACCCAGGTCTCCTCAAATCTAATATAGTATCTTAGCCACAAGGCCATCTTTCCTCTCTGTGTCTTAAGTTGTACAGGAAATGATCCTATAGTTGGCATTCTGTTTTCTCTGTCTGAGACCATTGTAGAACTCTGTCCAGCTACAGTGACAAGCTCATGAGATGTTCAGACCCTGTGCAAAGTAAGATGGCAGTCATAAATGTCATTTATCTTTTTGTTTATTTCCACTTACATATTTAAGGAAGTACCAACTAGAGTTGGAGCAATTCAATTTGATTAATATCCTGTACTAATGAATGTATTGTTGTAAGTCTTTTTTATAAGTGAAATGTATTGTCCTCCCAATCTTCCCCCATATGATGGTTTCTGGAAGTACTGTACCTAATAGCAGTCCTTTACAGAAATATCAAAGAGAAGTCCAAAGCCAATTGGCTGACAAGGTGACCTCGCTGCCAGAAATAGTGTTTTTCAGACATGACCCTTTCAAATGTAACATGAAAAGATCTCATATCCCCACGTACCTGTCAAAAAGTCAGATTTAAGGCTGAATTTAAACCTGCTGCAGGATAAAGCACCCATTGAGTATTTCAAATCTGTACTGTAATTTGCACTTTTTTACCAGTTCTCTTTCAAGCATAACAAAATAACATAGCTTATTTGGGACATAGTAAACCATTATGTGGCCTTATCTATATGGAAAAGTTGCACCAGTATTAGGCCTGGTCTACACTACGAGTTTAGGTCGAATTTAGCAGCGTTAAATCGAATTAAGCCTGGACATGTCCACACGACGAAGCCCTTTTTTTCGACTTAAAGGGCCCTTTAATCCGGTTTCTTTACTCCACCTCCGACGAGGGGATTAGCGCTAAAATCGGCCTTTGCGGGTCGGATTTGGGGTAGTGTGGATGGAATTCGACGTTATTGGCCTCCGGGAGCTATCCCACAGTGCTTCATTGTGACCGCTCTGGACAGCTCTCTCAACTCAGATGCACTGACCAGGTAGACAGGAAAAGCCCGCGAACTTTTGAATTTCATTTCCTGTTTGCCCAGCGTGGAGAGCACAGGTGACCACGCAGAACTCATCAGCACAGGTAACCATGATGGAGTCCCAGGATCGCAAAAGAGCTCCATCATGGACAGAACGGGAGGTACGGGATCTGCTCGCCATATCGGGAGATGAATCAGTGCTAGCTGAACTCTGTAGCAGTAAACGAAATGGCAAAATATTAGAAAAAGTTTCAAAGGCCATGAAGGACAGAGGCCATAACAGGGACGCACAGCAGTGCCGCATGAAAATTAAGGAGCTAAGGCAAGCCTACCACAAAGCCAGAGAGGCAAACGGAAGGTCCGGGGCACAGCCGCAAACATGCCGCTTCTACGCGGAGCTGCATGCCATGCTAGGGGGTGCAGCCACCACTACCCCAACCGTGTGCTTTGACTCCATCAATGGAGAATCACGCAACAGGGAAGCGGGTTCAGTGTACGAGGAAGATGATGATGAAGACAATGAAGATAGCTCACAGCAAGGAAGCGGAGAAACCGGTTTCCCCAACAACCAGGATATGTTTATCACCCTGGACCTGGAACCAGTAACCCCCGAACTCACCCAAGGCGTGCTCCCAGACCCTGAGGGCACACAAGGGACCTCTGGTGAGTGTACCTTTGTAAATATTACACATGGTTTAGAAGCAAGCGTGTTTAATGATTTAATGATTAATTTGCCCTGGCAATCGCGGCCAGTACAGCTACTGGAAAAGTCTGTTAACGTGTATGGGGATGGAGCGGAAGTCCTCCAGGGACATCTCCAGAAAGCTCTCCTTCATGTACTCCCAAAGCCTTTGCAAAAGGTTTCTGGGGAGGGCTGCCTTATCCCGTCCGCCATGGTAGGACACTTTACCACGCCAGGCCAGTAGCACGTAGTCTGGAATCATTGCATAACAAAGCATGGCAGCGTATGGTCCCGGTGTTTGCTGGCATGCAGACAACATCCATTCCTTATCTCCCTTTGTTATCCTCAGGAGAGTGATATCATTCATGGTCACCTGGTTGAAATGGGGTGATTTTATTAAGAGGACATTCAGAGGTGCCCGTTCCTGCTCGGCTGAACAGAAATGTTCCCCGCTGTTAGCCACGCGGTGGGGGGGAGGGGTGAAGTGATCATCCCAGAGAATTGGGTGTGTGGGGGGGGGTAGTTGGGTTTGTGCTGCATGTTAACCCGGAAACCGCAGCCCCTCCTTTTACATTGCAAACCCATTTTAAATGGCCAACCCAACGGGTGCTTGGTATGGGAAATGAGGGCGCTACTGTTTGAAACCATTCCCACATGTTAAGAAGGTTAAAAAAGCCAAAAGACTGTGGCTTACCATGGCTGCCTGCAAGCCAAAATCTGTTGCCTGGCACTGCGTGAGTGATCTCTCACACCAAACCGGCAGACCCTCAATATAAGAGGAAAAATGCGACCTTGTAACGAAAGCACATGTGCTGTGTAATGTGAACAGCAAAATTTAACGTGAAAGAGTCTACCCATTGTTCTCTAAAATGTGTCTTTTTTAACCACCTCTCCCTTCTCCTCCACCAGCTGCAAATGTTTCTCCTTCACAGAGGCTAGTGAAGATTAGAAGGAGAAAACAGCGGACTCGGGATGATATGTTCTCGGAGCTCCAGATGTCCTCCCACGGTGACAGAGCATAGCAGAATGCGTGGAGGCAGTCAATGTCAGAGTGCAAAAAAGCACAATATGAACGAGAGGAGAGGTGGCGGGCTGAATCGCGGGCTGAAGAGAGCAAGTGGCGGGCTGAAGAGGATAGGTGGCGTCAGCTTGCTGACAGAAGGCAAGAGTCGATGCTCCGGCTGCTGAAGCATCAAACTGATATGCTCCAGTGTATGGTTGAGCTGCAGGAAAGGCAGCAGGAGCAGAGACCACCGCTACAGCCCCTGTGTAACCAACAGCCCTCCTCCCCAAGTTCCATAGCCTCCTCATCCAGACGCCCAAGAACGAGGTGGGGGGGGCCTCCGGCCACCCAGTCACTCCACCCCAGATGATTGCCCGAGCATCAGAAGGCTGGCCTTCAATAAGTGTTAAAGTTTTAAAGTTTTAAACTACAGTGTGTCCTTTTCCTTCCCTCCTCCCCCACCCCTCCCGGGCTACCTTGGCAGTTATCCCCCTAGTTGTGTGATGAATTAATAAAGAATGCATGAATGTGAAGTAACAATGACTTTATTGCCTCTGCAAGCGGTGCTCGAAGGCGGGAGGGGAGGGTGGTTAGTTTACAGGGAAGTAGAGTGAACCGGGGTGGGGGGGACGAAGGGTTCATCAAGGAGAAACAAACAGAAGTTTCACACCGTAGCCTGGCCAGTCACAAAACTCGTTTTCAGAGCTTCTCTGATGCGTACCACGCCCTGCTGTACTCTTCTAACCACCCTGGTGTCTGGCTGCGCGTAATCAGCTGCCAGGCGATTTGCCTCAACCTCCCACCCCACCATAAATGTCTCCCCCTTATTCTCACAGATATTGTGGAGCGCACAGCAAGCAACAATAACAATTGGAATATTGGCTTCGCTGAGGTCTATCCAAGTCAGTAAACTGCGCCAGCGCGCTTTTAAACGTCCAAATGCACATTCCACCACCATTCGGCACTTGCTCAGCCTATACTTGAACAGGTCCTGACTACTGTCCAGGCTGCCTATGTACGGCTTCATGAGCCATGGCATTAAGGGGTAGGCTGGGTGCCAAGGATAACGATAGGCATTTCAACATCCCCAACGGTTATTTTCTGGTCTGGGAAGAAAGTCCCTTCCTCCAGCTTTTGAAACAGACCAGAGTTCCTGAAGACGCGAGCATCATGTACCTTTCCCGGCCATCCCATTTTGATGTTAGTGAAACGTCCCTTGTGATCCACCAGGGCTTGCAGCAGCATTGAAAAGTACCCCTTGCGGTTTATGTACTCGGTGGCTTGGTGCTCCGGTGACAAGATAGGGATATGGGTTCCGTGTCTCGCCCCACCACAGTTTGGGAATCCCATTGCAGCAAAGCCATCCACTATGACCTGCACGTTTCCCAGAGTCACTACCCTTGATATCAGCAGGTCTTTGATTGCGTTGGCTACTTGGATCACAGCAGCCCCCACAGTAGATTTGCCCACTCCAAATTGATTCCCGACTGACCGGTAGCTGTCTGGCGTTGCAAGCTTCCACAGGGCTATCGCCACTCGCTTCTCAACTGTGAGGGCTGCCCTCATCCTGGTATTCTGGCGCTTCAGGGCAGGGGAAAGCAAGTCACAAAGTTCCATGAAAGTGCCCTTACGCATGCGAAAGTTTCGCAGCCACTGGCAATCGTCTCACACCTGCAACACGATGCCGTCCCACCAGTCTGTGCTTGTTTCCCGGGCCCAGAATCGGCGTTCCACGGCATGAACCTGGCCCAGTAACACCATGATTTGCACATTGCTGGGGCCTGTACTTTGTGAGAGGTCTATGTCCATGTCAATTTCCTCATCACTCTCGTCGCCGCGCTGCAATCGCTGCAATTGCCTCCTCGCCTGGTTTTGCTTTGGCATGTTCTGGCTGTGCATATACTCCAGGACAATGCGCGTGGTGTTCATAGTGCTCATAATTGCCGCGGTGATCTGAGCAGGCTCCATGATCCCAGTGCTATGGCGTCTGGGCTGAAAAAAGGCGTGAAACTATTGTCTGACAGAGGGAGGGAGGGAGGGAGGGGCGTGTGACGACATGGCTTACAGGTACAGGGAATTAAAATCAACAAAGGTGGCTGTGCATCAGGGAGAAACACAAACAACTGTCACACAGAATGCCCCCCCCCCCCAAGATTGAACTCAAAACCCTGGGTTTAGCAGGCAGTTGATTTCACGGAGGGAGGGGGAAGCGCATGAATACAGAACAAATCTGGTCCATCTATTTTTTACATCTTAAGCTGGCAGCAGAAGGTGCAGCATGACTGATAGCCATCGGCATCTTCTGGGTGCTTGGCAGAAAATGCTGTATTACGACTGATAGCCATCATCGTCAAGATGGTTCAATAGGACTGCCGGCAGGACTGAGTCTCCAGGAGACAAAACATGTCTGCCCGGGTGCCTGTGACTGAACTCACTGAGGAGTACGACGATGATGGATACCAGTCGTAATACACCATCCACTGCCAAAAGGCAAGGAGCTGCTGCTGTGTAGCAATGCAGCCCCACGTCTGCCAGCACCCAGATAGCCGATGACGGCTACCAGTCATACTGCACCGTCTATTGCCAGAAGGCAATTAGCTGCTGCTGTGTAGCAATGCAGTACCACGTCTGCCGGCACCCAGATGACATATGGTGACGGTGAGCTGAGCGGGCTCCATGCTTGCCGTGGTATGTTGTCTGCACAGGTAACCCAGGTAAAAAGGCGCGAATTGATTGTCTGCCGTTGCTCTGATGGAGGGGGAGGGGCCTGATGACATGTACCCAGAACCCCCCACGACACTGTTTTTGCATCATCAGGCATTGGGATCTCAACCCAGAATTCCAATGGGCGGCAGAGACTGCGGGAACTGTGGGATAGCTACCCACAGTGCAACGCTCCGGAAGTCGACGCTAGCCTTGGTACTGTGGACGCGGTCCGCCGACTTAATGCACTTAGAGCATTTTATGTGGGGACACACACAATCGACTGTATAAAACCGATTTCTATAAAACCAGCTTCTATAAATTCGACCTAATTTCGTAGTGTAGACATACCCTTACTGAAGTTGTGAATTTAAACGGATATGAGTTAAACCAACACAATCCCTTATGCAGACACTTTAAGAGTGGCTTTTTTTTTTGTTTTAATTTAAGTCAAGTGAGAACAAGTTTAAGTTAAACAAAAATAAGTGACTCTTCAACAGAAATAAGTGTCCACACAGGAATTCGCACCAGTTTAACTATATTGGTTTAAAAATTAATTTAACTTAAACTAGTGAAACGTTTACATATGACATAGAACATCACATAGAATAAACAATATACGATTTAGATATAACTATTCATAAAATGTCTTGATGGTCCAAGTCTAAATGCCACTGGGCAGGTGTCTATATCTGAGAAACCACCACTTTAGTGGCACTAACTGACACCATTGATGGCAGTATCAGCAGAGAACTCTGTGATTGCATGGGCATGGAGACTGAGCCATGGTCAGGGTTGGTCTCTTCAGATCAAAACTGGGACTAATTGATGTGTTAGTGTGGCAAAAATTGAACAACTGCTGTCTTGTTCTGTGGATAAACTCAGGCACAGGCTCTGCCCACCAACCCAAGGTTCAAATAGACTTGCACCTTTTAAGAACACTGAATTCACCCACATCTTTATCTGAAATATATTCAAGTCTCCTCAAAATAAAATGCCTTGGTCCTGCATTCTACAAGGGAAAGAAATACAGTGTGTCTCAGAAGTCCGTGTAAATCAATTCATAGCTCTGTTCTATAAACCTGACGGTGCTTAGATATAATGAAGTAGCTAGAGAGTACTGTAAGTTGAAAGTGTTCCTTTTCATGCAGCTATTTTTGTAAATCCTAGTGCCAACTATGCTGCATGCAGAATTTTGAGTGTGGCATTGCCAGTCTCCATGAAATTACTGTGAGGGAAACAAAAACATTTTATATATTTTGCTGTCACACTTCCCCCCACCCCCCTTATAAGGTTGGCATTAGCAAGGTGCTTCAAAAATTACGCTCAGATTGACAATATGCCTTGCCATATGTTAAGACTTTTCATGGAAAATTGCAAAATTTCAATTTTTGTCATAACTGCCACAAACATGACAGATTTGTTCCTTCATCAGTAGCAAAGATCATTCTTTTTACATTCCAAAGTGGAGCTAAGATGAGCTAAAGTTTCAGCTATGCTAATAGGATATACTAATAGCTCTTTCTGGTAAAACAACTTACCTTAGATGTGTTTAAATTTGGGGAGAAATCAATTGTTAAACAAAAGCATACCCCTCCTGCACCCAACCCCCCGTCCTGAGCCCCCAACCCCCTGCCCTGAGCCCCCTCCTGCACTCCGCACCCCTCCCTGCACCCCAATGCCCTTCCCTGAGCCCCCTTGTACACCCCGCACCCCTCCTGTGCCCCAATGCCCTGCTCTAAGCCCCCTCGTACACCCCACACCTCTCCCTACACCCCAATGCCCTGCCCTGAGCCCCCTCGTGCACCCCGCACTCCTCCTGTGCTGCAACCCCTTGCCCTGAGCTCCTTTCTGCACACCGCACCCTTTCCCACACCCCGCACTCCCTCCCGCACCGAGGGCCGGCTCCAGGTTTTCTGCTGCCCCAAGTGGCAAAAAAAAAAAAAAAAAAAGAAAAAAAAGAAAAAGCCGATTGACGGCACTTCAGCGGCAGCTCAATCACGCCGCTCCATTCTTCGGCGGCACTTCGGCGGCGGGTCCTTCACTTCCTCTCTTCCTCTTCACTGGCACTTCGGTGGCAGCTCAAAGAGGAAGAGAGGGACTGAGGGACCCGCCGCCAAATTCCCACCAAAGACCTGGACGTGCCGCCCCAATAGCGGACGGAGTGCTGCCCCTTCTTATTGGCCACCCCAAGCACCTGCTTCCTTAGCTGGTGCCTGGAGCCGGTCCTGTCCACACCCCAACCCCCTGCCCCAGCCCTACATTCATGGCCCTGCATGCAATTTCCCCACCCAGATGTGGCCCTCAGGCCAAAAAGATTGCCCACCCCTGAACTAACACATCCACTGTCAAATTATGACCCTAAGGAGCTGTGGGTTGGTCTCTACTAAACTGTACGGGGTGTACTCTCATTTTTGAAGGTTCAGTAAGGTGTGATCGAGAACATGCCCCTTCCCTCTTTCATTTTAATTTGCATTCTGTTGTTATTTTGGAGACAAATATCAAAGCTACTGTAATGCTATTATACCAAAGGATCTATGGATGTTATGTGGAGTGCATCTAAGTTTCCTGACATGTGATGTTAGTTTCATGTCAAGCAGGGCCGGCTCTAGGATTTTTGCCTCCCAAGGCAAAAACAATTTTGGCCGCCCCCCCCACCCCGTTTTTTAATTACCCCACCCCCGGCCCCGCCTCAACTCCGCCCCTTCCCTGCCTCCTCCCCCCAGGCTCTCAAGCCTAGGAGGGAGGGGGAGCAGCGGCGCGCAAATCAGCTGTTTCGCGCGCCGCGGCCGCTCAGGATCTCCCCCTCCCTCCCAGGTTTGAGAACCTGGGGGGGAGGGGGAGACTCCGAGTGGCAGCGGTGCGCGAAACGGCTGTTTTGCGTGCCGCGTCTGCTCGGGATCTCCCCCTCCCTCCCAGGTTTGAGAGCCTGGGAGGGAGGGGGAGACTCCGAGTGGCAGCGGCGCGCGAAATAATGAAGATTTGGCAGCTAACCAGAATCAAGGCTGTTCCTGGCACTTGACATGGCCATGATGCACCAATAACCCTCTAGCCCTTTATGTTGCAAATAGCTGCTATAAAACAAATGTTTAGTAGTGAGTAAAATATAAAACAGTACCTGTCTAATGGATGGGCTTCAATGAACTATCCAACAAAAAAAGTAATATAGAATTTTGCCTTCAGGTCTTTCACCATCTGGGCCTGGTAATTCACTAGGTTCTTCTTTTCAGTTTTAATGAACTGAACTGAAATCACAAAGTTGTTATCAGGCTCTACCCTGTACAGTCAAGAAAATGGGTTTGGTTTTGTTGTAAAAATATCAGGGCAATTGCTAATTGATGTTTGTGTCAGGCAGGCCTGTTGCACTTTTGATGTGATTTTAAAAAATGAAAACCATATGTAGGTACAAGGGATGGTTCCAAGCCATACATTTCAGCCCTACATCTGAACTATCCTGTGCAAGCCTATCCCTGATAGATACAATAAGTAGAGCATTGATTAGCAGACTAGCTTCATTGTGTGAGTGTCATTCGTCTGTTTGGTAAGGGTGGTCCCAGCAATGATTGGTAGGTCCAGCATTGATGTAACTTCGTGTAACATAGATGACATGAAGAAAAGTTTGAAAGTCATTATCCTCATAACTGTGACTCTTCACCCACACGCTTTAGAGAGAATAAAAGAGCCAGTCAAGACACAAGAAGAGAATTGATAGAAGATGGGGGTGGGGGGAAATAATTGCATTGTAATAGAGCTAGCTTGTGCGTTTCAATTTCAAATGACAGTAGCATTAATAGAGAACTCCCCTGGAGTTGTTATAATGGAATCATACTACTGCTGTTTATAGTATGAACTGATAGTAGGTAGTTACTGATGTTAGTGGCAAACAAAAGGGTAGTAAGGATAGATGCCTCTTGTTTGCGTGAACTTGAACAATCAATTAGTAAATCAGCATGTAAATAGGATGGGGCATGACATCCCAGCTACTCATAGACTGAAGAAGTTGTTTCTAGCAGTTGTTGCTATTTTGAGAATCCAGCTAGCTGCAGAAGAGTCCAAACTGGAGAAATGGTTTGAAGTAAATAGGATGAAATTCAATGAGGACAAACGCAAAGTACTTCACTTTGGAAGGAACAATCAGTTGCACACATACAAAATCGGAAATGATTGCCTAGGAAGGAGTACTGCGGAAACGGGTCTGGGGGTCATCGTTTTATCACAAGCTAAATATGAGTCAACAGTTTAACACTGTTGCAAAAAAAAAAAAAAAGAAAGCAAACATCATTCTGGGATGTATGAGGAGTGTTGTAAGCAAGACATGAGAAGTAATTCTTCTGCTCTACTCTGCGCTGATTAGGCCTCAACTGGAGTATTGTGTCCAGTTCTGGGTGCCAAATTTCAGGAAAGATGTGGACAAATTGGAGAAAGTCCAGAGGAGAGCAACAAAAATAATTAAAGGTCTAAAAATCAGAAATCAAGTCCTGGCACAAATTAAGCACTGCTTCCAGCCCTATGATTCTATGAAAAAAAGAAATTTGATACTGCAATGTGTCTTGATAACTGCACAGCAGGGTGAAGTGGTTTTGGCTAGATTTTCCTAGTGTTTCCCTCATCCCACTAACATCATGTCTTTCTTGGTTGGTCTGACCTAGTTGTATTTCATCCAGGCACTGAGCTTACTCAAGTGCTGGGATAGCATTTGATGTGACAGAGTTGAGTGTTGTCTGCACACTCTGGCACAGATCAAGTGTTATGTTGAATAAGATAGGAGAAAGAATTCTTTGTGGTCTTCTATAAGTGAGGGCAGTGGAGGAAGAGAGGAAAATTAGAAACAAGGCAGTAAATTGGTGATATCAGTTACACTGAGCAACAGCTACTGCTCTCAATTATTGCATGCTTTAGAGTGGGTTGAAGTTTGCCATTCTTAACTGAAGTGTTGACAGTTTTTGTTAGCACAGGGTGAAGACACTCATAACGTCTATCTCTCTGCAGCCAAGATTGGCATGGATGTGAGTCATATGTGGATGTTTCACTGTCATTCAGTATTTCCTGTAGCGTTAAAGGGCTGAAATCCTGAGAAGGAGGCAATTGATTGTGTATCCCGAGAGACAATCCTGAGTTTGGGAGATGTTGTCTATAAAGGAGGCTAACAATTCCTCCCAGGAAATAGTGCGAGGGAGCCATTCTGGGGTTTGAGTTGAGGCATTCTGGTTTTACAAACCAGTTCACAGTCTGGAAATGCTTTAGGGAGCATGACTTCATAGCCGCTGAGACAGTGAAGAAAGATCTCGTGGCTCCCTTTATGGCTGTGGTATAGGCTTGTAGGATTCCTTGTACTATAGCCTGTCTGAGTCTGCTTGCATTTTTCATCAATGATGCGTATGGAATCATAGAATCATAGGGTTAGAAGGGCCTGCAAGGGTCATCTAGTCTAACCCCCTGGATTTGTTGTGTCTAAACCATCCAAGACAGATGGTTATCCAGCCTCCTTTTGAAAATCTCCAGTGAAGGAGCTTCAGCCTCCTTTCTTTATTATTCTTCTGTCATAGATTATCTGAGAACCATATAATATAAAGGGGCAGTGTGGAAGAGGATACACGTTGGTATCAGTTTTCCATTAGCATGCATTGGACTACCCTAGGATAGATGATCCATGTTGGACCCTCTTATCACTGACTTCAGTCTGCAGACAGGGATGGTTCATGTGCCTTCTGTAACTGAAGATCAGGTCTAGCATGTGCCTTACTGTGTTGTGTTAGGGAGCAGCGGAGCTCAGGGCCTGCAGTTTCTCCAGGATATGGTAATGCAGGCCAGATCAGAGGTCTCATCAGAGATCAGTCACAGATAACGAAGGGCTTATTGACAATGACCTATGAGGAAATAGCATTGTGGATGGTGAGTCCATGTTAGGGCAACCTTTGATAGTCCTCCAGAGGCCTAGGAGGTGGCAAGTGTTTAACTCTCTCTGCCACTGTGTTGGGATAGAGCAGTGGTTTCCAAACTGGGGTTTGCAAAATGTTACAGGGGGTTCTTGGGAAAAAATTCCTTAATGGCAGACAGAGCTGTCCCTAGGGACCCTGGCATGGGGACATCAGCCTGGAGCCCCTGGACTTCCAAGAGCTAAGCAGATCAAAGCAAGCATATCTATCACACTGAGGAGATTTAAACTTCAAGACTCCTTATAAGAAATGGATAGGGAGGTGGATATATTTTGCTGTTTTTAAAATTAAATAGGCAGCTAGTATTATTTTTAAAATATTATGAAGAAAAAGTTTAAGCTTTGTTGTAACGTGCGTTGTTTGCCTGGACTGTTCAAGACCTGAATGCTTGTGTAGGAAGGACGCTTTGAGTTGGCTTCTTAAATACCTTCATGCTGTCTCACATCTCATACTTCTTGATGATACATAGGAGCCTTGTCTTATAATAGGCTTATTCATGATACAAGTTACGAAAGTGAGATCTTGGAAGAGTGTTGCCGTTTTCATAATGTAATAAAAATACTGTAATGATAAATAATAATTAATCATAAATAGTGTGCAATAAGCATGTCATCAAAACAAATTTTATATTTCCAAGATCACTGCTTTTATAATTTATACTCAGGTAAAGGAGAAAATCCCTGGAAATATTCATTTTTAGGAGGGGGTTCGCGAGACGACATTTTAGTGAAAGGGTTTCACAGGTTGTTAAAGTTTGGGAACCACTGGGATAGAGCAATGAAAAGGGGCAAAGCTGATGTAGCTGTGGTGCTGTATAGTAGGTGGATGATGGCTTTTTGTTTGTTTTTTCAAGAAGAATGAGTGTGGGAGGCTGGGACGGCTCTATGTTTTTTGCCGCTCCAAGCACGGCAGTCAGGCGGCCTTCGGCGGCACGCCTGCGGGCGGTCCGCTGGTCACGTGGATTCAGCGGCGTTTCTGCGGGTGATGTGCCAGTCCCGCGCCTTTGGCATACCTGCTGCTGAATTGCCTCCGAAGCCGCGGGACTGGCGGACCTCCCGCAGGCATGCCGCTGAAGACTGCCTGTCTGCCGCCCTCACAGCGACCGGCAGGCCGCCCCCTGCGGCTTGCCGCCCCTGGCACGCGCTTGCTGCTCTGGTGCCTGGAGCCGCCCCTGGTGGGAGGGAAGAGAAGGTAACAGATGGGTGGAGAGGTTGATGAAGGGCCCGCCGCCAAAATGTCGCCGAAGACCCGGACCGCCGCCGGGTGAGTAGCCAGTGAAGGGATTCTCAGCCAAGGCTCGTGGGGCCCGGGTCCTGGGGCAAATTGCCCCACTTGCCCCCCCCCCAGGCGGCCCTGGCCCTGATTCCAGTGCAGATACTTGGGAGACCCTGCTACTTACCTCTCTCCATTCTAAAAACTGACCTTTTATTCCTGTCCTTTGTTTCCGATCTTTTAACCAGTTACTAATCCATGATAGGATCTTTCCTCTTCTCCCATGACTGCTTACTTGGTGTAAGGGTCTTTGGTGAGGGACCTTGTCAAAGACTTTCGGAAAGGTCCAAGTACGCTATATCCACTGAATCACCCTTGTCCACCTGTTTGTTTGAGCCCTTCAAAGAATTCTAATTGGTGAGGCACGATTTCACTTTGCAAAAGCCGTGTTGACTCTCCCCAACAAATCCTGATAATTCTGTTCTTTACTATACTTTCAACCAGTTTGCCTGGTCCTGAAGTTAGGCTTACCGGCCTTTAATAGCCTCTTTTAAAAATCAACATTATATTAGCTAGCATCCAGTCAGCTGGTTACTCCTGGGGGAATTCTGTGCCAAAACAATTAAAAATTCTGAGCACACTATTTTAAAATTCTGCATATTTTATTTGTCAAAATAACACAATATAATTTCAGTTATTTTGGTAATTTATTTCAAAATGCCTGTCAACAAGTAGGTCTGTAGCAATACAGACTATAAAAAATATTCAGGAAATGTTTTTGATAAATAGATTTCTTACGAGGGATATTAATACAGAACTTTGTGTAATTCATTTAATCTACAATACAGAAACGTATTTCCTGCATCTCTGAGAAGCAGTGCAGAGGCTTGGTGGAGTCAGGGGTATCAGAGGAGCTGAAGGAGAGAGAAGTATTTGCTGGGAAGGCCTGGGAGTGAACCTGGAGGGTTGTTAGGTGTGGGTGGGAACAGTTTGGGTTTTTTGTTTTGTTTTGTTTTTGTTGGGAAGGGATTGTTAGGGAGTTGGGGAGCCTCCCCATGTGGACCCTGGCTGACCCCTAGCGTTTCCCATTCAGTCAGGCACATCTGCCCCTGTTCCTGCACCCCTACTCAGCCACCCCTCACCCCCATGCACCCACTGCCCTCTCCTCATGTGGCTCTGCACCCCACAACCCTCACTGGTGTCCCGGCACCCCCACTCCCATTCAGCCCCCACCCCAGTCTATCCCCCCCAGCCCTTCTGAACTCCAGTCTGTGACCCCAAGCAGCCGCCTGTATCTCGATCTGTCTGTCTGTCACATATCCCATATCCCTTGCCCCCCTCACCTGGCCCTGCAGGCATATTTCAGTGAAAAAAGCAGCCTCTGTGCTCTCCCTGTCAGCTGCTGGCTGCTACAGTGAGCCAGCTGCCCTTTGTTCTGGCACCACAGCAGCCCCTGGTGTGTGAAAGGCATAATTGCAGCGCCTCTCTGGCAGAATGTATTTTCTGTATTATCAATTTTTTTCTAAAACCTCTTCTATTGACACTTCAGCCTGGGACAGTTCCTCATATTTGTCTCTTAAAACAAATGGCTCAGGTGTGGGAATCTCCATCATATCCTCTGCAGTGGAGACCCAGGAAAATAATTCATTTCTGCAATGGCCTTATCTTCCTTGAATGCTCCTTTAGCACCTCAATCATCCAGTAGCCCCAGTGATTTTTGGCAGGCTTCCTGCTTCTGATGCACTTGATTATTTTTTTGGGGGGGGGAGGGGGCTGTTTTTGTGTCTTTTGCTCTTGCCAGCAGTATCTTCAGAAATGCAAGGCCAAACTCGTTGCTGCTATAAATTGCCACTGCTCCATTGACAGCCCCAGTATTGCCTGCCCCAAACATTTGAAATCTGAGTCAGGCCTGCAAAAATCACAAGATTTTTTTTTAAATGTTCCTTTTATTAGCATCTGGTTTTGAGACTTTAAGTCATATGCAGGTCACATTTTTAAACTTTTCTCTGTAACTATGAGGATTAGATGTGTCTTTTTTTTTAAATTAAAGCTGAAATTCTTATGTAATCACTTGACTTCAGGAGCTGGGCCTTAAAGTAAAATACCCAATACCACAAAACTCTTCACTTCAGTGGAGCTGTGGCAATTTAAATCAACAGAGAATTTTGTCTGCAAAATGTAAATGATCTTAGAGATAAGCTTGAGCTACAGATCTGAGATCCAAATCAGCACTTTCTCCATGGCATTCCACTATAGGGTTTGATTTGGCACATTAAGATTGGGTAATTATTATTTATTGTTTGCACCATGGTAGACAAGGGTGTCTGAGGTGCTTTTCATTCACAGCCCCTGCCTGAGAGTGCATAATCTTTAAACAAACAAACTCTGGTTCTTATTCAGTATCCAACTCTTCCAAATGTCAGGCTACTCCATATCTCATATTTGGCACTAACAGAAATTTTACATAATACCTTTCATGGTTAAATATACTTTTCTCACAGTGAACAGGCTATGACATGTTTGTTATTCTGTGATCTTTTCAAATGCTGAGCATACTGGATGTAATTTTGTTTTAAACAATGAGTAATGTCTCCTAATCAGCAACCTTAAAGTAGCCTGCAGTGCCCTCTGCTGTCTTCTTCAACAATACACCTCAATACCACAAGGATTCAAAACCAGCAAAATCTTTTACCCTTGACATTACTGTGGTTCAGGCTATTATGTAAAGTAAACCAGGGTAACTCCAGAAGCACAGAAATGTCTTACTATAAAAATAATATATTAACAGGAAAAGATGGGTGTACTGATACTTACTTTATTTCAGAGCTCACTTAAAGTGAGTAACTAGTGATCTATCAAGGGCATGTTCCTGATCTTCAGGGTCTTCATTTATGGTAATTGGCTAAATTTCTATAGCTGATTAAAAGTAAGGCCAATAGGGTCCTATTGTGACATCCCCCAGGGTTCACTCTGGATTGTAGGATAGTTGTGCCCCCTTAATTCTCCAGTCTGGTGTACACTATGCCCTGCTTTGCTGTATGAGCTGCCACTCTACCCATTCTCCCCAGCCTCTAGGATGCAAGTCACTCCCAGACATGTACCAGAATGCTATGCCCAGCTACACTTGAGTTACATATAGGGCAACACCCGCATATCCCTAGTCCCAGCCTTGCACCCCAGAAATGTAGGGTCTTGTACTGCTCGGTTACTTACTGAGAAATACAAGGTCATAATCTGTCCTTTTAACAAAGAAATGATCATGCAGCAGCCTTAGTAACCTGAGTAGATTCCCCAACCCTTCAGTCAAAACCACACTGGTTTAGATAAAACATTAAAACAAGTTTATTAACTACAGAAAGATATATTTAAAGTGATTATAAGTGGTGTAAGCATAGAAGATCAGAATTGGTTATAAAAAAGAAATAAAAGATAAAATTGCAAGCTGTTTCCTAAAATTGACCAAACTAAGATTTGACGCAAACAGCTTTTCTCACCTCCTGGATGTTGCAGGCAATTCACAGTTTTTAATACACATGCCAGTGTTGTAGGAGCAGCGGTGATCTGTATGCTCTGTATGACTATGCTCTGTATAACCTGTAGGTTCAAAAGGTCTGTTACATCCCCCTACTTTTTGTCTCCTCTCCCTCTTTGAATACCTGTGAAGTGGCTTTCCCCCTCCCTCTCCCTCATGGAATGCTTGTGGGATGAATGGACTGCTTGAGCAGCTGGAAGATCAGAAGAGCTCCCAGGTAGACAAGGTGTCTGGGACTCTGATTAGGCAGAGATCACATGCCCTATGCATGGACACTGCCCGAGGTGGAGTGTGACCAACCAGACGCGCCCAAGTCATTTCTAGTTGCAGGCCATGAGGAGCAGGTCCTTAATAGGGGAAGGGCCCATGTGCTCGGGAGTGCACTCACAAGATTGTACCTCCCATGAAGGCCCTTCACCCGGACCACCTGGCCAGTGGTTCACCGCATTGCATTTCATCGTGCCTCGGGAAGACTTACCTTCATTGCACCATCCATCGCTGCACTGTGGGACACTTACCTTGAAGGATCCTGACATCTCCAGTGCCGTGCCTGTCCTGGGAGTGTGAGTATGCCAGTGTGAGTGTGACACCCCCCTCCTTCTTTTGAGCTTAGCTATCAGTATAATAAATGTGCTGCTTTCTGCCAAACTCTGGTGGGTCATTAGTCCTCCCTAAGCTTATCAGGCCCAATTTCAGGTAACAGCCAGATACCCTTCCCAGCCTGGGGCCAGTCTCCCCAGTTCAAAGTCTTTCAAGCAATCTTGTTTCAGTCGACGTGGGGGAGGAGAAAGGTGGACAGGGTCTTTGTTCCCTCTTTTTATATTCTGGCCTTTTTTACTGGAAAAATCCTTGCAGTGTCATGGAGTCAGGCTGTTCCATGGCATAGGTGAGCTGCCGACTGTCCTTCAGGTAAATTGTAAATTTCTTGATTACAACTCCCCTGATGGTGAATGGCCGATTAAACAGACACTGGTCTCTTAGCAGCTGGCTGGGTGTTGGCCACCCCTTCATCTCTGAAGAGCTAGACTGTGGGTATTCCCCAGAATTACAACATGCTCCAGTAACAAACATTTAGCAAGATCTCATAACTCCATATACAATGACGATACACACATTTTAACAGGACAATAATGTTCAAAATCTTATGACTTTTCAAATGATACATCATAAGGCATAGTTTGTACAAAACATATCATAATTAAGGCTGCGAGTCTGTCACGAAGGTCACGGAAGTCATGGATTCCGTGACTTTCCATGACTTCTGTGACTTCTGCAGTGGCTGGTGCTGGCTCAGGGGCTGCCCAAGCTGCACAGCCCCTGGGCCAGCAGCAGCAGTGTGTGGGAAGGGGCTCAGGGCTAGAGGCAATGGGTTGGAAGGTGTGTGGGGGTGCTTACCTAAGGTTGGGGGGCTCCGTGGCTCCCACTGGCCTGGCCCTGCAGCTCCTAGGTGGAGGGGGCTCCGCACACTGCCCGCACCTGCAGGCCCCACCCCCACAGCTCCCATTGGCTGCAGTTCCCAGCCAATGGGAGCTGCACAGCTGGTGCTTGTGGCGGGAGCAGTATGCGGAGCCCCCTGACTCCACCACCGCCTAAGAGCTGCAGGGACATGTGGAGCTAGGTAGGGAGCCTGTGAGCCCCGCCAACCATCCCTCCCTCAGCACTAGTGGGGTCCCAGGCCACCTCCCCCAGCTGACCACTCTCCCAGAGCACCCGCAGCTCCCACCCCAACCAAGTTTTAGTTAGGGGTATATAGTAAAAGTCATGGACAAGTCATGGGCCATGAATTTTTGTTTACGGCCCGTGACCTGTCCATGACTTTTACTAAAAATACCCATTGTGATGGGCTCAGTCACAGAGAGCCCCTTGGAACTGTCACCTGATGTGCTAAAATTACTTCTGAGCCCATTTTCCCTTCCAGCTTGGGACTTCCAGAACCCTGTCTTGTTGAGCCAGACACGCTAGCCTGCTGCAACACAGACCCAGGGTCTGGTCCACACCCCCAAAACTACAGACTTAACTGAAAACCACTCAGTAGGTTACCTGTCTCCAGCATCCAGACCCCAATGGGATCCAAACCCCAAATAAATCCATTTTACTCTGTATAAAGTGTATACAGGGTAAACTCATAAATTGTCCGCTCGCTATAACACTGATAGAAAGATATAAACAGCTGTTCACTCCCCCAGGTATTAATCACTTACGTTGGGTTTATTAATAAACAAAAGTGATTTATTAAGTTTAAAAAGTAGGATCTAAGTGGTTTCAAGTAATGACAGACAGAACAAAGTATGTCACCAAGCAAAATAAATCAAAAACATGCAAGTCTAAGACTAATACATTAAGAAACTGATTACAGGTAATGTCTCCCCCTCAGAGATGATCCAATAAACTTCTTTCACAGACTAGATTCCTTCCTAGTCTGGGCCCAATCCTTTCCCCAGTACAGTCCTTATTAGTTCTAACAGACATCTCAGGTGGTAAGCAGGGGTTTTCTCATGACTAGCCTCTCTTTGTCCTGCTCCTCCCCCTTTAATAGCTTTGGCACAAGGCGGGAATCTTTTGTCTCTCTTGGTCCCCACCCCTCTGTCTCAATTGAAAAGTACCAGATTTAAGATGGATTTCATTATCAGGTGACATGGTCACATGTCACTGTAAGACCCCTAGTCTCCATTCCCCATGGGCTGGCCCACACGTACACAGGAAGGCTTTCAAGTAACTAAGGCCATTTACAACTAATTGTTTCTGGAGCACCCTTAATGGCTTCCACTTAATATGTTTACATCAGTGATACAAGTTTATATCTCCTAACTCCAGATATAGAAATAATACATGCAAACAAATAGGATGAACACACTTAGTAGATTATAAGGTTTCTAATGACACCTTACAAGGAGTATTTAGTGTAAAGTATATTCCAGTTATGTCATATTCATAAGCATATTTCCATAAAGCATATGGAGTGCAATGTCACACTCTCCTCCTGAATATACTGTGAGATGGACACTGTCCTTGGCGGAGGCAGTATACCTAAAATTCCTCTTCTCTGGACAGGGCATCTGCCACCCAGTTCTCTTTTCCTTTAATATGCATAATTTCCATGTCAAATTCCTGCAGGACCAGCTCCAGCATAGCAGTTTGGAGTTTGTGTCCTTAGTCCGGTTGAGCCATGCCAAGGGTGAATGGTCAGTTAGAATCCCGAACCTTCTATTAAAGAGGTAAGGCCTTAGTTGTTTGACGGCCCACACAATGGCATAGCACTCCTTCTCTACGACAGAGTAATTCTGTTCAGTAGGGGCCAGCTTTTTGCGTAGGAAGGCAATGGGATGCTTCTTGCTGCCCTCCCCTGTCTGCATCAGCACAGCACCCAGCCCTGTGTCTGATGCATCAGTACACAATTCAAAAGTCGTATCAAAGTCAGGGTTGGCAAGCACAGGCGCCACAGACAAGAGTGCTTTTACCTTATCGAAGCCTTTCTGGCATGCCTCTGACCAAATTTCCTTATTAGGTTGATGCTTTTTACATAAGTCTGTGATTGAGGCTACAATGTTACTGAACCCCTCCACAAACCTCCTGTAATAGTTTGCCAAGCCTATGAAGGATTGGACTTGCCTTTTAGTTTGGGGTACAGGCCATTTTACGATGGCTTCCACCTTAAGAGGGGCGGGGGATATTTCGCCCCCGCCCACCCAGTGTCCCAGAGAAGGGGCCGTCACTTAGACGGTTTCACAGTTAGCCCAGCTTCTTTGAGCTTTGATAGCACAATTCCCAGGTGCTCCTTGTGGTCACCCCAGGTGTTGCTGAATACAGCAATGTCATCTATGTATGCCCTAGCATAATTCTGCAAACCATTTAACACTCTATTGACCAGTCTCTGGAAGGTTGCCCCAGCATTTACCAGACCAAAAGCAACAGAGGATCCTGTGGCACCTTTAAGACTAACAGAAGTATTGCAGCATAAGCTTTCGTGGGTGAATGCCCACTTCAGAGTCTTTCATCTGACGAAGTGGGCATTCACCCACGAAAGCTTATGCTCCAATACTTCTGTTAGTCTTAAAGGTGCCATAGGACCCTCTGTTGCTTTTTACAGATTCAGACTAACACGGCTACCCCTCTGATACCAGACCAAAAGGTAGCACCGTAAATTAATAGAGCCCTATATCAGTGATAAAAGCTGATTTTTGTTGTGCCTCCTCCTCCAAAGGGATCTGCCAGTAACCTTTGGTTAGATCAAAGGTACTGAGGTACTTGGCTTGGCTCAGCACATCCAGCATGTCATCAATTCTCGGCATGGGGTATGCATCTGTTACCGTGACAGCATTGAGTTCCCTATAGTCTACACACAATCTTACAGTGCCATCCCTTTGGGGACCAAAAGCACAGGGGAAGCCCACGCAATCATCCTCAGGTCCAACATGCTTTGTATCTTAGCACGGAATTTGCTCCTTCACCTTGCCGGTGGCCCTGTAAGGCCTGGAAAGGGGGAGGGGGGACCTGTGTTCCTTTTGTGAGGATTCTAGGGGTCAGCAAGTGTGTCCTCCCTGGTTTGTTGGAAAATACCTCACTATACCTTTGCAGCACTGATAACACTTCCTCCTTTTTGACTGGTGTCAGCTCACTACCGATTTTCATATTCTCCAGAGTTGACCCATCTTGGCATCCAGCCATCAAATCAGTGAGTGGGTGTGGCTCAGTTTCCCCTTCGACACAACAGATCATGTTTACCATGGCCACTCTACTATGATAGGCCTTGAGTCTATTTACATGTACCAGTTGGGGCACAGTATCATCAAGGGGCTTTTTAACACCCATGACTAAAATGTAGCCTTAATCATAATCGTATAACGGTAGTGAATATGGGGGTTCAGGGTGTTATTTTGGCATACAGTGTGTCACAGCTATCTCACAATGTGCTAAGCACCAATCAGTAAATATTCACTACCTTGTTGGATTAGACCTTTACCTAAATGGGGGGAAATTATCTGAAGCTGGAAGTGTGCTCAGCTTTTCCAGCCCAAGTGGATTCCAAAGTAGATGGCTTCTTAATTCATTGGGAATGTTTCCAATAATGAAGCTCAGTTCATCATAAAAGTATAATTCCCTACGTAAGACTGTCATAAACAATTTTTAAAATGACATTGGTGAAAAACGATTTCACACAAAGCAGCATCTGGTCTTATTATTTTTTATATATTTATTTATTTGACCCAGGCTGATGATGAACCCACTGAAAAAGAACCAAATTAGATCACAAACTATCTGTATAGTCAGGGTTCTAGCAAGGACAGAAATCCCTGATTCAACTGACTATGCTAAAAATGTAAATTAATTCAAATTGTAAAGATGATGTTTATGTAGAGAAATATTACCAGATCTTTCTATGACAGGAAGTGAAGGGACTTTAACACATGCCTAGGGCCAGTCTAACTGTTTGCAGAGGCACAAAAAAGGTCAGGGCTCCAAGCTACCAGCATGGAGGATCACACCAGGAGTTGACTCCATCTCCTGTGGTGCTGTGAGAGGAGACTCTGGCAGAAAGTTGTCATTCTATACTGATCCCAGTGCCAGAGAAGGAGAAAGCAAGCTGCTGTGATGGGCCCAAAACAGGGGATCTCCGACTGACCATTTACATTGGTTATGCTTAAACCCAGTCCGATTTACAGCTGAATAAACCCTGCAAGTGGGTGCGGAGGGCAGCAAAACCTAAATAAGAATGTGACAACCAAATTCTGAAGTCACAATAACAGATGCTGCATAACAACATTCTCTCCCCACAGTTACCCCCAACTGATGTTCATGTGGTTGCTCCAGACATGACCGAGGGCAATCTGTTTTAGGGAGCTAAAATTCTATTCTTCCCTGATTTCAGCCCACAGAGACAAGGTAGGAAATTGCAGATAGGAATTTCAGACACAGTGGACATAGATCTTCCTGTTGTGGTGGTGGTGTTGTTTTGTTTTGTTTTTTGAACAAAACTAAAAAGTATCTGGAAAAATAAAGCATTTATGTTGGACAGCGAGGCTGCAAATACGCTGTGTTAACTCCAGCAGAAGAATGTGTTCTGATTTAGGAACACAGAATTGAAATAAATTCCAGTTATAGATTTCTCTCTTCTTTTTTATTATCTCTCAGCTCTATAATGGGAACTTTTACAGTTACAAATTTCAACAAAAGCAAAGCACTTTGTTCAGTTTGGAATAGCCCATATGCTGAATGTAATGAATGTGAGAGTACTGCATATGCTCAGACCTAGCAGGTGACTATTAAAGGACAATTGTGACAATATTAGACTGCATTGTGCCATCTGTTTATCAGAAGAACTCACCACTGAAGTCAATGAGAAGTTTTGCTTAAAAATGGAGGGTGTGGCATGGCTCGCTAATAAGATCTTGCCTGCATTTTCTTTTAATTTACTGAAGTACTGAGTTTGTAGTTGAGTGAATAAAAATATGAAGGTTCTCACCCAAACCAAGCTAAGAGGTGATAGTTGAAGAAAGTTACCGAACTCAAAAATGATTTATTTATTAATTGGGCTCACAATGAAGCTGTTACAAACAGACCCCAAGAATTGCAATGTATTTTAATTTTAGCTAGAGTTTTGTGATACATAATGTTCCCAGCAGGAGTTTTCCACCAGCACTGCGGATAAGATTATTTGGACATGAATTGGGTTCAAGGACATGAATTGGGTTCAGCCACAGGCACTAATGTAGTCTCCTAGGCCTAGAGATTACACTAGTGCTTTTGGCTGAAGATCTCCTTCTGGCAGTGGGAAAACAGGTAGGGCTGGATTCTTCTCTCCCTTATAACAGAAGTACACTTCCCCCCCCCCCCCCCCGACTCTCATTCTGTTCATGTAGAGAACTGGTAAATTAAAAAATTAGGTAGTAGAATTTAATGTATGTAACTGAATGATGATTCATATATACGAAAACAAATAATCCTCAGTCCCCATCCTAATTCATTTATGAGAGCAAACAAATGGCCCTTTGCACCATTGGTAACCTGTGAAAAAGAAAAAAGTGAAGATTTTTCCACTCCTAGCATGTTCACAACACTCAATTCATTAGATGTGACCAGCCCAGTCTTTAATTAGTATTCTGATCAACAAAATTACTCAAAACATTAAACAGCCTCTGAATGGACTAGTTCCAACTGTGGGGAATGATTTGACTAATACTATTAAACTACTTTGGACATAGATTTTTCGTCACCTAACGGAGATGGAATGGAGAAAACAGCTGTGAAGGTAATACATGAAAAATCTACAGGCTTTATCATCATCGCTGCAGAACCTCTGTAATGTAGTGGGGATACAATGGCAGAATGCATGATGAACCAGGTGGCTTATACACAGGCTAAATATGTGGGCTGTGCAAATCCTCCCAAATTTGGTTCAAAGTAGAAATACACATTTTTATATCAGAGTTGGGTTTGGATGGGTTTGCAGGCACTGAAGTATGAAAAGGTCTGCATTTGAATGACCCAAGGGCCTGATTTGCAGCCCTTATTGACTTCAATATAAGTTGCAGGTGCTCAGTATCATTGACTGTTTGGTCACTGGCTTTCTCATGGTTGAATCTCGTTGCAAACCCATAGGTAAGGTTCAGGTTTTAAAATCATGCCTATTCAGATGGGTTTGTCTGACACTGGAGGTAGTAGTAGGCCTCCGTTCAGGTGCAACAAGAGAAATTTAATCTTCAGAACACAAATTTCCCCTGGTAAAACTGGAATATAATTACTCTGTGAACTAATCTAACGTAATAATCAGACAACCCAGTAACTGGACAAATTACAGATGGAGGGACAAATTCAGAGGGGATATGTAAAAGGGTGTCTATGTCATGTGGGTGAGTCCCTGAATCCTGAGGTTGATCTTTGTTCGGCTGGACTCCTGGTCCAAGTTAGAATAGCTGCAGAGCTGCTGTAATTAATGCCAGCTGCCCAACACTGCTAAGGAGCCAGGGATCTCCAGAGTATAGAGATGCCCAGACATATCCATTTCCCCCAGAACAACCCCATCTGTTAGGGGCTGGGGTGGAGTGTGATATAGAAGCAACTTCAAGGATTTAACTGTATGAAAAGTTTAAAGGGATTGTGCCAAGCTGTTTATGAATTTAAGGGAGACCAAAACAATTAGACAAAAGTAAACGTTTTATGTCAGTGAAATTTTGCTAATGGCCCACAACTCAAAAACAGCTTGAGGAATTTTCTTCAGCCATTTCAGAAATATTCTCCTTTGTTATTTTCCAGTGCAAGGAGAATCCTCAGAAGGCTTAGTGAGTTGGTTTTAGGTGAGTTGCACTACTTGCTTTGCACAGACAGAATGGGCGTGGAAATCTGGCCCAGTGACAGAGAATATTTTCATTGTCAACCTCCAAAATGGCCCAAATGGGTTTTCAAAAGTGAAAATATACTTCTGTTTTCCACAACAACCCTGCTGCATGGGAAAACTCCTCATGAAAATCTGAAAAGCTGCCACTTTAAATCCCTCCTAAAACCCTACCTCTGCCATGATGCCTGCAAACCACTCCTATCTGGCATTGACTAGGCAAGTGGTGAGGTGCTTTTTTGCTTAACTCTGTTTGCTTTATTATCACATCTTCCCAATGCACCTCTTCACCTATTGCCTGTTTTGCTACCTTTTGCATCCTGCCTGACATGTAGATTGTGAGCTCTCTGGGTGAGGACTGCCTTTGTCATTTGTCAGTACAGCACCTTGCACAATGGGACCCCTGTCCTTGACTGAGATTCCTAGGAGCTACTGTAATGCAAGTAATAAAATTCCAGGTTCTGGTGAAATACTTCCTCTTCCTGCATTTACAGCCAGCATGGTCTCTGGGCCTAAGGAGAATGTGCATAGGTCATAGGTCCATATTTTTTACAGATGGGTAACTGAGGAACAAGACAATCTAACAGGCTGTCAAAGGTTACATGGGAAGTTTGCAGCATAGGCAGGAACAAAATTCCAAGGTGTTAGATTCACATTTTATCCCCTAGACTACAATATTTCTTTGATGGGATGTTCACCCCACACAGGACTGGAAGGCGTTAAGGTGGCCAGGTAGGTCTGTTAACTCCTCAGGCTGCACCTGGACGGGGAGTCAGGCAATTGATCACAAGCAGGTTCAGCTGGTGAGGAACAGGTGGGGCCTATAAAGCGAGGATGCTGGCAACAGACAGGGGTTGCTGCTGGGAAATGGGAAGAGGTAGGAGGGTTTGGAGCTGGCACAGCCAGAGAGAGGAGGGGAGCTAGGAGTTGTAGGAAGCAGTCCAGGGAGGGAGCAGTGAGGGCTGGAGGAGGAAAGCCCAGAACTGCTGGGTTGAGGGTCCCTGGCCTGGAACCTGGAGTAGAGGGAAGGCCTGTGTTCCTCTACCAGCCACTGAGGGCATGGCATAGACCCATGGAGCAGTGAATGGGAAGACTACTTGGGTCACTGTGGGAGTGACAGAATTGAAGGACTGTACGCTGGAACAGGGAATGCTGCGTGACTTAGCCAGACGGCTGAGTCAGGAAGAGGATGTTGTGATTCCTGGACAAGAGAGAAGCTGTAGAGCAGAATGAGAGATGAGGTGATGGCGTACAACTGTGGGAAGGGGCATTGACCTTGAGAGCTAATTCTCAGAGTAACCAGGAGGAGGCACCAGACAAGCGGTAAGAGGAGCAGCCTGTGACAATTTGGTTGAGTATGTGGGCACTTGGTCACCCCTGAGGGAAGAGGATTCTGTGGAGGACTGTATACTGAGTGAAGGGCTGTATGAGATAGTCTCTCTGATGTAAGGGGACTGTGAGAGAGACTCTGTATGGCGGTCGCCCTGATACAAAGGGCCAGAGGTAGAATGTACAGGACAAGTACCCCAGGGGGGAGTGCAGATGGAGATGCCTGCAGTAGAGGCTTTTGTGGCTGAGGGAAGTTATCCCATATCAGAGTAGATGCTGGAGTTGCCACTCCCACAGTAGGGAGCTGGGAAACAACAGGCAGGTCCATGCCACATGGGGACAGAATCTCAAAAAACATCAGACACTGTGGGAGGCCCAGGTATACCTACAAGACTATATTGGTGAGGGTAGCTGGCCAACAGCAGTGTTTGTAGTGATCCTACAGGCGGGAAGTAGCAGAAGGCAGAAGGACCAGGAATGGGAAAGGTGCTCCGGATTTAGGAGGTCAGAAGCCCAACCGCGAAGATGTTACGGGTGTGGGAGCAAGGGGCACCTGAAAAACGAGTGCCTCTGTGTAGATGGAAGAAAAGAGCCTTACCAAGAGGCAAGGACTGAGGCAAGGGCCCAGGGAGCCCCACGCAATAAGCAGTTAGGTTGGAGGAGGACCTGTTTTTGGCCTAGGGAGAAGGGCCATATAAAGCGATATTGCCCCTACAGATAAAAGAGATACCGTCAAGAAAAAGGCAAGGGCCTGAGGAAAGAAAAGAAAGAAGAAACAGAAGTCCATAATGAGTCTATAGATGTTGTGGAAAAAACAAGAGGCAGGTGAGACTGGGGGGAGGAGAGAGACACCCAGAGAGGAGGCTGAACCGTGCAGGAATTAACACTGAGATGAACCACAAAACAGTGGGCATGGCATAGACCAGTGGGGCAGTGAACGGGAAGACTGCCTGGGTCACTCTGGGAATGACAGAGAATTGAAGGACTGTACCCTGGAAGGGGGAATGCTGAGTGACCTAGCCAGAGGGTTGAGTCACAAAGAAGATGCTGTGGTTCCTGGATGAGAGAGGAGCTGCAGAGCAGAGAGATGGGGTGATGGTGTACAACCGTGGGAAGGGGTGACGACCTCAAGAGCTAATCCTCAGAGTGACCAGAAGGAGGCACCAGACAAGTGGTGAGAGGAGCATCCTGTGACAGCTTCTCCTGCAAGTTTCTTCAAATTTCTGAATGTAGTTAGGCCACCTCTGAAATTGGGCTAGTAAGATGTCGAGACCTACAGATAATAATCATTAAGCATCTGCAAAGCAATAATTATTAGCCATACTTCCCAGAAGAGTAACACAAACATAGAGAAGTTCAGTGACTTGGAAGGGATGCACAATGGCCTACTTGGTTGGGCATTGGTTGTGGCACTATCAGACCTGAACTCCAGTCCTGGATCTCTGACTTACTTTACTGTTACCATTTATAGCACTTATAGCAGTGTTTTGGCTAACTGAGCTATGCGGTAAATATGCATCTCTTGTCAGGTGTATTGAATGAGTTTGGTCTCCACAACAGATATTACTAGCTTGCCTAATGTCTCTTACACTTCTAATGTAATAATAATCTGCTGGTCTGTCCAGCCAGTTTATTTAAAAATTCAGTTAACTGATCCTACTTTTGTATATGCAAATGATCGACCATAAGCTACTTGCCTTTACTTTCAAAGCTCTTCACCACCTATCCCCAATTCATCATCTCTCATTCATTATTGAAAGGTCGGCTCCATCACCCACTTGTTACATTTTCAAACAAGGACCTTTGTGCTTTCTTCCATGCTGTCCCTCATCTGTGGGAGAACTTCCCCGTAAGCATCATCAAAACTAACACATTATCTTCCTTCAAAACCCTTGTTAAAACTCTCCTTTTCCATGAGACCTACAAAACACTTCACAAGGGCTAGGCTGCTGGTGTGCTGAGTTCACTGCCTGTCATGCTGACCAATACTGTCTCATTGTTTCCTTCTACTTTCTCATTGGTCTGTCTGTATTCATCTGTTGTTTCTTGTCTTATGTTTACATTATAAGCTCTTTGGAATAGGGACTGTCTTTTCATTCTGTTTGTCCAGGGCCTCACACAATGAGATCTTGGTCCATGAGTGGGGCTCCTAGGCACTATGATTGCAAATAAATAATAATAAAAAGGGTCGCAGGGTTTGACAGGCTGCTCTGGGTACAACCTGGACTGTGGGACTGCTGAGCCCTCCATATGCACCACCCTGGGATACACCCAACTGTGTTACATGAATGACCTCCAAGACACTCATGAACCATCAAGAGGGAGGCTCCAGCCAGTTTTCCCCCAGCTCCCCAGCCTTGCACCCCAGAACTGTACCGCCTGGCCAGTGTAAGTTCATTAAGTAGTTCACCACTCCCTCAATGTGGAATGGACGCACACTAGCCTTTGTAAACTGAGCTGAGATTTCCCAAGCATTTCAACCAAAACACATTGTTTTAGGTAAAATATAAAACATGTTTATTAACAACAGAAAGATAGATTTTAAGTGATTATAAGTAGCAACTGTAGAGATCAAAGTTGGTTACCTAAGAAATAAAAATAAATGTGAAGTCTCAGTTCTACAAACTAAACAGGATTTGAATCAAGCAGTGTCTCACCCTGACAGATGGTACAAGCAGGTTACAGATCCTTAATGATAGACTGGACTCCATTTCTAGCCTGGGGCCACCCTTCCCCTGTTCAAAGTCTTTGTCCTCCAGAATGATGTTCCTCCAGGTGTTGAGTTGGGGGAGGAGGGGAAAGAGAGGCGAAGTGGTGATCTCACTTCCTCCTTTTATATTTTCTTCCAGCTTGCTGGAAAGATAGTTGCTGTGACATGGGGATCAGGCAGTTCTCATTGGTCAAGCAGTCTCCATTGCATAAGTTCTGTCTCTGAAGAGTCTCTGGGATGGCTGTTGGAAGAGTGAATTCCCTTTAATGGGCCATCAGCACATCTGGCTGGTCCTTTGTTGCAACTTAAAGGTTGGCTGTGGGCATCTCCCAACCTCAACATATTTCAGTAACACATATAGCAATGCTTCATAACTTCACATACAATGATAGCACATACAATCCAACAGGATATTAATGTTCAACAGATCAAGACTTTTAAAATGATACCTCACAAGGCATGTATCATAATTATATGACAGTGGTAAATACGGGGCTTCCAGGATGCTTCTTTGAGGTACAGAGTGTCCAAGAGGGATGGTAACAACCTGGGATACTCCAAAACCTAAAGACTTTGTGTCAAAAGCTATCTAGCATTGTTAATTGACAGCAGTAGTTTGTCTATCACATCATTTACAAAACCCAGGCACTTAAAAGCAAGGAAATGAATAGTTAAGGACATTCTGAATCTTATACCGCTAATATACTATACTAACGGACACTTGGACCCTGATGCTCTGTTCTGTTGATCCCCTTTGTGGCTTAAAACCAGCTAAACCAGCCATTGTAAATACCTCCAGAGTGGGGAGGTTCCCCACATGTTATAGAGCTGGCAGCAGAGCCAGCACTAAGCATAAGCAGACAGTAAGCAATTGCTTAGGGGCTCGTGCAGCTCAAGTGTCCCCCCCACCCATTTGCTTTTTATGATAAGAACTTGCCTGTTTTAGTATGGGGGATGGAAATATTCCTGCTTAGGGCCCCCAGTGGGCTAGCACCAGTTCTGGCTGGCAGAGTGGCTCTCTGTTATCTCTTCCTTAAGGTGTGGTGCGGTGTGGCTGGGCAGATTGGATGCCAGAACAGCCCTAGACTTGCTCTAGTTTACTCCAGGGACAAAACTGTCCAGTCCCATAATCCAAGTGGTCATTGTTCTTATCCACTGATTTAGGCCCAGATCCAGCAATGAGATCTGCATTGGCACACAAATCCACCAATTTGGATCTCAGTGCAAGGTTGGTACCATAGGTGCCAGCCCAGGCCCTGGGGAATGACAGTGGAGAAGGCAATGCCTTTCCCAAGATTCCAGCAGAGGAGTGGGGATGGGCTCTCCCTCTGCTGAGAGAGAGACAATGAGATACAGCACTGAATAGCCTGAGTGGCCTGGAGCCAGAAGTCATGGCTGACAGCTCTAAAACAGAGCTGTTAGTCAAAGAGAAGGCTCCCACTAGGGCAAGGAATCCCCTTGGCAATCAGCAGAGAGAGGGGAGAATTCAAATTTACCCTCAATCTGTGGCTGGTTTTTAAAAACATGTCTTGAAAGCAAATATAGTTCTTCCTTTCTGAATTAGAGAAGGATTAATCATTATAGACAAGAATGGTGGGGAAACAATAGGAAAAAACATAGCTTTATACCTGCAGGGGTTTACGTGGCTCTTTAAAGAAGCTTAGTAATATGTGATTAAAGAAGGGCTTGTTCTATGAGAAAATTCAAACTACAGAGACAGTCCAAAAAAGAGAGGTTGTTTTATTTCTTTGGGCAATATCTGGCCACTAGGTGTCATTCCTTACCCACAGGAAGAACAGTTTAACATTATTGTTCTCATATAAAAATGTAGTAAAGTTTTAAGGCGCTTCCAGGGACCGCAGCAATTAGGAATATGCAGAATGAAGAACCAATAAACGTTAGATGGGCACAAACCAACACCCTAGATTGGAGAAGCCTCCTCCTTCAATACTTGGGGAGTTCAGATCCAGACTTAGCAAGTTGGGCCTATGTCTAATAATTTAAACAACACTTTATTCTATTATTAGTATTATTATTTATAATACATTAACTTTCAGAGGGCCCCATCAAGTTTGGGGCCCAATTTTGGTAGTACTGTACAAATACATAGTAAGAGACAGCACCTAACCCAAACAGTTTACAAGACTAGAATAAAGGGTGGGAAACAGTTTTCTTGTCCCAGGAAAATTTTTGAATTTTTCAGAACAGAACAAAAAGTCAAAATCTTGAAATTCTTCTCATACTGATAATCCAAAATAAATAAATAAATAATATACCTCGGGTGAATCAAAATTTTGTTTTAGATAATTTCAGAAGGTTTCATTTTGATTTTGACCTTTTTTATTTTTTAAATTTTTTTATTATAGCTTAAATGAAAAAAAAAAAACATTTGAACCAGAAAAAGTTCTGATTTTTTTCATTTCAGCAATGTTAAAATGGGATGTTTTGACAATTTTGAAACTTTTTTCCACCTTGTTTTCAAAATGACAAATACACCAAAACTGACCCTTTCCTGTGAACAGTTTTGGTTCCAATAAATTTGGAATTTTCTGACCAAAAAAAAAGTGTTGTTTAAAAATTCCTGACTAGCTCTACTCTAGAGCACATGCTTCCATTGAACAACGAGATTAAAAAGCAATTCCCCAAAAGCTGCTGGGAGATAAAGTCAGAACTGTTGGTATCTTTTGGATAATGGGGGACAGAGCAGTGAAAGGGATCTCATCCAGAAAAAACATGGTGTCAGACTTTCAAAAGAGTTCAGCACCCAGTGTATCCCATTTTAGGCACTTACATTAGGTGGCCAGTGTTTTCAGAAATAAATATATTCCTGCCAACTAACCCTACAGAAACAGCATCTTTATTTGTTGTTGCAGGCTTCAGAAACTCTGTTAGTTTACTCAGTCCAACTGAAACACATGAGACATTTTTCCCCATTTGCCATGGTTAATAGAGGGCCATAAACTGTAAACCGTAGTTTTACACTCTGGATAGCACTTACTCACACAAACAGTCCCGCTGATTACAATGGGATTATTTGGGTGAGTAAATGCCTTACTCACTATGAGTGTTGCAGAATCACCAGTAGGAAAACGCAAAAAATCCGCTGTAATTTTTGTTAATCTCCTTCAACTCTGCTGTATTTTCCAAGTGGTGAGCAAGGTCAGTGTGAAATGAGTTTTACACATAGAATATCAAATCACTATTGTTTTTGGGGGGGGGGGGTCTCTTGTCTCTGAGCAGGGTGCCATTTTAGTTTGGGAAAGAAGGAAGGAGAGAATTGTCCCTTTGTGTCCAGTTCACAGGGGAACTGTTCTCGTAATGCATTTCTATTCTGGAAAGTGCCTATGTAAAAATGGCATCTTTGTACGCAGAATTTATTCAGAATCTTATCTGCTGGTGACAAAAATAGCTTTTTCACTCCTTTTTTACTCCTGGTAGTCTGCAGCAGCAGAACAGCTAAGAGTGAGTGTAGATTGTATTCCATGTAGTGCTTTGTTAATAGGATTGTTTACTAAATTCCAGTCAGTTAAACCAGTGTAATCTTACTGAAAACAATGGAGTAAGCCACATGTCATTGGGGGGGCATAATCTGAAGCTGGTGCAGGTGTAGCCAAGGTCTTAGTTTTGCCTGCAGAATCTTTATTACTGGTGTTGATGCACGAGATGGAAAGACTCCAACATGACTGTCAGGGCCCAGGCTGCATTAGCCAGGTTGGCAGTTAGAGAAAACACTTTCCCTTGTAAATGGAATATATTTAATGTAGAAATCATTGTGAGACAATAAACACAAAACCCTGCAGTGCTGTGTACAGGCTCTTTATTTAGAATAGAACTGTACTTTAAACAACTACTCAAGGAAACTGGAAAATATAGGTTGCTTAGAGAGGTGGCCTTCTGATGGTGGGGCAGATTTGTGACTCAGTGAGGGTGTTAAATCTGTTAAGACAAACGGTTGCCTAATAAGGGTAGTTTCTTGTACAGGTTTATAAAGGATTTTACTGAACAACTTAATCTCATACAACTCTGCAGCCTGGCAACCCTGTGCATTTTAAGGTTGAATGTGCATCTGCAGCATGAGTGCCTTCTGCTAGTCACCTGAGGGGCAGAGCAACTTCCGCATGTATCGCTTCAGAGAGGAATCTCACCCATGTGTAGGGCCCTACCAAATTCACAGACATGAAAAACTGTGAAATCTTGTCTCCCCCTGTGAAATCTGGTCTTTTGTGTGCTTTTACCCTATACTACACAGATTTCACGGGGGAGACCAGTGTTTCTCAAATTGGGGGTCCTGACCCAAAAGGGAGTCGCAGAGCGGTCGCAAGGTTATTTTAGGGGAGGTCGCTGTATTGCCACCCTTACTTCTCCACTGCCTTCAGAGCTGGGTGGCCAGAGAGTGGTGGCGGTTGGCCAAGTGCCCAGCTCTGAAGGCAGCACCCCACCAGCAGCAGCACAAAAGTAAGCATGACAATACCATATCATATGCCACACTTGGTGGGGCGGGATAGCTCAGTGGTTTGAGCATTGGCCTGCTAAACCCAGGGTAGTGAGTTCAATCCTTGAGGGGACCACTTAAGGATCTGGAACAAAAATCAGTACTTGGTCCTGCTAGTGAAGGCAGGGGGCTGGACTCAATGACCTTTCAGGGTCCCTTCCAGTTCTATGAGATAGGTATATCTCCATTTATTATTATTATACTTCTGTGCTGCTGCCTTCAGAGCTGGACGTCCAGAGAGTGGCGGCTTCTCACTGAGGGCCCAGCTCTGCAGGCAGCATCGCAGAAGTAAGGGTGCAATACCATACCGTGCCATCCTTACTTCTGCACTGCTGCTGGTGGCGACTCTGCCTTCAGAGCTGGGCTCCCGGCCAGCAGCCACTGCTTTCCAGCTGCCCGCTCTGAAGGCAGCACTGCCACCACCAGCCGCGCAGAAGTAACAGTAGCAACTCCCCCCTACAATAACCTTGTGACCACCTACAACTCCTTTGTGAGTCAGGACCCCTACAATTACAACACCGTGAAATTTCAGATTTAAATAGTTGAAATCATGAAATTCACGATTTTTAAAATCATCTGACCATGAAATTGACCAAAACGGACAGTGAACTTGGTAGGGCCTTACCCACGGGAGTTCTTTGCCTCACCAAAGCATTTGTACAATAGCTCCTGTGACTCTGTTCCCTGCTGTATGTGTAATAGCAAGACTTTAGGAATGGCACATTTTCCTTAACCCAGAGGAAGAGCTCTTTATAGGCTGATCATCCTCACTTTAGAAATATTGCATAGTAAGACCCAATTCCATTGCTGAAAAAGGAAATGAGTTTGTCAGGTAGGTGCAGTGCAGCCATGGAAGAGAGGAAAAATGAGGAGGAGTCAGAACTTTGTTTTTTCCTTTTTCTTAAATCATAGCAACAGGCTTCCAGGGAAGGGATGAGACAAAACAGGCATAAGCCCATTAGTGTGCAGGTAGCAAGTAAATAAGCTCCATCAAGAGTCTTATTATAGTCATGTTCACGAAGAAGTGCTGATAACCTATATTTTCCTACCTATAAAAGAACATTAAGTTCAGATTCCTTCTGATGCAGCACTGAAGATTGCAAAATAATCCTCCCAAACGACCCCCCTACCCCGCTCCCCACACACACACTAAATAAGGATTCCTGGAGTAACCAACACACTAGATCCACCGTACCACTGTTGGAAAAGATAATGCAGCAGGCTGCACTTTCTGTGTCCAGTCCGCACTGCTAACTGGTCAGGAAAAGAGAGGTGTTCACTGCCCTGCATCCTGCCTGCCCCCTTTGACTTGGCTTGTGCCTTTCATCTGACCTGTGCACTAACAACCCTGCAACCCTCCCACCCTCTGAACTTTTGATAATCTTTCTGCAGAGCCCAGCTGTTCTGACACTTTCTCTTCTTGGGCCCTGACCATGGTGTCATGGGTTCAAAGTTAACTCCTGAACTTCCATTTTTAACCTAAACCTTTAAACCTGGCCCTGACCATGGTAACATGGGTTCAAAGTTAACTCCTGAACTTCCATTTTTAACCTAAACCTTTAAACTTGAGTATTGTAGCCTATATTGTACAATATACCTGCTGTTTGGAGATATCTGCAGGATGACCAAGGACATTTCAAGCTTTAATTTTCTTTACCCTGCCTTTGATTGTTGTAAGCTTTGGGGTTATTTAAATTTATTATTGGTGAATAATACCAGATGGACAGGACTGAAAATCAAGGATCCTCTATTTATCCACTGTACAAGAGCAGCAATACCAGCTTTCCCCATACTGCCTGATCAACATGACTCAACTGTGACCTCCAGGGACCATTTAAGGCTGAGAAAATAGCTCAGTTTCCATTCAGTTCTTGGCCTCTCTGCTGAGACTACCGCCAAGAGTACCAATTGTTGTGATGATGCTTGTAATGTAGACAGGTGCCTACTAGAAACTCAGCTGACCCCCCAATTCACTTAATGCAGGGCTTCTGAGAGAACTTTAGGTCATTTCCATCCTCCGGGGGATTTAACTCAGGGAACTAGACTGAACTAAAAAGACTGTGTCCCATTACCAGGCTCCTGAAGGGCTTCATATTCTCCAACCTTAGTATTTTATAACAAGTACTTGCCTATATCTTTAGCGACAAAGAAACTGTTATTTATCCTGATAGCAGGTATGATGTACTATACAGATAAGTGAATGAGGCTATGCCTTTATTGTATATTTTTACACTGAGACAGTGCTCTCTCAGTATAAAATCCTAGTGGAGACAAGGCCCAGTAGTTTTTGGCTTGATGAAACTAGTTAGGGTTGATCTTGATTAGCTACATCAGGTAAACACTACCTGTGTCTCCAGTAGGCTTTTACAGTTAGATAGGCATCCCTATGTAAAAACATACCCAAAGGCAAAAACCAGCCCATCTTGCTCAGTACTGTGTGTACTGTCTTGGTTTTTAAGGTCATTAGAGGTTTTTAAGGTCATGCTTGACAAAGCCCTGGCTGGGATGATTTATTTGGGGATTGGTCCTGCTTTGAGCAGGGGGTTGGACTAGATGACTTCTTGAGGTCCCTTCCAACCCTGATATTCTATGATTCTATGATACCTTCTTACCATAGGAAAATAATCTCTGAAGTCTCTGCGTGTACATCATGATACAGAAGTGTTTTCTTAAAAGCACACCGCAAAAACAAAATCAGGTTAGCAATGACCTTTCTATAAAGGCAAAAAAGCATATCTGTTTGTTTCAATTTGCATTTCACACCTTGCTAGCAGCAACTCTTCTATCTTTTTGTGTGTTAACTGAGCTGGCAATCCAGATATCTGACACTGGAAACCAACATAATTTTCCAAAGTACAGAATTTAACAGACTGTCAAAAAAAAATCATTTTGACCTCCTGCTGATAAATGTGGAGTTAATGTCTCCTATCAATAAAGACCTGCTAACGTGTTGAAAATATGATGTTGATGCCTTGACTGTGGTGCAAATGAACTAGCACCAGAGCAAGAGAATTGTCCTTGTGTGTTGAGCACCTCATAATTTTGCTGTCAGTTGAAGAGCTAAGATTACTACCAGCAGCTTATAATACACAATGAAAAGAACAGGAAGAATGAAGTTGTAAAGGAAAAACAAGCAGATGTGTGAAATAAGACAGGGAAGGAAGATGATAATTAAGTACTAGTTCTGATCACTGCATTAACCATTTAGGGCCTGACTAAAGATAGTTGATGTTAACTGGAGTCTTTCCATTGAAATGAAGATAAAGGAAATTATTTATGAATGAACCACTGTGCTTTGTTCTATCACACGAAATATAATATGATGATGTGCTTGTGCTTTGAGAACTTGCGTGCATTATAGTGACAATAAAGATTGCCGAGTGACTGGGGGAAAGCATTTTCTGAAAATAGTCAGTCAAATGCATGAGTGAATTTTGAATCCAGGGCAGTAATCCTTTCATATTTGTTTTCAGTGAACATTTGAACACTTGAGCCTTTAGTACTAAAAGCAAATTTTTGATTGTAAAATTTGCAATTCACATTGTGTTGGTTTGGATGATTTATGTAACAATCAGGGAACAGAAATACTACCATGTGACCTATGTAGCTGACCAACACCATGCAAATTGTGGATATTACAATCAAACAAATTAAAAATTCGCCACGTTGGTCACATCCATAAGTCATATGGTATTGTTTCTGTTCTTTGATTGGATGAGTTATGTAACTAAGAACAAACAGTGGAATGGAGATTGTAAATTGCAACTATATGTTCACACATGGCAGTCTGCAAGCCATCAATTATTTTCTGAAGAAATTTGTGAACAATTTTTAATAAATTCAAAAATTTTATGATCTGTTTGTAGATAATTTACAAAAAGAAAAAAATATAAAATGAGTAACTTATTCATTACACATGTTAAAATCAGCTCTATTCTTTATTTCATATTGGTCCTTGCACTGGAGCTTCTGCCTTTGACGTGTTTTCCTCCTGTAGGGTTCTTAGCGAAATACTCCTTTGGAACCCTGGGCTTGATCCTGGTCCAACTGAAGTCAGTGGTGAAACTCCCATTGACTTCAGTGCAGCAGGATCAAGCTCTCTAGGGCTAGCCTTGCACTCTGGTCCCCTGTGGGAGGAGAGGGTGAGGGCACTTCCTCTCCCTCCTTTCCAAGCAAGTAAAAAGGCAGCATCTCTCCCACTTTCCAAACCAGCTGGCCACAAATGCTGCAGTGAGCAGCACGCTTTAGTTACATGCACATGCTGCTCCTGAGCAAAGGAGCAATATGGCTGTCCATCGTGTGTTCTCTTGTTGCTGTATAGTCCAATCTGCAAGGAGCAAGTTCACGAACAGATGTCACATAGGAATGTGTAGGCTCCCACTGAAGACTTGGGATGACACTTGGCCCTTTTTCTCTCTGTTTTTCATATGTCTTTCTCAAAAAGTTTACAACCTTTTATTGATGATAGTTCTCCATTCAGGTCTGTCCTTGGCTGTGTTTTCAAAGATATTCATATTATGCTGCATGAGTTTAGATTTTGCTTAAGAGTGTCTTTGAAGTGTTTACATTGACCATTCTTCTTGTGCTCTCTGAGTTTCAGCTCATCGGAGAGGATTTTTTCATTATTTTGTCTTCACTAGGGCTGTCAAGCGATTTAAAAAAATTAATTACGATTAATCACGCTGTTAAACAATAATAGAATATCATTTATTTCAATATTTTTGGATGTTTTCTACAATTTCAAATATATTGATTTCAATTACAACACAGAATACAAAGTGTACACTGCTTGCTTTATATTATTTTTATTACAAATATTTGCACTGTAAAAATGATAAAAGAAATTGTATTTTTCAATTCACCTCATACAAATGCTTTAGTGCAATCTCTTTATCATGAAAGTGCATCTTACAAATGTAGGGTTTTTTTTGTTACCTAACTGCATTCAAAAACAAAACAATGTAAAACTTAAGAGCCTACAAATCCACTCAGTCCTATTTCTTGTTCAGCCAATCACTCAGACAAACAAGTTTGTTTACATTTATGGGAGATAATGCTGCCTACTTCTTATTGACAATGTCACCTGAAAGTGAGAACAGGCATTTGCATAGCACTTTTGCAGGGCCGGCTCCAGCATTTCTGCCGCAATCGCAATCAGCGGCGGCAATTGGGGGGAAAAAAAAGCCGCGATCGGCGGCGGCAGTTCGGCGGCAGGTCCTTCGCTCCTAGAGGGAGTGAGGTACCTGCCGCCCCCGAATTGCCGCACGTGCCGCCCCTCTCCCTTGGCCGCCCCAAGCACCTGCTTGTTAAGCTGGTGCCTGGAGCCGGCCCTGCACTTTTGTAGCTGGCATTGCAAGGTATTTATGTGCCAGATATGCTAAACATGTGTATGCCCCTTTATGCTTCTGCCACCAGTCCATGCTGATGATGCTTGTTAAAATGTAGAAAAACATCCAAAAATATTTAATAGATTTCAATTGGTACTCTATTGTTTAACAGTGCGATTAAAACTGCGATTAATAGCGATTAATTTTTTGAATCACGATTGATTTTTTGAGTTAATGGCATGAATTAATTATGATTAATCGACAGCTCTAGTCTTCACCTGTTCTGATAACATGACCTGTCCATATAAATTGAGCTTTGATAATCATTGTCTTGATGCTGGTTGTTTTGCCTGTTTCAGGGATGTTAATGTTTGACCCTTTGTCTTGTCAGCAGATCTTCTGAATAGAGCAAAGGCAGCATGTGAAATTTTTCAAGTTGCTTGATATATCTGTAGTAAACTGTCCATGTTTCACTCCCATGTAAAAGGAATGCTATCATTGCTGCATTGTATATCATAAGTTTTGTTGACAGTTTGATGGTATGCTGCTTGAATGTCCTATGGTGAAGTCCTCTGAAAGCCTGGCTTTCCTTTCATGTTCTGTGTGACATTTCTTGATCCAGGGAACCATTACTTCAGATGGTACTGACAAGATATGTAGAGTGATTGATGTTCTTTAATTTTTTTACCATAGATGGTGATGTTTGGCTCAGTGGTAATGGTTGATGGGGGTGTGTTGGAAGAAGATTCTAGTTTTTTCTAGGTGATTCCAAACTGTTTAGTTGCCTCTGAGAACGTGTCAAGGATAAGCTGTAGGTCACTTTCACTATGACTAGGAAGAGTACAATCATTTGCAAAAAGGGCTTCATATATGAGTTCCTCAAGGACTTCTGTCTTTGCAGTAAGCCTTCAGAGACAGAATGCTTTTCAAACAGTTCTGCAGATGTCCTTTTGAAGATTGTCAATTGCGTAATTCAGAACAGCTGCAAAGAAGAGACAAAAGAGGACTAGTGCACTTTTTGTGCAGGATATGTGTCCGGGAACTGCTCCCTACAACCAGTGCAGCTCCTTTAGGTAAAGTTGGATTTTGCTTAAAACAGTGGTTTTCAATCTGTGGTCTAAGATTTACACCTCCATTTGAAAATTTTAAGGGTCCACAAATGAAAAAAGGTTGAAAACCACTGGCCTAGAAGCTCTTATAACACTTGGTACAATGGTGTCATTTTGCACCAAACTAATGATCTGTTGGCACTGAGTATTTGAAAATGAGGTTTGAAATTACAGTAGGATCTATGCTCTGAAAGGAGACTAATTTGACTGCCTTTCAAGGAGGTAAAATCTGCATAAGCAACGTATGCATACATACTATTGGAAATATTACACTAGTGCGAGATAAACCTTTTTGGTGATCATGCGATTGCACATTATTTGTGTTGTACCTGAAAGCAGGCAAGTGGAACAACAAAAATGAGTAAAAAGTAGTGGTTTTTAAAAAAATAATTTCCTAAAGTTTACTGGTAACATTTATGCATCTGAGATAACTAGAGTAATTTCAACTTCATCGTTGTTAGTTAGCTATGCTGTATTGTCTGATGTTATTCAGGACCCAGCTGCAGACAGGCTGGAAAATAGGAATTTCAGTTTGCCAGTAAATTCCTATTACATCACAATACTGTGATATGAAATTATTTTATAAATTTGGTTCCAGCTGTAAGAAGGAAATAAGATGCAAACCCACAAAAGAGGGGGAAAGTTTCACATTAATGTGCTGAGATTTATGTGCATAAGTTGCCATGCACTAAGACAGAGGTATGTTACTAATAGTAACTAGGTAACCGTGTGCTCTTTTTACGGTTACCCTTTTCTTTTCTCATTCTGTTGCTTTCCTTACAGTTTGTTACTTCCACTCATTGAGTTACATCTAAAACAGGGGTAGGCAACCTATGACACACGTGCCGAAGGCGGCACGCGAGCTGATTTTCAGTGGCACTAACACTGCCCGGGTCCTGGCCACTGGTCCAGGGGGCTCTGCATTTTAATTTAATTTTAAATGAAGCTTCTTAAACATTTTAAAAACCTTATTTACTTTACATACAACAATAGTTTGGTTATATATTATAGACTTATAGAAAGAGACCTTCTAAAAATGTTAAATGTATTACTGGCACGTGAAACCTTAAATTAGAGTGAATAAATGAAGACTCGGCACACCGCTTCTGAAAGGTTGCCGACCCCGATCTAAAATTAATTTCTAAGTTCCTCAGGGAAGGATCATATCTCTCTCTTTGTTCGGTAACACATCTAGAACAACTTTGGGTGCTTTAGAAATGATAAGAGAAGGTTACTCACCTTGTGCAGTAACTGAGGTTCTTCGAGATGTGTGTCCCTGTGAGTGCTCCACTCCTGGTGATGATGTGTCCCTGCGCCTTCACTCGGAGAGTTTTGCAGCAGTACCCGTATGGGTCGCACATGCGCGGTGCCTGCCTCGCGCGTCGTTGGCACTTGACGTTTCGTGCATGCGACCCAGACTCCTCAGTTCCTTCTCTACCACAGAGCTTGCTTCAGACTCTGAAGTAGTGGGGAGAGGGGTGGGTAGTGGACAGGGCCGGCCCCAGGCACCAAGCACCCAAGCTGGTGCTTGGGGCGGCACCTGGAGGGGGGCGGCGGCGCGGCGCTCTGGCCGCGGGGGGGGAGAGCCGAGCCCCAGCCGGGGCTCTGGCCGCCCTCCCCC
Source organism: Terrapene triunguis (assembly GCF_002925995.2). Lineage (NCBI taxonomy): Eukaryota > Metazoa > Chordata > Testudines > Emydidae > Terrapene > Terrapene triunguis. Next base: position 11,872,688 of record NW_020664409.1, read on the forward strand.
CGGCCGCCGGGGGGAGAGCGGCGAGCCCCGCGCTCTGGCCG
>NW_020664409.1:11873128-11944184 GCF_002925995.2 Terrapene triunguis
GCGGGGGGGGGGCGGCCGGAGGCTTTTCCGCCTGGGGCGGCGAAAAAGCCAGAGCCGGCCCTGGTAGTGGAGCACACATAGGGACACACATCTCGAAGAACCTCAGTTACTGCACAAGGTGAGTAACCTCTTCTTCTTCTTCTTTGAGAGCTGTCCCTATGGGTGCTCCTCTGCAGGTGACTGTAGATCAGTGCCATCTTAGGATGGTAGGGGCTTTGGATTTGGTAAGATTACTGTGGATAGTACCACTAGGCCAAGCCGAGTATCTACTTTAGGGCCTTGTGTGATTGCATAATGTTTGGCAAAGGTGTGTTCAGAGGCCCAGGCGGCGGCTTTGCATATATCTATAAGGGGAATGTTGTTTAGAATGCTGTGCCTGATTGCTGATTGCAGTTGTGCGCCTTTTAATTGATAACATAGGTGAATGCATCCAGATATCTATTTAGAGCGTCTCTGCATGGATATGGAGGTACCTTTGGAGCGTTCAGCGATAGATACAAAGAGTTTCGGTGAAACTCTAAATGGCTTTCTGTCCAAGTAGAAAGCCGGTGCTTTTTTAATGTCCAGGGTGTGCATCGTAGCTTTGAACGAGTTCTTGTGTGGTTTAGGAAAGAAATTTGGATGCTGTATAGGTTGGTTAACGTGGAAAGACGAGTGTACTTTGGGTAGGAATTTAGGATGGGTACGTAATGTGAGTTTATCCTTAAAAATGATTGCATATGGTGGGGCTGCCATGAGTGCCCTGATTTCTACTACATGTCTTGCTGATGTGATTGCTACTAGTAATGACACTTTCATGGACAGGTGTAATAAAGAGCAGGTTGCTAAAGGTTCAAACTATTTCCGAGTCAGGGCTGTTAAGACTAAGTTTAAGTCCCAGGGTAGAGTGGGTGGTCTAACGTCTGGATAGAGAGTTTGAATGCTCCGGAGGAATCGTTTGGTGATTGGGTGGGCAAAGAGTGTAGTGTTGTCTATCTTTTGGTGAAAGGCAGTGATAGCCGCTAGATGTGCCTTCATTGAGCTAATGGAGAGGCCAGATTGTTTTAGTTCCAGGAGGTAGTCTAATATCAATGGGAGAGGTGCAGATGTGGCATTAGTTTGTCTGGCGGTGCACCATGCTGTAAATCTCTTCCACTTATATAAGTAGGTGCTACGTGTAGGTTCTACTGTGGAGTAGCACACTCTGGACCTGGTCAGAACAAGTTAGCTCGTCATTAGAGAGCCATAGAGAAGCCATGCCTTGAGATGTAGCATCTTTGTGTTCGGATGTTGTATTTGACCCTCCCGTTCTGTCAGGTCTGTGTGGAGAGGGAGTGTGATTGGAGCATGTGCCGGCATCCGTGTTATGTATGGATACCCTGGTTGTCTTGGCCATGTGGGAGCTATTAGGATGACTCTGACTTTTTATTTTCTATATTACTCTGGGTAGCAATGGTACTGGTGGGAACGTATAGAAAAGGTCTGTGTTCCAACTGATCAGGAACGCATCTCTCATGGACAGCTTTCCCAGACCTGTTCTGGAGCAGAATTTCGGACACTTGGTGTTGCAGGCAGTCGCAAATAGATCTATCTGTGTATGACCCCACTTTTGGAATATGCCTTGCAGTATTGCATAGTTCAGTTCCCTTTGGTGGTCATGGGGAAAACATCTGCTGAGTTCGTCTGCTGTGGTGTTCTGGCATCCAGGTAGATATGAAGCTGAGATATGGCTATTGTGTTGGATACATCAATTCCAGAGTCTGATAGCCTTGGCACATAGTGAATGTGATTGGGCTCCCCCTGGCCTGTGGTGGTGAGGGAACCAGTGACCCGTTCTGAGAAGAGGGTTCTTGTCCCGGGTCAGAGGCTGGTCTCAAGGACTTCTCCATTAATATAAGTTTAAGCCTCAGCTCCCTGTCCCTACTTCCCCTAGCCTTCAGTTTGCTACATAGCACACATTTCTGGGGAACATGAGGTTCCCCCAGACAACAAACACATTGAGTATGTTCGTCTGACACAGGCATCGCCTCTCTGCATGTCGTGCATCTTTTAAAACCCGGTGAGCCAGGCATTTTTCCAACCTAATACTAACTGTACTACAGGATAAAAACAAGCATTTTTTAAATTATTATTAAAACAAGGGACGTAAAGCTAATAACTGAAACCTAACCTATATAATCTATGTTAACTCACTAATAAATCTAAATGTATCTATTTGAAACTAAAGGTTTTCAACAGGAAAGCTTAGCTCCGTCTCAGCCCGGGGATGGTTGAGAAGGAACTGAGGAGTCTGGGTCGTGTGCGTGTTACTTCAAGCACAAACAGTGCATGAGGTAGGCACCGCAAGGGCAGTGCTGCAAAACTCTCTGAGCGAAGGCGTAGGGATGCACCATCACCAGAAGGGGAGCATCCACAGGGACATCTCTTGAAGAAGAACTGAGGCCTCACTCCCTCGCAGAGCTTTGTTTGGGTGGACCATTGTGCCGCCACAGAGCTCCATTTAAGTTGGAGGGACAACCAAGTGGTATGCTGCAAGACAGGAGGTGTTACTGGGGCTCTGCATAAGCATAAGGCTCCTCCTATGCTGGGACCATTGTAGGACTGGGGTGCTATTAAAATAACTAGCTCCACAATGCTACAATGAGCTCTGCATGGAAGGACCCCTGTGTGTACATATGCAGAGCCCCTCTGATATCTCCTGTTATCATAATTATAAGGCATTTGTCCATCTATAGTACCTTGCACCCCAGAATCTCAAAGTGCTGAATAAACATGAATGAGTGTAGCCTCTTGTATCCTGTGTTGAGTAAGCAAATGTTACTACCATTCTTCAGATGAGAAAACTGAAGCTGGGGGAATTGAAGTACCTTGCCCAAAGTCATATGGGGAGCCTGTGGCAGAGCTAGGGAGAGACAAATCTTCTGACACCCTGTGGTGTATCTTAACCACAAGGCAATCCTCCTTGCTTAATGATGGGTGAAACTCAAAGGGTTTGTGGTTCAACCAGGTTTAGATAAGCATCTAATCTTTTCAGAACTTTATAAAAAATTACTCTAAAATTTCTCAGGTCTTCCTCTCCTTTCCCATTCCTATCACCAACACTCTCTCCCTAAATTCTAACAGACTTTGTCCCCCATCCCCAATTCTCTTTCCCCTGTCTCTGATTATATCACATTGGTAATAGAGGGTCAAGGAAGTCATTCAAGCTTAGAAGTCTCTGAACTAGGCTATTGTTGACATGTGGCATGCTTAATGCTGTCTTCAGAGTATGCCATATCAAAATATACATCTCTGCTGCTTTATTTATATTCAGCATATTTAAAATCAAGACAAAATAGGCTTTATATGTAGTACCAAAATAATCATAAGAGCATCTAGAAAGGGTTTGAAAAGACTCACATTCACAGATAAAGGCAGCAGTCTGTTAGCAAGTGTTTTGTTTCCTTTGCCAAATCAATGATTGATTGAGTTCATGCATTTTTCCTTATCAATATTGTTGTAACTGGTTAAACAAAAAGCAGGCACATCATCATTCACCAATTTAAGACATATTTATTTATTGTGCAATAAACTAGCTGTTTGTCTTCAGTCTCTTTCAGCCTTATGTTTTGTGGCAAATCATCCATAATCACTGGGGTCTTTACAATATTTCTAAACAAATGCAAAGTGTGGGCTCCAAATGTTATGTTTAAGAGTGATGCCAAATCTAGGCAGTTAAACAAAATAAATTATTGTGTAAAAATTTAAAAAAAGCCAGAGATGAATACTGAGATGAAACGAAGTGGTTTGACAAACTTCACAAACTTCTGAACTTGGATATATTTGGAAGCACATGAGTGATTTGAATGTGATATTTCACTGAGCTCCGCACAGGTGGGTGTTACCATCTTTGTGGATGTTTTAATTTCCAAAACTCCAATGATAGAAAAGAAATATTTTCCTGAATTGGACAAGTCTGACTGACTAATATTGTAGGCCAAATTTTGTCATTGGCTAATCCTATTTAAATCCATTATAGTAAACAATATCCATGGGGTTGCACTGGTGATTTTGGGGGAAGAATTTGTCCCTGTGGCTCTATCACATTCAGGGAGAGTTGCCATCCATGCTGATATTCTTGGGACAGTCTGATGTTTATGGCTCTGCCCCATATCCTGCCAAGCTAACTTACAGTGTAAGTGTTTCAAATTCACATGATTTTCTACATCATGATGTTGCTTTGCCACATGTTAACTTGACAATGTGACTTGAAGGTCAATCCAACTCCCACTGAATTCAGTGGGAGTCTTTCCATTGACTTTAGTGGGAGTGGCATCAGACTCTTGATGATATTACGTTGTCACTTCTCAGCACAACATCAAGATGCTTCAGTGCAAATATTGTGACACAGTGGTGCAAAGATGTTCCTATGTAGGACACAGTTAAGAATATGGAACTCTATCCTATGACATAAAATATCAATGGTTTGGCATCAACTCATGTTGCACTGACTTCATTTTCATCAGGAGGGAGGATTCAGATTAGATGGTGCTCACAGCAGGGACAACAGAAAGGTGGGGAAAATGTGAACACTGAAATGAAATGTAGTGAATGTAGATACAGAATGTGAAATTCTATTGGTGTGGCCAGACAGAATAACCTCTGAGAAACCAAGTCAAATTCCTGACAACCTACTTTATGTAAACAATTTTTAATTTTACGTACTAGCGCTGTGGTTCTGGATTGACTACACTGATTTCCTCTCTTTGTGTCAATCGTCTCCCTGATCAAAGTCCTCTGAAGTTCCTGGTTCCTTCCTGCTCTGTTATCATCAGTACATATAAGCTGTGCAAGCTGCTGTGCTCTGTTCAGCCATCTAAGTCATACATGATCCAGCCCACTGCTCTCGCTGGCAGTTATCATTGTGTCAGAAACTACAATAATTGAAGTAGTCTTTTAATATATATATATATATATAATAAATATCCGCTATAGCCTATTCAATGACAGGCAAATCAATTATCCCTTTAGAGGACTTTTTAAGTGACTTCATAGATGAGGTCTTCTTCTCTGCTGGTGGGTGGGGGATGCTATTCTTCCTTGAAAAGCTCAGTTAATGAAAAATCGCTTCCTTTTTTTTATTCATTGTCAAAATCCACAAGGCTGCATTTTCCTCTCAGCAAGTCAAAATGCAATTATCCACTCTATTCTTCTGTCTTACAGGCAGGAATCACGGCAGCATTTCTCACGTGTTACAAGGCTTCTGTAGAAGGGTGAAGGGAAAGTTAACCTCTTTTCTGTTCTGTGGACATGCTAAATATACAGCAAATATAAGTAATAATGAATCTGTCTTCACACAGAGATTGGACAGTGGCTGAGGGGAGCACTGGAAAGCGTCATGCTCTGTGTGCAGATGATCACTGATTCAAAACCTGACTAATTCTGTTGCTCAGTAGGTGAAAATGTTCTCTCAAAGGACGTGGTACAGTCTCCATTTCTTGAAATCTTTAAATCAAGACGAGCTGCCCTTCCGTATATGGATGTCCCCCAAAATATTGCACATGGGATGCTCAACTGAACCCCCTCATGTCCATCCCCTCCCCCAGGGCTGTCTTCCGACCCTCTCCCCACTGGCTCCCCATGCAGGCATTCACCCCATTGTCTGTACTTGTAGAAAGCCTTGAGGCTGTTGCTGAGGGAGTCTTACAGGCAGACCAGAGGGGACTCTGGCTACTGGAATCAGGGTGGGGCCAGGTAGGCCCCAGGGGAATCTCTGGTGCAAGAGCCAGCCCCACAGCAGCAACAGAGAGGAGCAGCACTGGCCACCCCACTGCTCACTCACATCTGGCTCTGGCATGATGCAGGGGTGTGTGGGGTGAGTTGGCAGAGCCAAAACTGAGTGAGTGACATTGCGACATGGTGCCCAGGGGTTACAGCGCTGCTCAGATTTGGCCCCATAGTCCCTCCATCATGGCAGACTGTGGGGCCAAACCTGAGTGACCAGTGGGGTGGCCAGTGCTGCTCCTCCTCACTGCTGCCTTGAAGCCAGGGCCGGCGCAACCCATTAGGCGACCTAGGCGGTCGCTTAGGGTGCTACAATTTGGGGGGCGGCGACCGTGGTGGTATTTTGGCGGCGGGACCTTCTGCTGCCTCTGTGGGGGGCGGCATTTCGGGGCGGGACCTTCCGCTGCCTAGGGCGGCAGAAAAGCTGGCGGCGCTCCTGCTTGAAGCCAGCTCCTGCACCAAGGGTTCCCCCTGAGGGGCTGCTCAGCCTCGCCCTGCTTCTAGCAGCCTGGCTGACGGTGGTATGCCCCGTGCATAATGTGTGTAAGGCTGCAGGTGTAACCCACACACCTCCTGGGTGTGGTGTTCCTGTCCCATCTAGTGGCATTGAGACCACTTAGAGCAGTGGTTCTCAAACTTTTGTACTGGTGACCCCTTTCACACAGCAAGCCTCTGAGTGCGACCACCCTAATAAATTAAAAATACTTTTTTATATATTTAACACCATTATAAATCCTGGCGGCAAAACAGGGTTTGGGATGGAGGCTTACAGCTTGCAACCCCCTGAGAGGTCCCAACCCCCAGTTTGAGAACCCCTGACTAAGGGCTTGTCTGCACTTATATTTTATCGTGCTCTAACTCCCAGCGCTCGGAGCTAATCCCCTCGTAGAGGTGGATTACCGTTCCCGCGACAGCACTTTGAAGTTTCCAGTGTAGCCATGGACAGAGAGCGAGAGAGAGATATTAATGAGTCTGCTCTACAGCCTTAGCTAAGAGCCATGTGGCTTTCAGCTCATGCATTAGAGGCTCATACACAGAGGTCCCTGGTTCAATCCCACCTCTTGATGACCAGCGTCTGTCTGTGTTACACAGGCACTATTGCTTCTGAAAGATATGCTTTAGTCAAATGTAGGTTATTAGGCTCAATACAACATAAGAACATAAGAAAGGCCGTACTGGGTCAGACCAAAGGTCCATCTAGCCCCGTATCCTGTCTACCAACAGTGGCCAATGCCAGGTGCCCCAGAGGGAGTGAACCTAACAGGCAATGATCAAGTGATCTCTCTCCTGCCATCCATCTCCACCCTCTGACAGACAGAGGCTAGGGACACCATTCCTTACCAGTCCTGGCTAATAGCCATTAATGGACTTAACCACCATGAATTTATCCAGGTCTCTTTTAAACTCTGTTATAGTCCTAGCCTTCAGAACCTCCTCAGGTAAGGAGTTCCACAAGTTGACTGTGCGCTGCGTGAAGAAGAACTTCCTTTTATTTGTTTTAAACCTGCTGCCTATTAATTTCATTTGATGACCCCTAGTTCTTGTATAATGGGAATAAGTAAATAACTTTTCCTTATCCACTTTCTCCACATCACTCATGATTTTATATACCTCTATCATATCCCCCCTTAGTCTCCTCTTTTCCAAGCTGAAGAGTCCTTGCCTCTTTAATCTCTCCTCATATGGGACCCGTTCCAAACCCTTAATTGTTTTAGTTGCCCTTTTCTGAACCTTTTCTAGTGCCAGTATATCTTTTTTGAGATGAGGAGACCACATCTGTACGCAGTATTCGAGATGTGGGCGTACCATCGATTTATATAAGGGCAATAATACATTCTCAGTCTTATTCTCTATCCCCTTTTTAATGATTCCTAACATCCTGTTTGCTTTTTTGACCGCCTCTGCACACTGGGTGGACATTTTCAGAGAACTATCCACGATGACTCCAAGATCTTTTTCCTGACTTGTTGTAGCTAAATTAGCCCCCATCATATTGTATGTATAGTTGGAGTTATTTTTTCCAATGTGCATTACTTTACATTTATCCACATTAAATTTCATTTGCCATTTTGTTGCCCAATCACTTAGTTTTGTGAGATCTTTTTGAAGTTCTTCACAGTCTGCTTTGGTCTTAACTATCTTTAGCAGTTTAGTATCATCTGCAAACTTTGCCACCTCACTGTTTACCCCTTTCTCCAGATCATTTATGAATAAGTTGAATAGGATCGGTCCGAGGACTGACCCTTGGGGAACACCACTAGTTACCCCTCTCCATTCTGAGAATTTACCATTAATTCCTACCCTTTGTTCCCTATCTTTTAACCAGTTCTCAATCCATGAAAGAACCTTCCCTTTTATCCCATGGCAGCTTAATTTACATAAGAGCCTTTGGTGAGGGACCTTGTCAAAGGCTTTCTGGAAATCTAAGTACACTATGTCCACTGGATCCCCCTTGTCCACATGTTTGTTGACCCCTTCAAAGAATTCTAATAGATTAGTAAGACACGATTTCCCTTTACAGAAACCATGTTGACTATTGCTCAACAGTTTATGTTTTTCTATGTGTCGGACAATTTTATTCTTAACTATTGTTTCGACTAATTTGCCTGGTACAGACGTTAGACTTACCGGTCTGTAATTGCCGGGATCACCTCTAGAGCCGTTTTTAAATATTGGCGTTACATTAGCTAACTTCCAGTCATTGGGTACAGAAGCTAATTTAAAGGACATGTTACAAACCTTAGTTAACAGTTCCGCAACTTCACATTTGAGTTCTTTCAGAACTCTTGGGTGAATGCCATCTGGTCCCAGTGACTTGTTAATATTAAGTTTATCAATTAATTCCAAAACCTCCTCTCGTGACACTTCAATCTGTGACAGTTCCTCAGATTTGTCACCTACAAAAGCCAGCTCAGGTTTGGGAATCTCCCTAACATCCTCAGCCGTGAAGACTGAAGCAAAGAATCCATTTAGTTTCTCCGCAATGACTTTATCGTCTTTAAGCGCTCCTTTTGTATCTCGATCATCAAGGGGCCCCACTGGTTGTTTAGCAGGCTTCCTGCTTCTGATGTACTTAAAAAACATTTTGTTATTACCTTTGGAGTTTTTGGCTAGCCGTTCTTCAAACTCCTTTTTGGCTTTTCTTATTACATTCTTGCACTTAATTTGGCAGTGTTTATGCTCCTTTCTATTTGCCTCACTAGTATTTGACTTCCACTTTTTAAAGGAGTCTTTTTATCTCTCACTGCTTCTTTTACATGGTTGTTAAGCCACGGTGACTCTTTTTTAGTTCTTTTACTGTGTTTCTTAATTTGGGGTATACATTGAAGTTGGGCCTCTATTATGGTGTCTTTAAAAAGCGCCCACGCAGCTTGCAGGGATTTCACTTTAGTCACTGTACTTTTTAACTTCTGTTTAACTAACCCCCTCATTTTTGCATAGTTCCCCCTTTTGAAATTAAATGCCACAGTGTTGGGCTGTTGAGATGTTCTTCCCACCACAGGGATGTTGAATGCTATTGTATTATGGTCACTATTTCCCATAATATATTTAGATCTATTGCAGTAAATGGGTGAAATTATGTGGCCTATATAACATAGGGGGTCAGACTAGATGATCTAATGATCCCTTCTGGCTTTAAAATGTCTGAAACTATGAATTCTTTTTCATTCTTCTGCCTAATGGTGCCTGTGTACCCTGGTGCTGCATATGCACGCTCACTCTAACATGCATGGGGTGCAATAGATCTAAATATATTATTCAGAAACTATACAAAATGCATATCTAATAAATAAAATTGGAATGAGTGGGGTATATGATGCTAGGGGAGGAGGTGGAGGATGATAAATGAAATTTATTTGCTTTATATTTTCTTCAGATGTTTTCCTCATTTGCTATTGGTAGATGTCCTTCTAGTTTACTTTTTCTTGTACTTTACAGATTTGCATTGGCTATTTTTCTGAGAGATACATATAGCTAATTTCATCCATTATGCTAATGAGCATATTTGTTTTGTAGTATGGCTACCTCAAAAATTATTTGGATAACTGGTGGGTGTTGTAGGGGTGAGGAAATGTGTGGTCACAGATTAACCAATACTCACTATTTCAAATAGCAAGTTCTGTTTCTCCTAAAGACCAAGGCATGCAGTAATCCTTATTTGCTGTGTTTTATTGTTAAACATAAGCTTCTTGGAGTTATGCTGCTGTTGCTCTTGTGAAATGTATTTCAGTTTTCCTCATTAGACATAAATAACTTTGATCTCCAAAACCTGTCACTTACTTTCAGAGTGTTTGAAACATGAGCTTTATGTATTAATCCACCCCTTCAGGATGTGGGACAGCCAATCAGGATCCTGCTGCAGTGAAAATGATCCTTTCAATGAAATTACAGGCTTCCACTAGAAGCTACTCTAAAAGTGTTACAGTATTCCCATTGCTGTTTTACCTCCTCCCTCCCACCCCATATAATCTTCTGTCCTTGTTTTCATATGTATACACAATTATATGTATAATTAGGTTATTCAAGGGCTATATTTTTGTAATTTGATTGGTATGCACTCACAAAATTCTCAACATAAATGTGTAATGAGAAAAATATCTTAAGATGTTATCTATTTAGTACTAGGAAAGGAGGGATGTTTGGTTCCTTTCTGTCTACTACAAACTGGAAAACTTTTGCTTTTCCTTCTTCTCTCTGAGACTGGGAAACAACCCACCATAATGACATCCCTTCTTTATCTTTAGAACAGGTGCAAAACCAACTGACCTTCCCTAGAGAGATAAGGTATGGGAATGAGAAAGAGATAGATGAACTTTGGATCAAAGGTTATCCAATTCATTTAAAGGTTTAAACTGATCCAGGTTTGGCAATCACTTTCCCAGGCAGCAGACAAGAAAAACTGACTTCATGATCACAGTCACTCTATCATATAAACCTTAAAGAAACAAACAAAAGCAAAGTTCCTGGAATACAAATCCAGAGAGTACATGAGCAAAAGCAATTTCATTACTCTTTTTACTCATGGGTAAATACTTCTATCAGAGGTCCATCCTGCAACTGGGTCTGCATGAGCAGATTCCTGCTCCCACACAGAACTTCACTGACTTCATTTGCGCAAATGGGTTCTCCCATGTGGAATCAGTTGCAGGACTGGGATCAGGATTAGATGATACAGTAGTAAAAATGCGTGCACCCGGTCTAAGCCAGTATTACACTTCTGGTGCTAGCATTATTGCAATGTTTCCCATTGGTGTTAATGGTTAAGAAAACTGCTAGTGCAAATAAGGTCAAATTGTGATTACTGAATATGAAAAAGTGTCATTAATACAAAAGTGTAATTAATACAAAATCTTTTAATTTTGTTTATGTGAATGAAGCAAAAGGTGATATCCTGAAAGGTCCTGACTTGACAGCCCAGCTAACTGGTGAGTTTGATCCACAATCAGATGCAGCAAGGACAGCAATGGAGCTAGTTGTCCCACGTTAGGCCTGTGTTCCGACAGGGAGATACCAGCACTAGTGGGGAGGGTTCAGTCTCCTTATACATTCAGTTTTGGGGCCTCTCTGCTGAGGCTGACAGTGCCAGGGTGCAAGTTATGATGGTGGGTTATGCTTAAGGGGGAGAGATAGCTCAGTGGTTTGAGTATTGGCCTGCTAAACCCAGGGTTGTGAGTTCAAACCTTGAGGGGGCCACTTAGGGATCTGGGGCAAAATCAGTTCTTGGTCCTGCTACTGAAGGCAGGGGGCTGGACTCAATGAGCTTTCAAGGTCCCTTCCAGTTCTAGGAGAAAGGATATCTCCACTAATTTATTTATTTGGGTATATTTACTCCAAATTATCACTTTTATTATGTGTTATGGTAGAGAACCCAACCTAGACTGTGACCCTGTTGTACTAGGTGCTGTACAAACACATAGTAAGAGCCAGCCCAGGCCCCAAAGAGTTTAGGATCCAAATAGGCAAGATATATTAAGGCTAAGAGGGGAGGAAAGAGAGGCATGAGTGACTCGCCCAAAGTCATAGGACAGGAAACTGGTCACTAGAGTGAGAAGCACCCAAATTTGATTAAAGAACTATGCAAGCCACATGATCCATCTAGGAGTGTGACACTGTGTATGAGCAATATGGGAAATGTCTGATTGCAACACACCTTTGCAAAATCATTTTTTAGAGGCGGGACAGGCTTTCAAAATTCAAACTGCTTCACAATTAGATCTCTGGTGAGGTGGTCTTCCGCCTCCCAAGTGACTGGCAGTCTAGGACCCCTGCAGGGCATGTGATTGTGTCATCTGGTGGTCCCTTTCCCGCATCTGCCCCCTGTTTCAGCTTTCTGGAAGAGAGGAAGGAGGCTGGGAAACAGGAATCCCTCCAAACGCCTTCCTCCATTCCCAACCAGCAGATGGCCTCCTTGGTCTCTCTCTCTGCAGGTTATGTGACTCTAGCGAAAGCAAGGAGGGGCCGCTCAATGCCCCTAATCTGTCCTCTCTCCCTCTGCGCATGGTGTGTGCAGAGAAACTCTCCCTGCGGCGGGCAGGGCTGCCAACATGTCTCCCTGAAGGAGATGCTCTTGGCGGCTGGCAGGCGTGCGCGTGTGGCTCCCTCTCCCCCGGCACCTCGCGGGTGGCAGTGCGGGAGCTTCCCGGCCGCTGATCGCTCTCGCGAGGTGAGGCGAGCGGCTCTGGCTGGGGCTGCGTAGAGCCCTCCCCGGGGCTGGGCTGCGCTGCGCTGCGCTGCGAGCCGTGCGGGACTGGCCGGGAGCGAGGCATTTCCACCTCCGCCCACGCCTTCCGCTGGCACCTCGGGGCCAGTAGGTGCCCGCCTGGCGGGGAGAGAAGCGGGGAGCCGGGAACAGAGGGCGGCAGGAGGAGGGGACTGCAGGGGAGCGAAGAAGGAAGGAGCCGCGGGGCTGAGCGCTGTATCCGCCCGGCGTTCCCGGCTGACCAGCCCCTGGAAAGACCCCGGCACCGGAGCCAGGAGGAGCCATGTAGCAATAACCCACTGAGCTCGTCCAGCGCAGCCACTTGTTTCCCCCGCAAACCAGCCGCTCTCGCCCCCATTTTGCTGGCGCGGGGAAGAGGGAGCGAAGTAGTTTCGCCAGCCAGCCGCAGCGCCGCCGCCCCTCGCCCGGGCCACGATGAGCGACGAGAGCTCCGAGGTGCCCCGGGAGCTGCTAGGTGAGCCCCGCGTTTATCCCCTCCGGGGGTGGGGGTGGGGTGGGGTGGGGGGGGGCACGTCTGTTTGTAAGGGTGGGGGGAAGGCATGGCGGCGGCGGGGGGGTCTGTTTGGGGTCTGAGCCTGCTGGAGGTGGGGAAGTTTTGAGGCCATCGGGCGGGTGGCGCTGGTCATTGCCCGCCCCGGCCGTGCCGTGGGGAGGCGTGGTGGGGAAGGTGCCGCGAGGGCGAAGGTAGGGTGGGGAAGTCAGCGAGGGAAAGCCATGCTGCGGCTCCTGTGTTTTGGCATTGCTGCTGGAGAGATTTGCTACGGGGGGGATTACAGCCTTTGAAGCCCTAGAAATAGCAGCCCGGTCCCGTGCGTTCAGCAGCTGTAAGCCAACAAAAACCGGAGTGAAAACACCGCATTAACCATTTCAGTGGCTGAAAAGTAGACAGTGCATGTCCCCACCCTGGAAACGTATAGTGACATACATGGGCCTTCATGACAGCACAGCGTACAACAGTGGTTCTCGACCGGGGCACACCGAGCTCTTCCAGGGGGTACTCAACTCCTCTGGATCAGTGTTTCTAAACCTGGGGGTTGTGACTCCCAGAGGGGTCACGGGATGGGTTTAGAGGGGTTGCGTTAGGGGGTGGCAAGCAAGCCAGTTGTCCAGGGCCCCACACCAGAGAGAGGCTCTGCAAGGGCAAGTTACATGCTTCAGCCCCAGGTGATGTGGCTCTGGCTTCAGCCCTGCTACGCAGGGCATAGGCTTCAGACAAGGCTCACAAGTGAAAAACAGGAAGACAAATCAGCCTCCTGAAAGTGGTACAGTAGTCTGGAAACTACCTGAAAGCGGTACAGTAGTCTTGAGAACCAGTGGCATACACTGTGTCAAGGTTGCTATATATAAACGGCAATCCTTGAAAGGAGTAGCCTATAGATTCAGCATGGAAAGCAAGTGGTTAAAGGTCTGTTGTTTTTATTTAACTTGCAAGAGCAAGAAAATTTATAGTTTAAAACTACTCTTAACCTCTCCATCTCCTTCTCCCTTATGCATAGTTACGGTGCCATATGCAATTGTTTGGAGCCCTTTGAAATACCTGTGCATAGAGGTATGAGTGAGGGAGGATATTTCAGAGAGCCTTAACTTTGACATTTTCTTAGCTTTTGACATCTTAGAGCACACACTTCATTTTATTCCAGCGTATATATCTTTTTGTAATTCAGTTCTCTGGGAATGCAATGCATAAGGTAGTGTACAAAGAAAAAGAGTATTTAATGTTTTTTACTCGCCACAAATCACAACTCATCACAAGTGGTGCTAAAGCTACTTGGGAGCTTCTACGCCATGAATTATAAGTATAGTAAGTGGTGGGGCTAGGTGTAGACTGAGAACATTTTGAACCATCAGCTTTTTTTTGGTCTGCCTTTAAAACAGCCAAATGTATTTAACTATTGAGCAGCTAGCATGTGTTTAATGTTGTAAATGGATTTCCACTATAAATTAATACGTGATGGGTTAAGGTGTGTCACCTATGCTAAGAGACCCATGGAGCAAAGCTGAGTCATTATGACACCACTTCCACAAATAAGACATTAGATTGTACCATAAAGTACCAACATCTGTTACTAACCTGAGTCAGATTTCAGAATTTTGCTCTGATCTTGCAAGCTTATCTACATAGGCAGACTTGCTATTGCAAGTTAAATAAAAACAACAGTCCTTTAATCACTTGCTTTCCATGCTGAATCTACAGGCTACTCCTTTCAAGGCTTGCCGTTTATATATAGCAACCTTGACACAGTGTATGCCAGTGGTTCTCAAGACTACTGTACCGCTTTCAGGTAGTTTCCAGACTACTGTACCACTTTCAGGAGGCTGATTTGTCTTCCTGTTTTTCACTTGTGATCCTTATCTGCAGAGCTGAAGCCCGAGCCCCATCACCCAGGGCTGAAGCATGTAACTTACCCTTGCAGAGCCCCCTGTGGTGTGAGGCCCTGGGCAACTGGCCTGCTTGCCACCCTCTCACTGAGAACCAAATATACTGCAATGGGGCTCTGCATGGGTCCAGGGTTCTGTTCACACAGATCAGCATATAGTATTGGGGGCCTTAGTGCCTGTGTCTAATTCGTATTTTTGTTTGCTTACGTAATTTATGATGAAGAGAACGCTCTGGTCATAGTGGAGTATTTCATAAGGAGGAAAAATTAATTTTCTTGCTAGACCATCAGGATTCCCTAGTGATCTGAGAGCTCTGTGAAAAGGACACAGAGCAAAACTTAATGGGTAAAACACAATGGCTAAACTGGGAATCTGGAAGCTTGAATTCTAGTCCCAGTTCTGCCACATGCGTCCTATGTGACCTTCAGCAGGTCACTTGGGACACAATATTCAAAAGTGTCTGTGCTAATTTTGAAACACTTGCAGCCTGGTTTAAGAGGTACTTGTGTCTCAGGTTGGGCACCCAGAAATGGAGACAATGAAAATAAGTGAGTACTTGAAAATGTGGGCCTTAGCTTCCTGTTGCCACAGATTTCTGGTCTGTAAAATGACTTGAAAAATGCACTTGCTAGTGGTGAGTAGGAAACTTTCTTTATGTGGGGAATTCTGTAAAATGTTGTATTTGAAACAAGTTTCTAGCTCTTAGTTACAAAGATAACCTTAGTGTGAATTGGTGCTGTGAATTTTTCCTGAGTCTCTACTCCAGTGCCTCTGATGGTCCTTTATAGCTTTCCCAGTCAACAGCCTGTAAAATGGACAAGTTTGTAAATCAGTTTCACTGTTGCTCTTTAAAACCCTGTGTGAAACAGACAAGAATCAAGTCAACTTCAGTCTGCTGCTGCTTGAGAAAGCTGTGAACAGTGGCAGAAGCATTTGGAGCTATTAACTGGGGAGGAGGAATCAAAAGATAAGGCTGGGGTGAGGCTGGGTAAACTTGTAGAGATACCACCAATACTCCTCTCACAGCAGCCATGTGGCCTGGAGGGACTGAGTTTCTGACTACCGCTGTCTGGAAAACAGAATTCCCCTCCTGAAAAAAAGTCACGTGTTTTGAAAAAATGTTCATCCCAAATTGGCAGAGTGGATTTGATTTAAATCAAAATGATATAAATCATGATTTAAATCACTAGTCAGGAAGACTTGATTTAATCATGGATTTCTACATAAAAGTGCATTCTTGTTTGTTGTTATAACCTTAATACATATTCTTCACAACCCAGAGATAAATATAGGTTTAATTTTTAGAAGGTACACACTATACATTTTTAAAGTGATTTATTTTGAAAATTTTCAGATTAGTTTTACTGCTATATCAGAAAATGAATGATTGTTTGGTTATTTAATTTACCAAAGGTAATTGAAGCAGATAGTTCAGCTCCCAATGACTTCATAAATATCTCCAATTCAACAGGTTAATCATTAATATCTGGAGGATTTTCTTGCCATGCTGTATTAGGAGGAGAACATCACCAGACAGACATTTAAATTGTTTTATTTAACTAAAACAACAATGTTATGTATTCTGGATTTTTTTTTCTTCAACAGCATATAATATTTTAACAAAACAAGCATATGAAATGTTGAATTTAATTAAACGTTCAAGTTTTTTAAAATTGGGTTTGTTTTTGTTAAAATTGTTTTTAACTAAAATAGTTAAATGAAATATTTAAAAAAAAAAAATCAAAAATTTAACCGACTATGTCAGCCAGATAAACATGAGAAACTTAAAATATTGGCTTCTGCGGCTAACTCAGTCACCTTCACCTTCATTTTCCTGTTTGTTCATAATCTGGAAAAGAAAAACAAGTTTTCCTGCTTTTTCAGGCCCCAAACGATTTCTCAATTTGGAATGAATTAGTCCAAAGGAAGAAAATAGTCTTTCTACACCGGCAGAAGAAGCTACTTCTGTTAAAAGTGAGATTCACTTGAACAGTCTCTGAATCCAAGTACTTAAGTGACTTCCACCAGTTCACTGGTGTGACTTTCTTTAAAACATCATCAGCAAACATGTATTTCTTGAATGGTTCACTCTTAGCTATGAAGTTTATTATAGTTGGCATTATGGAGGAATGATTGCTTGTCATAGCCAACTCCTCTTCTTCAGCAGTTAAAGTTTGACCCAGGTACCGAGTATTGAGACTATTTGCAAGAAAATGAGCGGGAGATAGTGCTTGTCCCATTCGTTTTTTTAATGCTTGTAATTTAACTCTATCATTGCATATTTCTCTTCTTAAAATCTCACTCAGTTCCTTCCAAATTTCAACAGCGTCAGCAATAAAACAGCTATTTCCCTGCATTTTGTTCAAGGCTACAGAAATAGGCTTCAGGGTACTCAGCATGTGTTCAACATTTCTCTTTGGCTGTGACAGTGCCATCTATTTTTTCACGATTTTGTTCACAAACTGTCATCAGATTAGGCCAGTTCTTGATATAGTGCTCAAAACAGTCCACTACGGAGTTCCAGCGCATGTCTTGTGGGAGAGTTTGCTTGGTTCCTCCCACTCTTTTCAGAGCAGCTGCTGCAAAGTGGTTGTTATGAAAGTATTTTGCAATTTCACCAACATTAGCCTTTATTTCTGGAACACTGAAGTCTTTGGCTAGCAGGTGCATCAAATGAGCACAGCAACCATATGTTATTAGCTTGGGACTCTCTTCACTCTCTTCTAAATAATTTCTTCTCATCTTGGATACATTTGCAGCATTGTCTGTGACCAAGCTGCGTACTCGACATTTGAATTTTTTTTCACAGTTTGTTATAGCTTTTACTGCTGCTACTTGTAAGTATTCTGCTGTGTGTGCATTTCCTGATGTATCAATTGTTTCTGTAAGGAAGACATTTCCCTTCTTCTGTTGTCACACAAGCACATACAACAGGATCATTGTGGACATTGCTCCACCCATCAAGACTCACGTTAACAATTTTACCCTCTAGACCTTTTGCACGCTGCTCAATTTCTCTTTCATACACTTTATCCAGCAATTTGCCTGCGACATATGCTCTGTTGGGTGGACTGTATCCTGATCTTAATGTCTGAACCATGTTAATGAAGTGTGGGTTCTCAATCATAGGAAAAGGAGAGTTTGTTGCATGAACAAAACGGGCAATTTTTTTTATCAATTGCCTCTTTTTGTAATCTGCTGGTTCTTATCACAAACTTATCTATGGTTGTTTCTGGATGATGGAGTTTTTTTTCTTTTTGCTACGGGTGATATACTGTGGCTATGTGATATACATGATGTGACTGAAACACTGTCATTGGCAGATAACTCTGAAACTATAGAAAATGATGATGATCTTGAAGGTGGATAGTCTTCAGAATCCTGTATGTTGAGGATGGATTCTCCTAAACAAAATAAATCAGAGCAGTTATTTAATTATAATTACCATACTGCTCATTTAGTATTACTCATTGCATTCACTGACACTCAGTATTACTTTAAAGGTGAAATTGTAAAAGGAAGATCTGCCTATTTCAGCTATTTTATCACAACTGCATCTAAAATGATAGTACCATAGAGTAACAACTATATTTTTTGCTCAAACATGAGAATTCAAGAGTAGTCGAGAAGGAAGACAAAAATTTGAAATGTTTCATGGGAGAGAAAGTCTCTAATTCCTTTTTTCAGGAGAACTGAAATGACATTTTTCAGCTTTCTCCCTGGGCTTGCCCAACTCCCCAGGGAGTGAGCGAGCAAGCCAGTCAGGAAGTCCTAGCCCCTGGGAGTCTACCAGGTGGACTGCCACAGATCCAGGGATCCTAGTAACCTGTCAATCAGCCAGCTTGGGGGCAGGCTGCCTGGCCAGCCACATGGGGAGCCTAGGAGCTCTCAGTTAGGATTTTCTGATGGAAAATTGAAATATTCTCTCAAAAAAATTTAGATTGTCTGGAAATGGCATTTCCCATCAGAAAATCATTCCAGCAGAAAATTCCTGACAAGTTCTGTTTCTGACTCATTATCATACTACTGCTTCCTGCTTGCAGAAATCTGGCTTTGTCTAGGCAAGTATGAAAGGTGTGTTGTTAGATTCTAACTAATACTTGAAAAATGTAGTGCAGACAGGGGACAATGCCTTTAACGTGTGTTTAAACTGATTGAGTTAGAGCCTAGTTGGGAAGCCTATGTTTTGGCTTCTAACACCACTCCTTTACCCTTACTTATGTTAAGATTTAAAGTGAATGAAACATAAGACTGGCCATACTGGGTCAGACCAAAGGTCCATCCAGCCCAGTATCCTGTCTACTGACAGTGGCCAATGCCAGGTGCCTCAGAGGGAGTGAATCTAACAGGCAATTCATAGAATATCAGGGTTGGAAGGGACCTCAGGAGGTCATCTAGTCCAATCCCCTGCTCAAAGCAGGACCAATCCCCAGACAGATTTTTGCCCCAGATCCCTAAATGGCCCCCTCAAGGATTGAACTCACAACCCTGGGGTTAGCAGGCCAATGCTCAAACCACTGAGCTATCCCGCAATGATCAAGTGATCTCTCTCCTGCCATCCATCTCCACCCTCTGACAAACAGAGGCTAGGGACACCATTCCTTACCCATCCTGGCTAATAGCCATTCTGGATTTAACCTCCATGAATTTATCTAGTTCTCCTTTAAACCCTGTTATAGTCCTAGCTTTTACAACCTCCTCAGGAAAGGAGTTCCATAGGTTTACTGTGCGCTGTGTGAAGAAGAACTTCCTTTTATTTGTTTTAAACCTGCTGCCCATTAATTTCATTTGGTGGCCCCTAGTTCTTATATTATAGGGACAAGTAAATAACTTTTCCTTATTCACTTTCTCCATACCACTCATGATTTAATATACCTCTATCATATCCTCCCTTAGTCTCCTGTTTTCCAAGATGACAAGTCCTAGCCTCTTTAATCTCTCCTCATATGGGACCCGTTCCAACCCCCTAATCATTTTAGTTGCCCTTCTCTGAACCTTTTCTAATGCCAGTATAACTTTTTTGAGATGAAGAGACCACATCGGTACGCAGTATTCAAGATGTGGGCGTACCATGGATTTATATAAGGGCAATAAGCTATTCTCCATCTTATTCTCTATCCCTTTTTAATGATTCCTAACATTCTGTTAGCTTTTTTGACTGCCACTGCATGGACTTCTTCAAAGAACTATCCATGATGACTCCAAGATCTCTTTCCTTATTGTAGCTAAATTAGCCCCCATCATATTGTATGTATAGTTGGGGTTATTTTTTTCCAATGTGCATTACTTTACAAAGCTGAGCCTTTGGTGAGGGACCTTTTCAAAGGCTTTCTGGAAATCTAAGTACACTATGTCCACTGGATCTCCCTTGTCCACATGTTTGTTGATAATTTCCCCTTTAAAAAGTACCAGTTATGTATGTTTGAAAGGCTTTCTCACAACCCCCCCGTACCATTTTTTCTCTCTCTCAAAAAAGAAAAGTGAATGTAATACTTATAAGAGGTGATAGTTGACTGCCCTTGTGGCTGAATAACTCTCTTTGTCCACCAGTGACAGTAATAGTGTAAGCTTCCTGACACCAGTTCATGGACAGGGTTGAGGCCTTAAGAGAAGAGAGGTTAGTTTGGTCTTTATGTTCATTCAGTACTTGGTTGCTATGCTGAGAATGTCAAAATTATGTAAATTATATAAGGTTGGGTGTTGGTTCCATGAGGTGCATATGTAACCACTAGGCCTTGGACTGAAACCAGTACTGCATTTCACAGAGCCTCTGTACAGTGGTCAGGGGTTAACATGTGGAACTGGGCTGGATTCCCATCATAAATTAGGTGTGGTAAACTCTGTATTCTATTATTAGAGCCATCTGACCACCAAAATTTTAACAATAAAGGTCTGAATTGTGCTGCTACAGTGTGTCCATTGACTTCAACAGAGTTTTCAGATGAAGTGAGAGCATAAGTTTGTTCATAGTGTTTTAAAGTAATGAAGAATGAGCTATTTGGTTTTTCACATAGTTGGTTCAGCTAGGTAATAAGTGGTGCTCCCAAAGTGACTTGTCTTGGGGATATTTTTAGTATCTCAATAGAATGTAGAGCACTGGTTCTCAAACTTATTTTTTGCAGACCACCTGAAAATTGCTGAGGGTCTTGACGGACCACTTAATGATCTTTCCAAATGTTGTTTGTACCGTTAGCCAACTATTGTAAAGCGCTTTGGATAAAAGCACTGTGTGTGTGTGTATTTTATTTATATATATAAAACTTCATAATTAACGTTTTTTTGTTCTACAAATGAAAGCACACAACTCCTATTTTAATATCAGTAGTCTTAGCTTTCTAATGTGATGGATGTGCCCTCTCTCCCCCACCGTGGCAGTCCCCGAGCTGGGGCTGGGGAGGAGGGGGGGTCTCTCCCCCCTTTCCCACTGCAGCAGCCCCCGAGCTGGGGCTGGGAAGGAGGGCCATCTCTCCCCAGTAGCCGCAGCCCTGGAGCTGGGGAAAGTCGCCTCTTTCTCTGACTGCCACTGCCCTGCATTTCCCAAATCCCCCCCCCCCCACTGCCCCCTCCCACCTACACCTTATTCCCCCCAAGGCCACCACCTCACCTTACATGTGCGTCTTCTCCAGTGTCCAGGCACCTAATTAGTGGAGCCATGCCTGTGTGTCTCAACTAATGAGGTGGGTGGCCCTTCATTGTTCTGCGTGCGGCCGCCCAGGCGCGCACCTTAGAGGGAACTAACCGCAGACAACCTGAATGGAGCTCGCAGACCATGGACCACAGTTTGAGAACCTCTGGTGTAGAGAAATATGAAATGACATTACTGCTGTGTGCAGAGTAAGACTTCAGTACAAGTCTAATCTCAGGACAACAGACTTGTTCATTAAATAGCTGAGTATATGACAAACTTCTCAAATTAAATGTGGCTTTATTTTTTTTATTGGAGTCAGATTGATGCGTGTATAACCTCTATTAAATGAGTGCAACAGAGAAGTGCAGGGTAGAAAAATGTCAGTTAATACAATAAGACTGTGAGGAATTTTCCCTGAAAGTTTGAAAATATTGTTTGTTTTTTTAATCTCTACTTGACAATGGAAATATTGATTAAGGTGTTCTCCATTATTTCAGAAAGTATCAAGGATGTTATTGGGAGGAAGATTAAAATTTCAGTGAAGAAAAAAGTAAAGCTAGAAACCAAGGGAGATAAAGTGGATAACAAAATATTGGTAAGTACAGTATAGTAACTCTAATTAAAGTAGACAAACATTTAGGAGAAGCTCATTTCAACTATTGTTAAGAAACTAATTCTTCCCATGGAAAATTTGTCCACATGTACTCTGAACTATGTGTCACTTGTTTTCTCTATTTTCTTGCCTTGTGTGTTTGAAAACTGTGCATATATCTCTAGGTTATTGGTCAGAACTTCCAATAAGTCATTCTTGTTGTGGTCTGACAAACTATTGTGTGAACATATCTCAAAATAAAGGGGACCGTTTGTGGATTCCTTGTGTTCCTTAGACTCTTGTGGACATCAGTGGGAATTCTGAGTGAGCAAGAAACACAAGATCAAACCTATAAAGAATTGTATCTCTTTTAAGAATTTTTAAACTGTGTCAAATACCCTGTTTCTCTTGAGGCTACTACACTGCCAAAGAGTGTAACACTAACACTGTCTAGTCTTTTAAGAGACTAATCTATTATTTGTATTTCTTTGTTTTGCATAGGTTGAGGATATTATATTTAAAAGTAAATGTTCTTTGTATGTGACCCTATCATTGTTTCTAAAACTGTCCAGGAAGAAAAAGTAAAGTTAATCTCATTCAAATATATTTTCCTGTTTTCTCAAGGCTAATATGTCTGTCCTTTTAGATAAGCAGAGAACTGTAGTAATGTGATGGTACTGGTTCATATTCTCCTCTTGCATACTTGGATGTGTATTTAAAAAAACAACAACAACCCATCACAACCCCTGGGCCTTCACTTGCCAGTGTGTTTGATACATGTATGTGGGGAGAAGCAGAGAAGGATAACGAAATACAAAGGACTGTAAGAACAGATTTAACAATTTTATTAAAGCTAATGTTAAAAAAAATTATATAATACATAGGTTGGGAAAAGAGTGTCTGTACATCTGGGTATAGTGCTTAGATTATCCACAAATATAAAGTTAGTTTTCAAAAGTCATATGATACATAGAGTACATAATCAGCAAAACCCAAATTTAGGTGAATAGATTTAACAATACAGTTTAGATATTAAAATCCGAATACTCGGGTACATCACTCATGAAAAGTTGTACAGATATTTGGTTGTGGAAAGCAAAATATATCAATGAGAGGAGATTGTCCCTCAGTAATTGAGAATTAGGTAGGTTGTCCATTTAGAAAATACACTCCATGAGGAAAGTATTTACTTTCCTGACTGCGCTTTACTACTATAATATTTTACAGGATATTTTGAAACAGGTTGCATTGTATCAGTAAAGCTGGCATAGATTTGGAAGTTTTGTTGCCAAGAGCAGGTTCTTATACTTCTCTGACAAGAGGCACTGAGTTGGTATTATTTGTGTTCTGGAAACAAGTATTTCTTAAATCTAAATGTGTGAATAGTTTGCATTCTGTCTTCATAAAGTATGTTGCTTATTCCTGGGCAGTATTGATGTTGATAATAGTCCACTTTTCTGTGAGAACAACTACTTAAGGAATTTGAAATATCTTCTGCGTAACATCTGTCCAAGGATCTTTTTATATGCAACTCTAGGGCCTTCAATTTCTATTAGGTTGGGAATGTGAATGTTGATTGATAGCCACTATTTATTTGAAAGCCATGTTTACAGAGCAGGCTGACAGATTCTCTGAAGCAGTAACATTTGATTGACTTTTGACTTACATAGAATAATTATTGTTATCAATAGCAGAATATACTGTGGAAATATTGTCTTACTGTTCAGGATTAATGGAAAATACTTTAAAAAATAATAGTGTTAAGATTAGCCTAGGTCTGTGTGAAGCAGGTTTTATATTTCTTTTTCCAAGTTTTGTGACTTCATGTATGAATTTTTTTTTATTTTAAATGTATAAACTTAAATCGTGTCATGTCTGCACAGTGACCATTTTTATCCACCTACACAAAGTACATGGCAGGAAAAGAATGTCAGGCTTTCAACTGTAAGGGAAATTTTGAAAGGACATGAGTAAAACTTCTAAAAATGTGATGACTCAGATAATTTTGTCTCTTTTGAAATCTAGTCTCCTAAGCTCTCCGCTGGTGATTTTAATGTTTTATGACTGGCTGCATCTACCTCTTTTATGAGTTACACAAGTGTATGAACATTTATATGAAAATGTCTCATTCACTGCACAAGATGGACTGTGCTCTGGGGATGAACCACTGAAGGAAGCTGTTGTCTGTAGGACCCCTGCCTCGCTTGTCGCAGAATTTGGAAGGTGTGTACCTATTGCACACTGCCTAGAGGAACTCTGCTCAAAGGCATGAACAGAAAAAGGAGCTGATAAGGAGGTCTTGCGACGTGGTGGGGTTACGGATGGGGTATGCATAAATGAGAAGGTGGGGGGAGAAAGGCAGCCAGAACTGCATAAGAAGTTCTGGAGGAGCTGGAAGAGGGCCTTCAGTTTGACATAAATCTAGGTAGGGTATGCCAGAGCCTCCTCTTGCTGCAGAAAGAATAGATGTTGGGGGAGTTTATGAACTATGCCAGGTACATGCCCAAGATCGTGGCTCCAAAGAGGAGCCGCCAACTAATATCCCTGGTGGGCTGTGGAACCACAGTGGAGTACAGGCTGGCCCACTGGAGTTCTTCTCCCTCCTCAGGTGGCTGCAGGTCCCGCCACTTTGGTGTGAGGGTGGGACATGAGGGGCAAGGAAGTGGATGGTAGGAAGCATGAACACGTACAGGTGTTTCCTAGGCGTGGTTTGGAGATGGTCTGTCTGGATGTCATTCAGCCGACTTATTACTTATCGCGGGTGGCAGAGGAGGCTCACGGGGATCAGGGTTATGTATCTGTTTTGGTTTCTGGGAGACAGCGGGCCTAAGCCCACCCATAGCTAAAGACCCTCCCCTTTAACCAGTGAGGAGGTGCCAATGAACTCAGGCGACAACTGAATACTGGGGACAAGCACTGAGTGGTAGGATCACATCGTCTGGGATGACAAGCAGTGGCTACAGAACTTTTGGATGAGGAAAGCCACATTCATGGGACTGTGGGTACATCTTCACTACCCGCCGGATCGGCAGGTAGTAATCGCTCTCGCGACAAATCGATCCCTGAACGTGCTCCCCGTCGACTCCAGAACTCCACCAGGGCGAGAGGCGGAAGCGGAGTCGACGGGGGAGCCACGCCCATCGATCCCGCGCCGTGAGGGCGCAAGGTAAGTCGATCTAAGATATGTCGTATTGTATGCTATTCTCGTAGCTGAAGTTGCGTATCTTAGATCCACCCCCCCCCCCCAGTGTAGACCAGCCCTGTGTGATGAGCCCGCCCCAGCCCTGTGGCACAAGGACACGAGAGAGAGCTGTCCTGTCACTGGAGAAGCATGTGGCGATTGCACTGTGGAAGCTGGCTACTCCAGACTGCTACCGATTGGTCACTAACCAGTTCGGAGTAGGAAAGTTGACTGTTGGACTTGTGTTGACGGAAGTGTGCAGGACCATTAATCACATCCTGCTCTGAAAGACCATGACTCTGGGCAACGTGCGTGAGATTGTGGATGCACAATGGGCTTCCCTAACTGTGGAGGGGCAATACATGGCATGCATATTCCAATTCTGGCCCCAGACCACCTAGCCACTGAATACATTAATCGCAAGGGGTATTTCTCAATGGTTCTCTAGGCGCCTGTGGATCATTGTAGGCGTTTCACGGCCATTAACGCAGGCTGGTCTGGAAAGGTGCATGATGCACGCATCTTTTGGAACATTTGCCTATTCAGGAAGCTGCAACCAGGGACTTTCTTCCCGGACCAGAAAATCACCATAGGGGAAGTCGAAATGCCCATTGTGATCCTGGGAGACCCTGCCTACCCCTTAATGCTGTGGCTTATGAAGCCATACACTGGGCACCTTGACAGCGGTTCAACAACAGGCTGAGCAAGTGCAGAGTGTTCCTGTTGAGTGTGCTTTTGGCCGTTTAAAGGCCCGCTGGTGCTGCCTATGTGGGAGGCTGGACCTAGCCAATGACGATATTCCTATGCTTATAGCTGTACGGTCCATAATATTTGTGAAGGGAAGGGTGAAAGCTTCACTCAGGGCTGGACCGCTCCTGCTCAGCGCCTGGAGGCTGAATTTGAACAGCCAGAGACCAGGGCTATTAGAGGGGCACAGCGCGGGGCCATAAGGATCAGGGATGCCTTGAGGCAGCAATTTGAAGCTGAAAACCACTAATATTTGTTGCTATGCTCGGGAGTGCAGTGCTTGTAATGCTAGGAGGTGATAGTGATTGGTGCAGATGATTCACTATAAAGCTTTAAGAAAAGTGCCTGTTGCTTTGCAGGGCTCTGTTTGCTTTCAGTTAATGGAATAAAGATTGCTTTCAAACCAACACAATTCTTTGATTAAAAAAGAACCACCGGAGGAGAGAGACAAACAAAAAAAATACATCAGCACTGAGGGGGATGGGGGAAGGGAGGGTCCCAGGAGGAGGTGGGGTCCCGGGACGGATAAAGATTTGTGTATGTCCAGGTATCATATCCAACATTCTCCTTTTGGAGTACAGTGCAGCGGGTACTGTACTTCAGCAGGGCCAAGCTGCAGAGGGATGAGTGTTGAGTGTTGGGAGTCTGCAGGACTGGACTGTGACGGGGGAGGAGTGGAATGCAGCTGGTACAGACTGGAGACAGGAGGTTGATAAGAGTGCGTTGGCGGTGTCTGGGGGGGTGCATGGGAAAGAGTTTTGCGACAGCGGCTGCAGGGGAGGGCGGCCGCGGAGCTGCTCGGTTTGTAGTGCTAGTAGTGCCTGGAGTGTGTCCACTTGGCACTCCATAACTTTTAAGAGCCGCTCCATGGCTTCGTTCTGACACACCGCGTTCTCCTTTTGGTCCCTCTTCTCGCTGTCCTGCCACTCCTTCAGTTCTTGTTTTTCGACCACGCAGTGCATCATGACATCGGGCAGAAAGTCCTCTTTAGTTCTTCATGGCCGCTTTCTAATTCTACACAGCCGTTCAGCTGGCGATAACAAAGAGGGATGTTGGGCTCCCAAAATCATATCTGTGAAGCCAAAATGCAACATTTTACAGAAGCAGTATTGTTTGCAACACACAGACCACTGATTTAAAACACAGCCGCTGTTCACATACCTGTCACTAACTGGCTGACCCCAGGCAAGCACACATGAGCCACAAGACCCCCAAAATGGTAAGTAACCTCAGGGGCAGGGGAAATCAGTGTTCCAGGCTTGTACTGTACACTGGGCACGTGGCTCTTGGGGAGAGCCAGCAGTGTAGGGGGGTCTTATAATCATTCCCCCATTTTCCACAGGCTGTGTTCATTATGGAAAATATCTCGCTGCTGAGGGTGAGCAGGAATTCAAGGGAGGGTCTTCTCCAAGACTGAGGCTTCTACCCTGACCCTTATGCGGATTGCCTGTGTGCAGCAGTGGTCCCGTGTTGTCCTCCCCTACCCCAGTGACAGCAGAGTGGCATGGGAAAGTTACCCTTAATGGGGCAAGAAACAAAGCAACTCTGCCAAAGAACCTGCGGCAGCGGATTGCCCAGTATCTCCATGAGAGTTTCGTGGATTTTTCTGAGGCAGATTCCCATGAACTGAGGGAGTCAATCAACTCCCTGTCCTGCCGCTCAGTCTAGGCATGTGGTGGTACACGCATTATACAGACACAAACCTGCAACCCTTCTGCTCTCAACAACTCGCTTTAGCAATTCCCAAAATCAAAGCCACTTACCAGGGGGCCTCCTCTCCTGTTTGTGTTTCGCCAAGCTCCGACAGCTGTGACTGGCTAGCCTCCTCCGGGGTAGAGAAGAGCTCCTGGCTGCATGCATCTCTGACCTCCGAGTCGTCCTCTGCCTCTGGGTCTCCCACCCCCTCCACATCCTAGTCCAATATTTCCTCCTCCTGGCTCGGTCCACTCTCGACTGGCACACGAGCCATCGAAGTATCTACAGTGGCCTTCGCAGTGGAGATGGGGGAGCCAACACCAAGTATCGCGTCCAGCTCTTTGTAGAACTGGCAGTTCGTGGGCACACCACCAGTGTGGCGGTTTGCGTTCTGCAGCTCCTTCACTTTGACCCTGTACTGCAGTGTGTCCCGATCATGGGCCCTTTTTGTCATGCATCATGAAATCTGTCCATAGGTATCATAATTCCTACGGCTGGAGCGCAGCTGGGACTGGACAGCCGCCTCTCCCCAAATGCTGATGAGGTCCAGCAGCTTGGCATTCCTCCAAGTGGGGGGATCGCCTGGTGCATGGAGCAGGCATGGCCACCTGGAAAGTTGCGCTGAGACCACTGCACGCATCACCGAGCAAACAGTAAGGGGACTTTCAAAATTCTCAAGGAATTTAAGGGATGGGGCTCACGGTTGGACCTGAGCGCAGGGCAGTAGAGTTCAAACGGATGACCAGAGAGGCGAGAACAGGCATTGTGGGACACCTCCTGGAGGCCAATTGCAGCGCTGTAATTGACCAGGGTGTCTACAGTGGCACCACAGCGCTGTAGCCCGGCACAGAAAGCTGTACGCCTCTTGTCGGGGTGTTTTGTTTTTTTTACAGCGCTGCAACTGTGCATTTTCTGTGCACTAAGTGGCTTGGCAGTGTGTACACCTCGGGAGTTACAATGCAGAAAGCTGCTTTACTGCGCAGAAACTTGCCAGTGTATGCAAGGGCTTAGTCTTATTGGGATTAAAAAGAGTAGCATGAGCATTTTGTATTCAAGTTTGGAGATTTTTTTAATTTGTTTTTAAAATCCAGTTATTTGCATACTCTTTTGATTTTTTTACAGATCTATAAGTCTTTATTAGACTTAACGTAACTAGTTAGGACTTGATCATTTAGAGACTGAAAAAATCATTAGGTAAAAACTATACATAGACTAATGTGGTCATAAGCGTATAAAACACCAATTTGTTCAAATACAGTTTAAACTTCTTAGTACCACGCTAAAAATATAGGGGTTCAATTTTTTTAATTTAATTGTTTTTAGAATATGAAAAACAGAAAAAGAAGTGAGGCTCTTCTAGCCATAGTTTTAATACAGAAGTGAAATTGTGTTCTGCATATTAGAACTAAGGAAATGAAACTATTTATATCTCATGCTAATCATAAATGACTGTGGTCACTTTACATAGCTGGTCCGTTTTGTTTTCCTAACCTCCAGGTCAAAATAGCTTGATGTGAATTAGTAACTAGAAGGACTTTACTAAGAAATTCCATTCAGGTATCTGTCTTATGCAGATACCCTCAGCTCCTTTAAATTGCAGGACCCAGGGAGTGTATTTCCTTTGTAGTAAAACATTGTGGTGCCATTTGTAGAACTGTGACTGTTGCGGCAGCAAGTATGGCACTCCTTCAGATGTGCCATCAGATAAGGCTTTTCTTATCCACAGTGAATCCACATTTGAATATAGACTCATAGACTTTAAGGCCAGAAGGGACCATCATGATCATCTAGTAGTCTGACCTCCTGCATATCACGGGCCACAGAATCTCACCCATCCACTCCTGTAATAGGCCCATAACCTCTGGCTGAATTACTGAAGTCCTCAAATCTTGATTTAAAGACTTCAAGTTACAGAGAATCCACCATTTATTCTAGTTCAAATCAGCAAGTGACCCATGCACCACACTGCAGAGGTAGGCAAAAAACCCGCAGGGTCTCTGCCAATCCGACCTGGGGTAAAATTCCTTCCTGACCCCAAATATAGCAGTCAGTTAGATCATGAGCATGTAGGTGAGACCCACCAGCCAGATACCTGGGAAAGCATTTTCTGTAGTAACTCAGAGCCCTCCCTATCTACTGTCATTGTTGGAGACATTTGCTAATAGCAGTCGCAGATGGGCATATGCCATTATAGGCAATCTCGTAAGACCATCCCCTCCATAAACTTATAAGTTCAGTCTTGAAACATATTAGTTTTTTGCCCCTACTACTCTTCTTGGAAGGCTGCTCCAGAACTTCACTCCTCTGATGTGGAGGAAACCTTTGTCTAGTTTCAAGCCTATCCTTGATTGCCAGTTTATATCCATTTGTTTTTGTATCAGCATTGGCCCTTACCTTAAATAACTCCTCTCCCTCCCTGGTGTTTCTCTCTGTAATGTATTTATAGAGAGCAATCATACTCCCATCAGCCTTCGTTTGGTTAATCTAAACAAGCCAAGATTCTTAAGTCTCCTCTGGAAGGTGGCTTCTCCATTCCTCTGATTATCCTAATAGCCCTTCTCTGCACCTGTTCTAGTTTTGAATTCATCTTTCTTAAGCATGGGAGGCCAGAATTGCGCACAGTGTTCCATATGAGATCTCACCAGTCCTTTGTACAGTGGTACTAACACTTCCCTGTCCGTACTGGAAATACCTCACCTGATGCATTTTAGGATTGTATTAGCCTTTTTCACGGCCACATCACATTGGTGACTTATAGTCATCCTGAAATTGACCAGTACACCCAAGTCTTTCTCCTCTCTTGTTTTCAACTGATACATTGCCAGCTTATAGCAAAAAATTGTTGGGCCCTAAGTGCATGACTTTGCACTATTAAATGTCATCCCATTTCTGTTACTTCAGTTATCAAGATTGTCCAAATCTTTTTCGTATGATATTCTGATCATCCTTCGTATTGGCAATCCTCCTAAGTTTGTGTCATCTGCAAATTTTATTAGCACACTCTTCTAGAGCTTCGGGGAGCTTGATAGCTTGTCTTTTTCACCAACAGAAGTTGGTCCAACAAAAGATATTACCTCACCCACCTTGTCTTTCTCAAGTCACATAATAATGACTATGTGATAATTATGTTAAATGTGAAGGTTCTTTTAGGATAATACTGCTTCCTCTCAGTTTCCCTGGAACTGAGCCTTATGACAGCTATGTTAGTGCATGCCTATGAGGATGAAAGGAAAGTAGGAGTCAGTTTGTTTTTTGTTTGTTTGTCAGTTTTGTGTTTTGTTGGTTTTGTGGCTGTGATTGGTTGGTGGTTTTTGGTGTGTTGTGTTTTGGTGGTTGTGGTCATTGGGGTTTTTGGTTGTTTTTTGTATTTTGGATATTTGACTCAAGAATAGACAATTGCATGAGCAATTTGAGAGCATAGCATTATGATTACACCAGAATAGCAGCTCATTTGCATTTTCTTTCTTCTGGTTGTGGGCACCAGACATAAGTGAGAGTGAGCAATTAGCACTCATTTATTCTCCTTCACGCACACCAAGTATCTACTTCTGTGCTATCACTCAGACTTGCACACACTCCTGTCTGTGTTCTGGAGAGTGAAAATGTAAACACAAGCTGATCTCTAGTGCCTCATTTTACTGTTTTAAAAGCTGTCAGGAATAAAGATAGGTAGGAATTCAGTCTGTGTCCAAATGGTTCATAGAATCTCTCTCTTGATTTTTCTCAACACACAAAACTCAAATGCACCACAAAACCAATTATAGACCTAAGATACATTCATGATATTTTAATCCTCTGGCCAGACGCCCTAAACGCTCTCTCATAGATTTCCACCACAACTTCAGCAACCACCACCCATCCATCAAACTTTCTCTAGAACACTCAGTATCAACTTCCTGGACACCACAATGAGCAATGGAACCCTACAGACAACTATATACAGGAAACCCATGGATCACCACAATCACCCCATACATCCTGTAATCACCTCAAACACACCAATAAATCTGTTATCCAGCCAGGCACTCAGATACTACAGTATTTGTTCTGAGGAGAAAGTCTGGGACAGACACTTTAATAGATTTAAAACTACCTTCACCAAACAAGGATACTCCACCAGAGAAGTAGATTGCATCATGGAATGGGCTACCCAAATACTCTGAGAGTACCTACTTCGGAAGTATGGAAAATAACACACCTCTGACTGTACACCTCTAGTTATCTGCCACCCCACATTTGAACCTATATAGGGTATAATTAAACAATTACAACCCTTACTCGATGGGAACCCCATCCTGAAATAAATCTTTCCCGGACCCCCTCTTTTGGCCTTAGACAACATCCCCAGCCTCACCAAGCTCAGCATCAGAAACAAGTTCCCCACAGACCAGGACACTAACTCAAAGTGGCCCCAGACCTTGCCATAACAGGTGGGAGATCTGTAGACATACATCCACTGCTATGAAGGTCAATACACCCCACAACACACTTTTCAAGATCCATGAGTTCTATGTATGCCTTCACAACATGTGGTGTATCTCATCCAGACACTAAATCCTGCAATAACAACTGTGGGTGAAACGAGACAATCACTATGCTCTTGAATGAACTCTCACAGGAAAATGCTAAAAGGGAAAAAAAAAAAACATATCCATGGGTGAACACTTTTCACAAAGTGATCACTCTGTCGGCCCTCTCAGTCCTCATTTTCAAAGGAAACCTTCAAAAGATGAGCCTGGGAGCTTAAATGCATAACTTTGATAACTCATCTAAAAATCCTGGACTTAATAAAGACACTTGACTTATGGCTTATTACAACAATCTGTAACGCACTAACTAATTTTTTTGTGTCTATGACTGCGGAGATGTTAACTGACCACTTCGCCTTGAATGGTTTCTTATAATACATGTTAACTACTTACGCTAAACAATCTATTCCACCTTGTATTTAGTTGTGACACTCATTCTTTCCCAAACCTGAAGAAGAGCTCTGTGTAAGCTTGAAAGCTTTTCTCTTTCACCAACAGAAGTTGGTCCAATAAAAGCTATTACTTCGCCCACCTTGTCTCTACAATAACACTATCCTGTTTAAACAATCATGCCCTCTTCCGGCATACTGTACTGAGTGTATTAATGTATCCAAGAGTAAAGGGTATAGCTTCATCTTGTGTCTAAGGCTATGTCTACACTAGAGCGCTTACAGTGTAGGCATAGCCTAAGTGTTCCAAACAACGCAATCAAATAAATCAAACTTAACATCTTTGTATTGTTGTATAGGGATCATAGATGATAGAGATGGGAATGACCTTGAACCTCATCTTGTCCCTCTCCTGGGTCCCCATGCTGTATTGTTTCCTAGAGTCCATTGCTTAGTGGTTTTTTTTGTTTTTATTTCCCCCCCCCCCCAGGAGTCTACTTTTAAATATTTTAAGCAATAGACTTCCATCATTTCACAGGAAGACTATTTCATGGCCTAATAGACATTACTATTAGGAACATGTAGGGTAAATACTAGAAAAACCTTTTTTTAATGAAGAACAATTGAATGAAATTATATCCTGATGTAAATAATTCCACTCCTAAATAATTCCTTCTCTCATTGGTGTTCACAATAAATAAGCCTTACAAGGTTCTTAAAAGTTGCCAACATAGTGCAGTTATGTGACTGTTTCATTTCTGGTAGTGCATTATTCTTCAGTGGATATCACATAGCCAAGATCTGTGTTGTGGTTTATGGCATTTTAAAATAGTCTATATGCTTTTGTTTATATATTTATTTTCAAAATTAAGATATCCCATATTTGGTTCTGCGTTTTCTTTAGGTGAATCATAATGGATTTGTAATGTCTTGGTGGTACCTGGCTCTCACTACCCCCCACCCCTCCAATAGTGGACCTAAGCACTGGTAATGTGTTTCCCTCCCTTTTATTATTTTTGGGAAGATTTCCCCCCCTCCACCCCCCATTGGCTTCTCTGTTGAAACTCATCTTCGGAGGAGCTAACTGAAAGTCTGTGGTATGTTAGGTGATGCTGGTCAATTTCCATTGAATCTTGCCATAAATACTGAATGATGGTGGATTTTTTTTTAATTATCTGCTTGAAGTTTGGCCACTAACTGAGCCCTATATCAAATTGTTGGTGCTTTCCCTGTGAAGTCCAGGGGACACTACGTTATGGGGAACCCAGATTGCCTTCCTCTTCCTGGATGCTGTGGGGGATATTGCTCTTTTCTACTTGCTGACACGTGTACAGGCAGCCTCCTTGCATCTCTTTCCAACCCAGCCCTATTTCTAGGAGAGGAGTAACACAACTTTGCCTCTCTTAACCCCCCCCCGCCCCGAATAAGAAGGGGAGGGATTCCTGGTTAACTCTTTGACCAGCCTTCAGCTGGTGTTAATTGGCATAGCTCCTCTGACTGCAATAGAGGTACATCAGTTTATACTAGCTGAATTTCCTTACCATTTTTCTGAGATGCTGGCTGCTCTGCTCCTTGCTCTGCCTAGTCCAGGGCCAAGGAATTGGTAGGACGACCCTTTAAAAATGTCTGTGTCATGGCATTTCAGTCCAATTCTTCCTTTCCTCTCGTTAGCTGTCTACAGAGAAACTCAGGCAAATTGGTTCAACTTCTAGCTTGCCAGGACTGGGCTACATACTGTTTTTGTACCAATTTAACTATAATAGCAATAGAAATAGTTAAATTGTTGTAAACCCTTAGTGTGGACACATTTATATCTATATAAAGTGTTTAATTTTAATATCTCTTCTTTTAGTCACTTATATTGTCTAACATCGATTACTAGCTATAATGGTTTCTAAACTGAAATGTTATGCAAAAACTGTGTGGACCAGCCCTTGGACTGTAATATCTTCAGTTGATAACAATATTCAAAAGACTCATTATTATTAAAGGGAAATAAAAGCTGGTATATATTGTCTGACATCACACTTCCAGCAGGAGAATGAACGTGTGTAAAAGCTTTGAAACCCTGATTCAGGCTGCCAGTTTTCTGAGTAACACGAATAGGCTTCAACACAACTCTGTTGTTCCTAGTCATTGCAGCATGTGTTGGAGTCTCTCTGATGCCACACCATAAATAATGAACAGTGTTGTTCATGGGATTTAATTAGAAGCGGAGAGGTAGTGGTGTTTCTGAGAGACACCTCCAACTGTTTCAGCATTCCATTTTATTGGTTAATATTCACACAGAGCACATAATGTTCCTCCAAACTGTAGGATGAGATTAAATAATTAACTGTTATCCCAAATCTCAGTACCCTACGGCAAATAGTTACCTTTGGAACCTGACTGTTGGAAAGTCAGGTGACAGGATCTGAATATTGATCTGTTGTTTCTAGAGTGCCTGATTCTGACACCTTTCAATAGCATCTTACCAAGCAAACAGCTGCATTGATATCTGTGAATAAGGGTACGTCTATACTTACTTCCTGGTCCGGATGTAAGCGATCGATCTTCTGGGATCGATCCCGGAAGTGCTCGCCGTCGACGCCGGTACTCCAGTTCGGTGAGAGGAGTACACGGCATCGACGGGGGAGCCTGCCTGCCGCGTCTGGACCCGCGGTAAGTTCGGACTAAGGTACTTCGAATTCAGCTACGTTATTAACGTAGCTGAATTTGCGTACCTTAGTCCGAAGTGGGGGGTTAGTGTGGACCAGGCCTCTGGGTGGCTGAATTGAGCTCACAGTGAATGTTGCAACACGATTGCATAAAAGCCAGAGGATGGAGTAGAAAAAAGAATTTTATTGCCAGTTTCTTCTCTCTCTCTCTCTCCCCACTAGTAGTTAGTTGGTTTATTTTTTTTAAAGCTTTTTTTTAATGGGCCTTGCACTTGTTATCTGCCCTGAAACTACTTAATGTAAAAACCTGTACTTTCCTTGCATGAAGTGGTGGTGCACTTTACTGAAAGAGATGTGGAGGACACAGTAAGCTTGAACTAGGCCACTAGGTTCACTAATTGAACAAGTTAGTGCAGCATACCATGAAAAATGCCTTTTGTTGCTCTGAGACACTCTCTTCAGTCATTGTGACAGGAAAAATGAGGGAGGGGCACTCAATGGTCTAGTTTTTAGTAAAATATTTACTGTACATTGCCTGCTGTTCTTATCCATTTTCTCTAGTGGTGGTGGTATTTTAATGCTGTACGAAGTAATTAAATGCCAAGGATATTAAAAGTAGTTCTTAAATATAATTGATGCTGCTAAATGTTCTTCATACTGATAGTAGAAGTCCCCAAGCTGATTTCTGCTCTTGTAGAGTCTGTCTAATCTCTCTACATTTTTTAAAGTACCCGTCCCTGTAGGTGCTACTAGTGTCCTCTATTAGTAAGAGCTTTTGGATTCCTTTGTAACTTTTAAATTGGCAAAGGATTACTAAAGTTGAAAAATAAGGGCCAGACTCTGATGACCTTATACTCACCTTCGGAAGTACCTTATTCCTCAAGTAGTCTCAGTGAAATCAGTTGCTGAGTAAGATACTTCTCACGGTAAGGGTATCTGAATATGGTCCAAAAGGAAGACAGATGGAAAATTCATTAATCTTTTGATTTCAATGACCACAAAATGAGGTGAGAATCAATAGGTTAGTGCAAAGATGGGGGAGCTTGACATGCAAGTGGCTGTGCCTATGAGTGAAGCTACAGAAGCAGGGCTGGCTCCAGGCACCAGGGAAGGAAGCAGATGCTTGGGGCGGCCAATTGAAAGGGGCGGCATGTCCAGGTCTTTGGCGGCAATTCGGCGGCGGGTCCTTCACTCCCTCTCTCCTCTTCAGCGGCAGCTCAATCAGGTTTTTCTTTGCCGCTTGGGGCGGCAAAAAAGCTGGAGCCGTCCCTGTACAGAAGACAGGGAGAGAACAGGCTTTCCTGTTCACAAATGTGTAGTAAAATCACTTCATATTGAGAGGAGCTTGGAATGCAGTAAGCAAAGTCACAGTAATGTCATAGAGACTTGGGCAGACGGTTCTGGAAGAGTGATGCACGGGAGGGATGCGAGCAAAGGGGAGACATTGACTCTCCTTTCCTACTCTAATATAAAAATGCTTAGTGCTTATATAGTGCTGTTACTCTTCAGAGTGTCTTGCAAACATTGATTGATCTTGACAATACTCCTGCGTAAGCGAGGCTCAGAGCTGATACAAATTAAGTGTGTGTGTGTGTGTGTGTGTGTGTGTGTGTGTGTGTGTGCATGTAAACATTTTTTGCCGGATAGATAGTTTTGAAAACTACATTAAAACATGTTGCTACCATAAACTGACTTCAAATACAGCTAGCTGATCTGGATGGGGCCAAAGCAATTTAAAACATTGTGTTTAAGACTCCCAGAACCTGTATGTGCTTTTGGAACCATTTTATAATGTCACTTTGTCCAGTCTGCTATCTGAGCAACTGGTTTGGGAAGTCATGTTCTACCCCTATTTTCACATGCATCATCGTCTCCTACAGTGAGAACAGGGTCTTGGATATGATGAATGTGGGACATGTAGTTTCTTTTCCCAGAATGAATATAATTGTGACCCTTATCACATGTAGTCTGTGTATCACCCCTCAGAAAGGATTCGGTGTCTTCATTTTTAATGCTTGCTTGGCTGAATTTGGGTTTTGTGTTACTATTCTTTTTCACACTTTCATATTTGTGCCCAATATGAAGTCTGAACAGCTGATTGTCTTGGAAAGCATGCTTTAATCTGTAACTGACTGACAAGAAAAGTATTTAACCTTGGCTTTGATTCAGGGAGGAAGCTTTTTTGGTTTGAAGAGAAGAGTGGCTTTTTTTTCTCTAATGTAAAACATTAAAAATGCTAACACTGCTATTTCTCAACTTTAAATATTGTCATTTGTACATGGAAGTTTGAAAGCTTTTAGGTGCCTGTAAGATTAACTCTAACATTGAATCTACTTTTCTGTTTAATCCATTGTTCAGATATGACCTCTGCTAATACATTAGCTGGAACATGCACTTTCCTAGTCCAGGAAGCAGCCTTTAGCAATAATTTACATATAAAGGAGTTGTTTAACCAAGTAAATACTTCATTGCAGGCCTCTCTAGGGTGTGTATTTTTTTCCACTGAAACACATAGTCACTCAGCATTACAGTTTGTACTTTTGGTAAACTATCTCTAAATATTCCAAATGGAATATTGTCTTTTGAAATCTATCCCATATAGGCCATTAAATTGAGCT
This sequence comes from Terrapene triunguis, assembly GCF_002925995.2. NCBI lineage: Eukaryota > Metazoa > Chordata > Testudines > Emydidae > Terrapene > Terrapene triunguis. Next base: position 11,911,007 of record NW_020664409.1, read on the forward strand.
CCTGTGGTTTGTATATTTTAGAAGGTCTGTTAAATCAAAATGTTATGGATTTTTGTGTGCTGCTTTCATGAGTGTTGCTTAAAGCTGCTTTAGATGGAGGGTCTCCGGTGTGGTAGACCTTTTTGAGTGGTTTTTGTGAGGAAATCTGGCACTCTTCCTGAAGGAAAGTCTTTCAGATTCATTTGGGGGTCTGTCCTTTGAGGACCTGGGGGTGAGTGAACCATGGAAGTTGACAGGGCACTATGGTCTCTCAGGGAATGTCTACAGTGCAGTTAAAAACCCGTGACTGAGTCAGGCTTGTATGGCTCGGCCAAAAGGGCTATTTAATTGTGGTGTAGACCAATGGTTCTCAACCAGGGCTATGCGTACCCCTGGGGGTACACAGAGATCTTCCAGGGGGTACATCAATTCATCTAGATATTTGCCTAGTTTTACAACAGGCTACATAAAACCGCTAGAAAAGTCAGTACAAACTAAAATTTCATACAGATAATGACTTGTTTATACTGCTCTATATACTATACACTGAAATGTAAGTACAATATTTATATTCCAATAGATTTATTTTATAATTACATAGTAAAAATGAGAAAGGAAGCAATATTTCAGTAATAGTATGCTGTGAGACTTTTGTATTTTTATGTCTGATTTTTGTAAGCAAGTAGTTTTTAAGTGAGGTGAAACTTGGGGGTACTCAAGACAAATCAGACCCCTGAAACGGGTACAGTAGTCTGGAAAGGTTGAGAGCCACTGGTGTAGACGTTTGGGCTTGGTCTGGAGCCCAGACTCTAGGACCCTGCGGAGCCCGGACTCCAACCCAGGCTTGAACCTCTGCACCTCAGTTAAACAGCCCCTTTGCCAGAGCACAGGTCAGCTGGCATGGGCCAGCCGAAGGTGTCTAATTGCACTGTAGACATACCATCAGAGGTCAATATCTGGATGTGTGTGTTTGGTGGGAGAGGTTCTGAGCCTTATCAGTTTTATAGCCTAAAGGGTACTAACTAAACCTGCCCAAAATTTGTATCCTTTTTAAAATATATTTTTAATTTTTTTCTTCATTTAATACTGGAATTGCTTCAGTGAATGACTTAAGTCTTTTTAAGGTATGCGTTCTGATTTACTCCTGCCTCCCAGAAAATATTGTAAACAATTGTTTGAAGTGAAAACTGATCTCCAGGAGATATGCATTATTTAAGGAAACAGCTGGCAGTTCCGCTCCTCAGCATACCACCTTCGTCTTTGTAAGTGTTCCAGATTTGCAACACTCCCCATAGGGGGGAAAGAAAAGTGATGCTGTCTGTAACATATTGGCAGTATTTGCTTGAAACAACCCCTTCCTGTCTGTTGGCGGGTGTAAAGCCTGCTTAGAAAGGGTTTAGTGGGTTCTGCTAACGGAATGAGGCAGACGACTATTTCCCCCTCTCCTCATAGGGGAATTGGGCCTGGCAGCTTGAAGATCTAGGGTGTAGACTGAGCAGTTCTGAAGGAGGATAGGGACCTACTTGCACATTTCTTTCTGAATTTCTAGGCCTCCATCTTGCAAAATATAAAAGTTTGCATGGCACTGCTTAGTTTTAAAATTTGATTAGAAACCATATTAATTGGCTTAGTTCTATAGCAATTTGGAGAAAGAGGAGAATAAAAGATTGTTTTGTGAAAAGAAGCCCTTTCTTTTGACCAGCCTTTTGGATTTGTAAGAGCACTGGAGGATGCCGGAAGTGGCACCGTTTTTCTGAATAGCATTCTCTGCCTTAACCATAGGGCTTTTGCCTACCTGGTTATTTTTGGATGTTAATGGCATCACTTTTAAAGTGCTTCAGCATTTGCAAGAGAGAGGGACACAGGCTTACCAGAATTGACAACAAGAAGAGAAATAACTTTTTACACATCCCTGTTTCTGAAGTGGTGCACTGTTCGAGCTGCCTTTCCTGGAGCCGAGACAGAAAGAGCTGGCTCAGCCACTAGACTTTCACTCGGAAGCCTGACAGGAATTAAACAAGCTGCCTCAATAGTGCTTTGCTTTCTCTTCTCTCCCCGCCCCCCCCCAATATATTTTCTATGGATCAAGCAGAAGGGACTAGTCTGAACATTTTACCAATCTAACAGGGCTGTTGTGTGGCTTAATTGTTTGTAAAGTAATTTGATATTGTTGGGTAAAGTTGCTATGGAAGTGAAAGCGAATTATTTCTTGTTCAGATATGGCTGTCTTAGAAAAAAATCAGTATATGACCACTGATCTCGACAGGCTTTTTAGTATTTTTGCAGGAGGAATATTATAATTCTGGTAAGTCTCCAGGAGAGAAGTTGCTGAGAAGTAAAATATTTGGGAGACCTGATGATGCAGGGACAGCACAAGACATTATAGAAATGTAGGACTGGAGGGGGCCACAAGGTCATCTACACCTTTCCCCTCACACTGAGGAAGCATCAAATATACCTCCTAGACCTAGAACCATCCCTGACAAATGTGTCTCTAACCCATTCTTAAACATTTGTCAGTGATAGTCTAGGTTTGTAGATGCGTTTCAGATTGGATATTAATGCTTTGATCCCAATCTCTGAGTTGAGGCTTTTAATAATATAATGAAAGGTACTGCAGAAATACATAAAATATGTAGAGGCTAGATCAGGGGTTCTCAAACTGGGGGTCGGGACCCCTCAGGGGGTCACGAGGTTATTACATGGGGGGTCACGAGCTGTCAACCTCCACCCCAAACCCCGCTTTGCCTCCAGCATTTATAATGGTGTTAAATATATTAAAAAGTGTTCTTAATTTATAAGGGGTGCTCGCACTCAGAGGCTTGTTATGTGAAAGGGGTCACCAGTAAAAAAAGTTTGAGAGCCACTGGGCTAGATCCATCTTTGGGAAGCCTTCTTAATTGTATTGTTATAGTACATTGCAGTCTTTATTATCCATGTGACTTAAGGGACACTGAATAGGTTTGGATAATCAAGGTTCTGAATAATCAAGGGAATTTTCAGTGTAATTTAATGGATGTCGGGGGAATCTGACCCTCCCTTGGGTAGAGGAAGTTATGCATAATAGAGCTTTGGGTAATCTGACTATTGTATTAGGAAGGCAGAATCGAAACTTTGTCTGTAGTTGTAATTTGGTACATAAATGTTATGCTTCTCTTATGACCAACAAACAAAAATATTTGTAGTAGTCAAATTCTGTTTTGTTACAGCAGTACAAATTGAGAGTAACTATCAGTTAAATGAAATTGATTTGGATTCATACTTATGTGATTGAAAGTTGATTTTGTCCTGTAATGGTCAAATCTAGCCCTTTCTATGAAAGAAGAGGTTTCCTATGTATTGTTTGGTGTGCACACTGGGGGGAGAGAAATGGATGTGGGTTGCTCTGAGTTTCCTCTGCAGCCAGGTGCAGGCAGAGAGAGGGGCAAGATTAGAGAATCTGTTGCTACATGGATCTTTATTATTTGGGCTGGGTGTTTAGGTTTAAGGGTTGGGCCATCCTAGGTGCATCTAAACAAGAAAATTTAGTACCTGGATTACAGCAACAGCTAGCAATAGTGTTAAATTGCTTGTGTAGAAAGGGTTCGTTTTTTATTCAATTAATTATTTTTTATCACCATGTCATGAAAACCTGTCCCGAGCAGATTATATCCTTACATAGTGGTAAGAACTCCTGAACCCTGTCTACACTTGTACTTACATGGTTGTTACCACTGTACAACTGTGCTCTTGCTACCAGTTGCTGTAATATGGATACTATTGGTTTTTTTTTCATATAGATAAGGTCCATGTGTACATTGAAGGTTTTGGTGATATCTATGTGTATATATATGTATAAAATAAACTCAAAGTGTAGCAACATATACAATATATGATGTATTCAGCTTGCAGTGCTTTGAATCACACTGATTTTTAAAGATCCAGTTTTACACCTTTTAAAAAAAATAAGCGACAGAGATCACTAAACTCTGAAATTATTTCACTATAAGGGCAATGTAGTAGCTGAAACAAGAAGAGGCAGCGAAATCAAATCTTCTGAACCCAGCATGTTGTCTCTTGAATCAAGATGCAGTTCATTTGCTAAATGTGTGGTTTCCCTAGACAACACGCATATCTCTAGGTTTTGGTATGCTGATTTGTTTCAGTCTGAGCACATTCTCCTGTTGTTGCTCACTGTTTGAAATGCTATAGCCCTTGTAGCTTTATCTGTTTCATTTATTCATTATTAAACACACTTCTTTCTGGTTGAAAAGTGCTATAAAACCCTTTTCACTGTACTGCAACCAGCTAGGAACACACCATCTAGATAGTTTGGAAGGATTAATTTTTTTAATAATGTCAGATACTGTTCCCGAATTCAATTCTACATTATCAATACAGTCAACTTAAAAATATTGTGGATTCTCTCTGCTTCAGGGGTCGGCAACCTTTCAGAAGTAGTGTGCCGAGTCTTCATTTATTTACTCTAATTTAAGGTTTCGCGTGCCAGTAATACATTTAACATTTTTAGAAGGTCTCTTTCTATAAGTCTATAATATATAACCAAACTATTGTTGTATGTAAAGTAAATAAGGTTTTTAAAATGTTTAAGAAGCTTCATTTAAAATTAAATTAAAATGCAGAGCCCCCTGGACCAGTGGCCAGGACCCGGGCAGTGTGAGTGCCACTGAAAATCAGCTCACGTGCCGCCTTCGGCACGCGTGCCATAGGTTGCCTACCGCTGCTCTACTTGATCCCTTGGGCATTGGAGTACGTAAACACATGGAGTCTAAGTGTGAGAAACTCTATGATCCTGCATACATTTTAGGTCCTGAGCACTGATATTACTCCATACATAAAATTAAGTATTTTGTGTGTGCCACAAAGATTCAATTGTTTATTTAATGTGGTCTGTATAAAGTCCATGTTTGTCCAAATTTTCAAGCTTGGGTGATTAAACTAGGGACACAAATCCAAATTTTGATGCCTAAATAAATGGTCACCTTCTTCTTTCAGTTGTCAGAAATCAATAGCTAGATTGTTCAGAACTCTAACTGCTGCATCATCGAGGGTGGCATGGTGTTGCAGTTAGGGCTGGCCCTAGACCAAATGGCATCCCAGGTGAGGAGCATCTTTGTTTTCTCCCCCCCCTCCCGATTTGTTAAATTTTAAAATACCTTATTTTTTTATTGCATTTGTAGCCCATTTCACAATTTTGATGCACGATTTGCATGCCTGATTTATCCCGGACATATTGGATGACAAATGTGCATGCTAGGATCTGAAAATCTGTATTTATTCGTGCTATATATAGGCAAATAAAAAATTCATTTCCTCTAAGCTTATAGAAACTTTTTAATTTTTAAGAATAACTGAAATGTACTAACCTCAAGAAATTGAACTGTGCACCAACATTGGGTACACCAGTATTAAATAGTGCTACAGTAGGTGACAGCCTTAGAATGTTAACCGAGTCCTTTAGTTCTATAGTCGCTTTTCTCGCCTTTGCCCTCATGAACTGAAGCACAGCATCAGAGAGATCCAGAGACTGGCCAATGGGATTTTCAAGCGATAAAATAGCAAGTAATGTCAGTCTCTGGTCAGCCATCATCGATCGAAGATATGTTTTAATGAGCCTGAGCTTTGAAAAGCTGTGCTCACCACTCACTACTGTGACTGGCAGTGTGAGCAGAATCCTCCAAGCTATCCACACATTATGAAAATTGTCCTTCAGCTCTGCATCATGAATGAATTGGAGATCTTGGAATGGAGAGTGCTTCCTGTGTGGCAGAATGTGACAGATATTGTCCCATTCAACACAGAAGTCTTTATCATTGATGTCTGAATATTCCCCACGTGTCAGCGTCCGCTGAAGGTCCATACCATTGTTCAAGAGCACAATTTCTGTCCCCCGGCATCTTACTAAGGTCATACAAAACCCTTGAGGTCTTTTCATGGTGCTTCATTTGTTCATACTTTTCTTGGTGGACACTTGAGCAGTGTCAACGAGCGAGCAAAAAAACCCGACCTCTTGAATTTTTCTTCCAAGCTTCCTATCATCTCATCTCTGCCATTGTAACCAAACTGTCTCTTCTTCCGATGAATACGAGTTTCCTTGAAGACAGGCTCAACTCCTAAGTTTTCTGCCATTTCTTTGGCAGAAGTGATGGCATCTTCAAATCCGTTGTCTCTGTAGGCCCCAAGGCAGTTTTTCATCAAAGTAGTAGCAATTGCGATGTCCATTGACTGAGTTTGTAATGCCTTGCTTACAATGTTTATTTGGAACAGGATATCATGCAAAACCACAGTTGAGACCCGAAATTTGAAGAAAGTGGTCTGGTTTGCCAGGCTTTGTGCCTTGTGTCTGATTCCGCCTTAGGCTTTGCTCAACCGCGCCAGTTCCATCAGGGCATCGTAAACCTCAAGTCACCTTATGCTGTCAGTGCGGCTCTCCCAGTGAATGTCACTTAGCGGCTTCACGGTCAGATTAATATTGTCCGTGAGGATCTTCCACCTGATAGTTGTTGCTGAAAACAGGATGTATATCCTTTGCAGTATTCTGAAGAGAGATACTGAATCTAAAGAAGATGACGCTGCATCTGACACAACCAGGCTGTGGGAATGGCAGCCACAAGGCATGAAGAAAGCTCTTGGATTCAGTGCAAGGATCCTTGCCTGGACGCCACTGTTTCTTCCCTTCATGTTCGAGCCCTTTTTGTAGCCTTGGCTAATGTGTGGTTAAGGCAACCACTAACTATATGGTTGGCTGTATTCAGTTCTGAATCAACAAGATACGCATGTGAGACTTGTCTACTACCGTCTCGCGGCGTCCCCTGTTAGCAGCTTAAAGCTAAAAGCAAAAGTAGACAATATGCAAAATATAGGTTTGTGTTCTAAGTGATGATAAATGGCCCGATTTAGTTGTGACTTCCGCCATAGGTGTTCAGCCACTCTGAAAACCAGCTCACTTTTTTTTTTCTTTTCTTTTAAGGTGCCCAACTTATTAGGCACCCAAGTTGGCAAAGTTTTTGGTCTTAGTAGTCTTTTTCATTTGTAAACAGTGAAAATTACAAATAAATCAAGGATTCTTGTCTCCTTCCTGAGTTCCACCCTGTTTAAGCATTGAATTGCCCATTGCATTGTTAGTTCCCTTAATTGAGATTAGGTATCTTCTGCCTCCCTTTTATTACTGTTGTAGAAGTTCCTTGTATTTATCTTTCTTTTGCTTTGTTGGATCAGCTGTCCATCACTGTATATGTATTTATGTCAATCATATTTGTATCTCTACTACAGTCACAATAGGTGATAGAAAAGGCCATGCTTTATTCTGCTTGGGGTGGAAAAAATTTGTTCTTCACTGAATCTGCTTTTTTCCCCTTCCAAATTTAACCAACTATTTTTTTTTCTTCTTTTGGCTCATCCTGCTTCTTGGTAAACGAGCATCATGGTAAATAATAGGCTGACCTTGGTCTATATTTTAATTTTTCTTTGGTTTTTAAATGTATCTGATTTGCGGCCCTTCTCCTTTTTCTTGGGTCAGCAGCAGTGCATAGAGCAACAGAGACTGCCTGAAGACATGCTCTGGCTTCTGGTTCCAATGGCTGTCACGACACCAAGGATATTTACTATGGGGGCTGCCTTATGATAGGGGAATAATTGGCCCTTCCTCAAAAACATAGTTGAAAGCCTGTTTGGAGAAGCATCGTTTCTTGGGAGTTCAGGCCTGTGAAGAGCTGCCCAGCCTGCTGAACTCTTTCTTGCTCCTTAGCTTTTGTATAGCAGACTGTAGCACTGGCCTTGAGGTTAGACAGTTTCTCTCTAAATGGGTGAGATGAGGCTGATAAGGGAGTGACAGAACTTGGGTTCCCTTCTGGAGACCAATCAAAAGGCTGATGTAGTCAGGAAAGAGTTGAAGTTGTGGCCTTAGGCTTATTTAGGCCTGCCTATGTGGGTGTGGGGGGAGGAGGAAAGGGGGCAATTGCCATGGGGCCCGAGCAACTTAAAAGGGCCCGGCAGCCAGGAGCCCCGGGCCCTTTTAAATTGCCCAAGCGGGCCGCAGGGCTCTTAGTCTTAGGCACGCGCAGGGTGGTACCGGCGGCAGCAAAGGCAGCCGGGCAGGCATGTGGAAGCCCTGGCCATGCCGGAAGAGCATGCCCAGCAGTGCAGCCGGCAGCAGCTTGCTGAGCACTAGTATGGCTAGTCTTATGTTCTTATGTAAAGTGGCCACTCGGCAGTGGTGGTGGCAGTGGGTGCAGGGCAGATTGAACGCTCCCAGGGTGGGAGGCTGCTGCGTGCGGGAGCACTGAGCAGAAGCAGCAGTAGAATGCTGGGCCCTGATTGCTCCACGCTTCTGGCCGGGAAACTTTTACTAAGGGACAGGTAAAGGGGGAGAGGGAGAGGCAAAGGGACAAACCAGCTGAGACTGAAGAACAGATGAGCAGGACAACAGGCATGGAGGACTAGCAAGGTGGGGGCGCAAGAGCGGGTCAGTTAGGTGAACAGAGGCACTGGGGCAGGTGGCCAGGGACAGACAGGATCCTGCAGGACAGCAGGGTGGATGGTGGCACATACAGTGGGGGCGGTTGCTATTTACAGCTCCCAAGTGGGGGGATTGTCTCCTGGGCAGCGGCTGAAATTGGAGCTGGAGATGCTGCTTGCCAGGAGTGAACAGGAGAAACTTTCCTGAGATTCCAGGCCCTGCTAGGTTAACCGCCCAGGGGGATGCGACCCAGACCAACTTGGGCTAGTTGTACCTCCACACCCCTGCTCCGCCTGCCTGTGCCCTGGCCCTTATTCTCCCTATCGCCTCCACCCCACTGTGCTGGAAACAGGTAGCCTGAGCCCTAGGCAGCCCCCATGCCTTACCCTTCCCAGTCCTGTAAACCCTCCGCTCCCCACCTCATCCCCTGCTCTCTGCCCCTTCTAGTGACATTCCAGTACCTTCAGCTTCAGGACGACACCACCCCCTAGCTCCCGTGACTGATATAAAGGGGGTAAGGTGTATACATGGCAGACACTGTCAATCCCCTCAGGGTGTCAGAAACAGTATCCTCTACGTACTCAGGTACTGCTATGCCCTAGTGGTGAAATTGTGGGCAAATCCCAGCAGGGTTGGGATGTCTCCTTATAAAACAGGGACGGTGTCCAAAAGCTGAAATATTTAAAATAAATCAGAAATAAATCATTGGATCCCATGACCAACATGTATCTAAAGACTGTGGTTCCAGTAACTCTGTAATCAGTGTTCATTATCTAGTAGAAGCTACTACTCCATTTAAAATTAAGGGATACCTTTTCAGTGCTGTATGCACGGTGGATCAGGTGCATGTTGTTCCTCTCCACCAACAATGGGCCTAAAACTACAGCAGCTTAGGATAAAGAAGATGCATGTTTAGTTTTAGTGGTGCAGATATTGCTGAATGATAACGTGACATTGCACTCCACATGTTGATGGAAATATGTTTATAAGTGTAAATGATGTAACTGGAATATGCTTCATACAAAAGGTCTCTTGTAAGGTATCATTACAAAGTGTACAAATCTACATTTGTATGAATGTATCTATCTTGTATCTGAAATTAGGAATATGAAATATAATTCTAACGTCCTATTGTAGTTATGCAAAATGTGGGCTATTGATGGTTTGGAATCTTGATGGCCTCCATTAACTAGGACAATTGGTTGTAGAAGGCTTTGTTTACTTGTAAGCCTTCCTGTGTAGTGTGTGCCAGCGAGTGGGTAATGAAGTTTCACAGGACATGTGAACATGCCACATGATACTGGAATCCATCTTTAACCTGGTGCTTTCCCATTTAGAAGGAGAGGGGGAACCCAGAGAGAGACAAAGGATTTCTGACTTGTGCCAAAGCTATAAAAGGGGGTGGAACAGAACAAAGGGGTCCCAGTCAGGTCCAGGGCTGACGAGAGGGGGGGAACACTCCCAGGGTGGGAGGCTGCTCCCGCACACAGCAGCCTCCCACCCTGGGAGCGTTCAATCTGCCCTGCAGCCGCAGCCACAGCCACCACCACTGCCGAGCGGCCACTTTACATAAGAACGTAAGACTAGCCATACTAGTCTTACCGGGGCCCGGCGGTCCGGAAGGGGGCCCGGCTTCCCCCCCCCTCGTCAGCCCTGTTTAGCCGGTCCGCCCTTGCTGGGGGGCCCGAAAATTTTTTTCACTGGGGCCCGAACCCGCCCTCGGCGGCCCTGGTCATGTCCAATCCCCTGCTTTTCACCTAAGATGCCTGCTGAAACTAACAAGGTCTGTATGAGGGGAAAGGATTGGGCCCAAACTCTGACGGAGTCTAGTCTGTGAAAGAAGCTTATTGGAACATCTCTAAGAGTGAGATTTACCTGTATTCAGTTTCTTAATGTATTAGGCTTAGACTTGCGTGTTTTGTTTTATTTTGGTTAGTAACTTACTTTGTTCTGTCTGTTATTACTTGGAACCACTTAAATTCTACTTTTTATACTTAATAAAATCACTTTTGTTTATGGGATAGCTCAGTGGCCTGCTAAACCCAGGGTTGTGAGTTCAATCCTTGAGGGGGCCATTTAGGGATCTGGGGCAAAAATCTGTCTGGGGATTGGTCCTGCTTTGAGCAGGGGGTTGGACAAGATGACCTTCTGAGGTCCCTTCCAACCCTGATATTCTATGATTAATTAACCCAGAATAAGTGATTAATACCTGGGGGAGCAAACAGCTGTGCATATCTCTCTCTCAGACAATTTATGAGTTTACCTTGTATAAGCTTTATACAGAGTAAAATGGATTACTTTGGGGTTTAGATCCCATTCGGAGCTGGGAGTCTGGGTGCTGGAGACAGGAGCACTTCTAAAGCTGTTTTCAGTTAAATCTGCAGCTTTGGGGCGTGGATCTATGTTGCAGCAGGCTTGTGTGTCTGGCTCAACAAGGCAGGGTTCTGGAGGCCCAAATTGGCAGAGAAAACAGGCTCAGAGGTAGTCTCAGCACATCAGGTAACAGTCCCAAGGGAGTCTCTGTGACCGAACCTGTCACAGATAAGTTAATGCATAAGTTACAATGATAGTTGTGAATAATTTGCAACTAATAAGTTATCTGATGACTTTGGCTCCTCTCCCTGCTCATAGAATCCCTGCCAACAGATTGAAATATCTATAAATATATTCATTCTTCAGTGTGATTTGATACTTTTTTCCTTAAAATTTTAAGGACCAAGAGTGAATAGTTCACTGCAAGTGTGCATTGTTCATTAGTCAAATGCTTCATTTTATGTGGTCTGCTAATTCAGATAGTAGTATTTCCATAACCAACAAGAATTAAAGTGCAAGCAACACTGGCACAAATGCTTGCTTGTCTGAACTTCAAATTCAGTTTCAGTGAAGACTCATGCATGTGACTATGAAAATTATTTATAGGAATGTTCTTGTCAACAAAACCCTGTTTCTCAAATATGCGTTGAAAGCAAACACACAAGGGGCCTGAGCATTTCCGAAGGGAAATCATTAAAATATTCAAGTGAAAGGTTATGGACATGTGGAAGTGTGTTTTGTTTTTGCTTTCTTTTTCAGTAGTTTTAGCAACGACACATTTTGAAAATGAGTGGTTAGGAGTTTCATTGGGCTTTCTACTGCTTTTCTGCAACTCTTCTGGATGGGAGTGTTTCCTAAGCAAGTGGCCCTATCTTTGTTGGAAGGGCTTAGACCATGTTATTTCTTTGTAAGTCTGGCTTCTGACAGAGTGGTGTTAATCCCAGAGTAGATAAAGGTTGGTTTAATGAAGTGCATTCTCCTACAAGAATGGGTGAGGTGGGGGGTGAGAGGGAAGGTGATTGTTCAGAATTACTGGTAACTGGAGGAACTCATTGTATTGGCTCTTCTAGTGACAAGGGAGTAAAAGAACAGTCCACTGTGTACAAATGACTCCCCTTTCCATAATCCCTTCTTGTTGATACCCACATCTCCTAAGACTTTTGTTTGTTTGGATTTAACAATATTAATAATAAAAGAGGCCCATACAGAAGCTCTGAGCCCCTTGCGGTAACGGTAACTGTTCAACAACATTAAATAGTAAGTAAATTCCACCAGCATGAAACAATCAAATGGAGACAGCAATTTATCTCAGCCAGCTAATAAATCCCGTCACCCCCATTGTATCCAGGAACATCCTCTCATTTCCCCAAGCTCCTATCAAATAAGTGGCTTTTGCAGCATGGTTAGAAGATCATCAAGTTTGGATTTAGTGAGACCAAATGAGGGGTGCAAGTTCCAGCATCCTGAGGCCCTCTACCTGCAGCCACCTTTCTCGTAACAAGAGGGATCCTACCTCCTAGCTGCAGCAGCCTGTCACAAGTTTAGAACAAAAACTGTGGTGCAATTTGATTTTTTTTTTTCCTTTGGCAGCCCAGCTTTTCAAGTAGAAAAGATCTAAGATGTGATTGCTCTAGCATTTCAGTAGAGGTGGCGCAGACTCAGCAGGATGGGTGGTTATGGATTTGTTTGAATTGTGATTCTCCATTGAAAGAGGTACGCTTTGGACCAGAGGGAGTGCTTGAGCTCTGGGCATATTTCTTTTTCCCCCCCTTTATTTTGCAAAGAGAGAGTCAAATCAAGTGCAGAGTCGAGCTGTTGACATAAACCACAGGACTGTGTCAGTGAGTAAGACGCTCAAATCTTTTTGTGTCGAGTATGAAAGGAGTTTGAGCATAATGACAATTTCCATAGAATGCCTGAAGAGCAATTTTCAGAAAGGATCCTGTTTTTCAGTTTGCTGTTGTATTGTCAGAATTAAAAAAAAAAAAAAAAAAGTATTAATTTTAAAAAAAAAAAAAAAAAAAAAAAAAAAAAAGTATTGATTGTAAACATAAGTGTATACTCAATAAGACTGCATGTTTTATTATAGAAGCTGTAGACATATAATCTGTAGTTCCTGCTTTCAAAATGATAATTTTAAAGAAATATAATGCAGTGTGAGATTACAAAAAAAGGACAAATCTGGTAATCGTTGTGATGGCTCTTTTTAAAAATGAATAAAAGAAGTGAGCATATTTAAAATGAAGAATGGATGGCTTCAGCATCTTCTTCTGCTGTGAATATTACCTGTAACTTTGAATTCAAATTGTGTCGCCAAGCGAACCTCTATACCGATTTGTTGCTAGGCAGTGAGATAGACATTTAATTATAAAGCAAGCTAGATACTTAGCTTACTTATTCCAACTTGTGTTTTTGTTAAAACAACAAGAACTTTATTTGTAATATTGCAGGTCTTGTTTCTCAAAAGTGGCCTTGAAAGATACATATGAAATCATTTTACTATATTAACTTCAATGTAGCCTTTTAAAAAATGGCTACAGGGCACAAATCCTGTCTTTTACTTTTGTAAGCTCCATCTTCCTGAAACTGAATTTGTGAAAATAGAGATTTGTGATCTAAACATCTTGGTTGGTAGCACTCTGTGCTTCACTGGAGAGGCCTATTGGTTTGAGACAAACTTTGGGAGTTATTCTTCTCTAGGATGAAGTGCTGGGAGCCAGGAACCCCCTTAAGTAGTTCTTTTCTGTTTTGGCTGGTTGTAAAGACAGGGAAGAGGCCTCATTGCCAAGAAGCTGGCTGTGGAGCAATGCTTCAGCTTCAGAAGATGCCTCTCTCTCTCTCTCTCCCCCTCCCCCCCCCCCCCAAAAAAAACCAGTGGATACAGCATATTAAATTACCATCAGGGATGGGAGGATTTAGATGTCAGGAAATAGAAATTGAGCTTTTTACTCATCAGGGCCACACTGCTGTATAACTTTCCAGTACAGAATTCATTCCTGGAATGTGAAGGCATTGGCGAAGAAAGCGAGTGGCCACTTGGGCCAGGTGTACGCTACAAACTTATATCGGCATAACTGCATCTCTCAGGGGTGTGAAAAATCCACACCCCTGAACGACATAGTTATACCGACCTCATCCCCAGTATAGATAGCGCTATGTCTACAGGAGAGCATCTTCACTGAAGTACCACAGTGGCACAGCCGCACTGCTGTATGTGAAGACAAGCCCCTTGTTTGTATTCTTTAGTAGAGGGGAAAGCCAATGTTTACATGTCTGAGGCCTTGTCTACACTACAGGGAAAATTTGATCTAAGCTACGCGATTTGAGTTACGTGAATAGCGTAACTCAAATCGACGTAGCTTAGATCTACTTACCGTGGGGTCCACACTATGCGATGTCGATGGGAGACGCTCTCCCATCGACTCCCCTTGCGCTTCTCAATCTGGTGGAGTACAGGAGTCGACGGGAGAGTGATCTGCGGTCGATTTAGCGGGTCTAAATCGACCGCCGATGCATCGATCGCTGCTCCTCGATCCCCCCGGTAAGTGTAGAAAAGCCCTGAGACTCTCTCTGCCATAGTAGAGAGAAAAGAGATTCAGTGATGTAAAGGCATTTGACAAGGTTCTACATCAGAGATTAATTGCCAGTCATAGAATGAGAAGTAAAGTATAGTTCTGTGTGGGAAATCTGGCTGAAGAGCTGGAAACAAAGTTTGACGAGGTTATTGTAAACAATGGCTTGCAAATAAAGTGGGATAAATGCAACCAGTCTGTGACCTTTGTTCCCCTCCTTTTTTTGTGGTGGTCACCATGCTTCATCCTGTTCCTTAATAACCACAGACAACATCTTATCAAAGCCCCTTGGATGGTGGGAAGCATTATTTTGCCTTCTTCCTTGGACTAAGTGCCCCAGGCTAGGTACCTCTTAGTTCTTTTATTATTCCCCCGTAAGCAGAAGGTTTGCTTTGTCTCTGAGAACAGAACACAGCAAATTATTCCCCAAAATGTCCAAAAACATGTAAAATCGTATCTAATCTCACTCTAAGTAACAGCTTAACTAGATAGGAATGATCTTGTGGGAATGGTTATTTTGTTCCCTGAATTGATTTAAACGTATGTTCTGTATTCTTCTCATGCTGTGAGTTCTTGCATGTTGCTTAGCACCATAGTCTCTTGGGGTATGTCTACACTGCAGTTAGACACCCGCGGCTGGCCTGTGCCAGCCGACTTAGGTTCCTGGGGCTCAGGCTAACAGGCTGTTTAATTGCAGTGCAGATGTTTGGGCTCTGGGACCCTCCCACTTGGCAGCATCCCAGAATCCGGCGTCCAGCCCAAGCCCGAACATCTGTGCTGCAATTAAACAGCCCCTTAGCTTGAGCCCTGAGAGCCTAAGTCAACTAACATGGCCGAGCTGCAGGTTTTTAATTGCAATGTAGACATACCCTTGGAGGCCAGCAACTGAATCAGTGACTTACCCACTCCAACTTAATACACTTGGCCGTTTTGAAAGTCCAAGGAGTGAGTCTGGCATTACCATATTAAGCCATGGAATCCTAATTTGTAGTCACAGAATGTTTGTTCAGGTGCAATATCCTGGGAGATGTAGTAATCTATTGTAAATATAATAGTCATTGTATACCTTATTTTGTGGAAGCTCCCCTCAAGAAATACAATTATTTTTCCATACTGTGCACAAAAAATTTGGATTTATTACTGTTACTCTCCTCCTTTCCACCTGCTAGTTGCATGTTAATGGTGTTTTAATGATTCCCCAAAACTATTTTTCCCTAAATTGCCAGACAATGGGCTATTTCCTTCTTAGTCTTAGCCTTAAAGTTCCTGGATTTTCTGATTGTTTCCTGTTTCTCAGCAATTAGAATATTTCTCAAATATGGTTTCTCAGTGAATGGCACCTACTGTCTCTCAGATTTTAAAGGATTTGATCCAAAGAGGTAATAGAGCCAACAAGTATCAGAAATAGTTAATTGAAGAGAAATGTAAAACAATATACATGTGAGGTGATGTCTGTTGCCAGGTTCTAGTCCTTAAGTTGTTGCTATTTTCTTCCATCCTCCCCTGCCTGTGACCAACAGGATTATCAAGGAATGGAGAGCTGAGCTGTTGGTTGGTTGTTTCTTTGCCTTTTGGAGGCAGGCTAGTGGTGACCAACATCTTCCCTCTCTCCTGGAGATGGCGGGATTGTGGTGGGAGGACCCTTGTGACCTGTTCAGCGCTCCTGCGCTCGCGCTCTCTCTCTCTCTCTCTCTCTAGAAAGAAGAGGATCTTTTTTCCCCTTTCAGTACTTCCTGAACATCCTGGCTTCTTTTCTCGTTCTGATTAGATATCAGTTGAAAGCAGTATTTGTTGTGATTTAATAAGAGACGTTGTAGTGAATCTTTGAGTATTTTATATTTGCATGCTGTTAAAGTATTATAATAGGGGAAAAAAGGTCAGAAAGTGGAAGAAGCATCTAAAATTGGTAACTTGCAGTGGGCAGTTTTCAAGCCCTTATGGGGCAGGGCTAGGGGTATACACCCCTGGTATATTTTCAGAGCTTCTTGCCACTGGGTTCATTCAGAGGTGTCAAATTTTGCTCCTCAAAAGTCTATTTGTGTGTTAAAGCATCTCTGGCAGGAAAGGCTTTGCACTGTTTGCATGACGTGGGAAATGTGAAATAAGGAAATTGTTCTCATCCACTCTGTGGTCCTTCCACATCCTTCTTTTCATTCTGAAGATTGTGGGCTCTATGCTGCCCTTACATACATGGGTGCAACTCCCGTTAGAATGAGTAGGGTTATACAGGGTGCAAAATTCAGTCCGACATAGAAGAACACCAACACAGAAAGCATTTATTAGATGAGTCACACTGTATAAACAGTGCTGCAGAAAGCAAAACCGAGGGCTGACTTGTACTATCACGCATCGCAGCCAATAATTAATTTGGGAGCAAGGGATCAAATTGGGGAGTATGTGTAAAATGAAAGTGTCATTCACCATAGCAATCAGGAAAAGGAGCCAGTGTTATTGCAGAAAAAGCCATCAGAACCATTAAATGCCCAGCAACCACACTAACACGGATGATACAGTAGGTTGTATTAGCAAAGGAATAGAATTCAAAACAAGGAGTAGTGCTGGTACAGAACCAGAATGTTAAAGCAACCCATGTGGAACGTGTGGGCAATGCTTACCAGCCTACTTGGCACCTTAGGGTGGTGTCTGATTCTAGCCCCTTTTAAGGCAATGGCCAAATTCTTATCGACTTCAGTGGCATAGGATTGAGCCTTCATTGAAGTTAGAGAGTAAGATCAGCATTTTTAAACATGGCACAGGAGTTTGGTAACCCTGTCTTCTTCTCTCATAGTCTTTAAAACGACCCATGCAGGGTCCTGCAGGGGAGAACTGTGTTCTAGGAAAAGCGCTGTTAGGAAGGAACAGAGTAATACCACCAAGAGCAGGTATAATGTTTTATAATGTCCCCTCAGTTAACTCATTGACATATTGCCTTAGGAAAGAGCTTTTAAAAGACACTGCAGTCTTTAGAGTATTCTCTTGTATAGTATCTTGACTCTGAAGAGTATGAAATCTCAATTTATCATAACCTCTTCCTAATTCTCAACACTTTTTATTCTCAACACTTTTTTTTCTCTCTGAGGATGCTCACATCAGAGGGGCGTATGTAGCCTCGTACAACAATTATGAACGCTTTCCTTCAACGGTAAGAAGACCCTGTTACTTCATGTCTAACCAAACATGGATATTTTAGACCACGTGGGAAACTATATAGAGCCAGGGGTGTACTGCTGGAGCAGTCGAGAGCGTCGCTCCAGCACCTGAAATCCAGGACAGAGTTGCACTCCAGCACTTCACCTGGCTCATGGGGTCACAATACCACTCAAGTTTGGCCCAGCTGCCCCTCTGTCCTGATGAGGGTGGGAGCAGCAGCCGGGCCCAATTTAAATAAGTGGTGGTGTGACCAGGGTTATAGGGTTGCAGCATCGCTCAGATTTGGCCTGGCTTCCTCTCTGCATGATGAAGGGGCTGTCTCCCTGGCGAATCCTAAGTGGTGCTGGGACCTCATGAGCCAGGTTGCAATCTCATTTGTCACTCAAATTTGGCCTGTGCTGTGAGAGTGTGGGGCAGGCGATGGGAGTGAGCAGAGTTGCTGGATGGCTGAGATTAGCAGGAGCAGGATGGAAGTGGAACTCTGAGCTGGAGTCGGGTGTGGGCCAGTGAGTGGCCAGGAAGATTGTGGGGGCAGTGGATGACTGGCTGGGGGGGCAAGTTGTTGGTGGGCTGTGCGGTGAGTGAGGAGTGTTGGGGGCAGTGAGGGTTGGGGTTGTGGAAGCAGAAAAAGAACTGTCAGAAAAGAACTGCTATGACCCGAAAGGGGCCAGGAGGTTTGGGTGAGTGGGGCATGTTGGGGGCTATGGCCTGTGGGGCTGAGTTGCAGTGAGTGGGCAGTATGTCAGGGCTGCTGGGGTGCATGTGGGGACTTTCAGAGTAAGTAGGGTTTGGTGGATAACCATTGTCAGCCTGGTCTGGTCAGCCAGTTAAAGTGGGTTTATAGGGTGACCCAAGAGCATCTGGATCATGCCACTGAACTCTTGCCTTTATTTGAAGTTTGCACAGAATATAAATATTGTAAAAAACAGTATTTTACATGCACTGCCAATGGACGTTTTGATGAAGTACGTATGTGCTTTGGATGCGCCTTGTGAGTTCGTTTAAAGTTTGGCATATAAACCCAGAGTTATGCACATTTTATGTTGATACGATGTGTGAAGTTAATACTAATGTGTGAAGTCTCATAATTGCTATTGCACAGATTTTCAATTAGATACAATTTCCTGGTAAAATGTTAGTTGTGTTTTGAGTATGGGCGCTTTATTTTATGGTGATGTCACACACGAGATAGATTTTGGAGACTTACCTCGCGCATGAGAGAATTACCAACTTGAGAACTTCTGCAGGGCTCCTGTGCTATAAAATTTAGCACTATGTCACTATATAGAGCTGTGACTTTGAGATTAAGAATTATATAGGTTACCGATCCATAGGTATTATGCTTTCATATAGGACCAGATTTACTTAATGTACCTAGTGCCCATTGAACTCAATGGTAGTTAGGGGCCTACCCTGCTTAGATGCATCTAAAAATTCCACTGGGCACTTCTCTGCATCTTTAGATACTTAAGTACCTTTGATAATCTGGCCCATAATATCTAATGCTAGGATGTTAGTACAGATGAGTGGTTTGCCTTTCTATCTTCGAGGATCAAAAATAAGAAGGTCTTTGTGGACGGAGTAGTATTTTCTGAATCACTTTATCCTACGTTGTGGGGAAAATGTCTTGAAGAAATATTGGGTTGTTTTCTTGACATACGTAGTTAAAAATGGGGAAGTACAATGTCTTGACTATAGATCCTCTACTAGTTATTTCAGAAGTAATCAGTGAGGCCACATACCAGATTCTCTTCATCCTTATCTTATTAAGTTGTCAAGTTTTAGGAGTATTAGAGGGGTAGCCGTGTTAGTCTGAATCTGTAAAAAGCAACAGAGGGTCCTGTGGCACCTTTAAGACTAACAGAAGTATTGGAGCATAAGCTTTCGTGGGCGAATGCCCACTTCATCAGACGCAAGTTTTAGGAGTTCAGTCACTAAACATGGAAATGAAAATGTTTCCTAACCTGTGAAGCAGAATTTGCAATCATGACTGAAGTAAGCAAAATTAAGGAAAACAAATTTCTTTTGCATAACTGTCAGTCTGTGTCAAGAGAGGCTGAACAGTAAGTCGGTCTACAATACAAAGATAATTTGACCTACGTTAGGTCAACTTACAGCCACCACATTAATTGCTGCGATGGCTGATGTCCACACTACCCTCCTTCTCTTGATGGTGCACATCCTAACCAGGAGTGCTTCCACCGACTGAAGAGGGGCAATGTGGGGGACTGAGCTCTCAGCACTACGCAGCTACCCACCGGGAATCCAGCTGTGTCCCCCCCACCCCCCCACAACAGTGCCTCTCGCCCCCGTGCTCCCAGCTGACGGGAAGCCACCCCGGGGCTTCTTGCCTCTGGTGGGGAAATCCATGCTCAGAGTCTAGTCAGCTGACATGCTCCCAGTGGGGAGCTGGGACCCTGGGGGCAGTAGGGCTCCCTGCGGGGAGCCTGGGTGGCAGCCTGGCTTGGGAGTCGAGAGGCGACTTTCTTGTCAATTTCACGAGCCATAAAATAGACAAGAATGACCACCAACAACCTATGTAAGGAATGCAATGTCTCTACAGGGACATTGCCTTGCCCTAGCTACACCAACATAAGCCTTACGCCTCTCGTTGAGGTGGTTTTATTATGTTGGCATAGCAGGGGAATTACATCAGCAGGAGGAGCATTTCAATATGTGCACCTCCTCTGTTTTGTTGACAAAATTGTGTAGTGTAGATAAGGCCTAAGGTCTGAGAGTTATGGGTTGCCATGCTTTTGGTGGAGCTGTATGGAGGAATATTGCCAACATACACTGTGCCTTGAATTAATAGTTCTCTGTTACAAACACTAGATTACACACTCCTGTGACCTAAAGAAAGTACGGTACGTAAAGTGTAGAAATAAGTGTAAGAGGAGATGGGAGAATTTCTGCAATGTTAAGTACCTAGTTTATCTTTTAGTTTTCCTGTTACATGCTCACTTGGCAGTTAATTAATTTTAATTCTCTCCAGTTCTGGCAGGAATCCCCACAATGTAATAATTTTATATATGAAGATTGCATTTATCAATATAAAAATACTGTCAACCGAGTTATTAATGTACATGCTAGTAAATACAAATCTTCACCCATGTAACTGCTCAGTGGATACATGGTCACCCTATCACAAAGAAAATCTTTGTAGAAGTATAGTTTTTGCACATTTCTCTAATGCTGTTGACAAAAAACCATATGCTATTATAAAGATATGCTTCATTACGGATCTCTCTTTAGAAAATTTGTTGAGAGAGAAGCTATAAATATCCAGCCTATTCACTCAGTGCATTCATACGTTAGGTAAAGTCATTTGTCAGCGTATCATCAGATGGTCACATTATGATCACATCGGAGAAGTATGCCTCTGAGGAAAGAATAAGCTCTAACTAGTAATGACAGACTGGCTGGACTTTTAGTGGCTGCAGAGAGCTGTGCTTTCCCCTATCTCCTTTACTTCTATACTGTATTAAAAATCAGAATGCTAATCCCTAAATTGTCTAGATTTTTCATAATTTAGGAAGATGTTATAGAGAAATCTGCTTGGCATGCTGAATGTCCATTGATTTTTTTGTTTTGTTTCTCCAGTTGTAAGATTAAACCAATTATATTGACTTTGGTTCAATGGATTTATAACCAGGATAAATTAATAGTATTATGAATACTAAATGAGGTCTTATCATAAACTGTGTTCTCTAGAAAATAAGATTAAGCTGTTTTGTGTGATACTTTCATAAAACATCCAAAAGGCAATGTGTTCTAGAGACTTGTGTTGTGCTTATTGTTAACTAGATAGCATTACCCTTACAATCAAACGTGTCGCACAACTTCAGTAACAAAACTTTGCTTAGTGAAAGTAAAAACTGTCAGTTCACTATAAGGGCTTGTCTACACTGGCAATTTACAACGCTGCAACTTTCTCTCTCAGGGTTGTGGAAAAACACACCCCTGAGCGCAGCAAGTTTCAGCGCTGTAAAGTGCCAGTGTAGTCAGTGGACCAGTGCCCGGAGCTGCGCCCCTCGTTGAAGTGGTTTTTTTTTAAGAGCACTGGGAGAACTCTCTCCCACCGCTGTGCCGCGACCACACAAGGCATGTTAAAGCACACTAGCGTTGCCAGTGTAGACTAGCCCTAAATTAATTTGTCTGACAAAACTGTTGGGATTTAGGATGATGCCGTCAGTTGGTTATTTTGGGACATGTGAATCCCTTTTAATATGTAGACTTTTTCCAAATGGAATTTAGTGATGTGGTGATGCTCCAAAGAGAACATTCTCCTTTGCAGATGTATCTGTAGCTGTCCCAAAGGGCGGTTTAAATAATGTCCTAAGGTTCTCCACCTTGGGATCTATTTTCAGGCGTCATTGTTGCCCAACATCTCCCAGCAGTTGCACCATCAGGGTGAGGTGTGAGCCCTTTAAAAGCACCATTGCCTGAGGTATAACATTGAGAGTGCCTGTATATTTTTCAGTGGAGTGGAGAGGTGATTTTAGTTATGTGAGTTACAGTATGTTGGACTGTCTGTGTCTCTCTCATTCACTCATATAGTCTGCAGTGCCTCAGTCTTAATGGATTTCTCCTTGCAACACCCTTGTGAGGTAGGCAATGCCGTTACCTTCATTTTACAATGGGAAACTGAGGCACAGAGAGACTAAATAAATTAATAAAAGATTTGTACAAACATTAGCTAATGAATTTGCACAGTTCTCCTGGGAGGTAGGACAGTATGAAGTATACTTTACAGATGAGTAAACTAAAGCTGAGGGGTTAAAAGATTTGCCCAAGATCCAACAGAATTAGAATTTAGGAATTACTACTTCCCAGCTTGATTTAAATCCACAAGATGACATTGACTTTCTAATTTGTCTATTCTTTTCTGGAAGATACTGTTCCCTTCTTCTGATAAAACACTATAACCATTAGAGACAAATCAAACACTAGGCTGCATATATGCCCTAGCCGTGTGTGTGGGTTCTTTACTAGAGCTGCCAGGAAAAAAAACGGGGGGGGGGAAGGGGGATGCATGTTCTTCAGATATTCGATTTAGTGGCTGGTTACAGGGCAGGGTGGGAGGGAAGGAGAAAAAGTAGGGTAATTACTAAGTCCTTAAGAGGTGTCTATATAACATTTTGGAGTGAGCAAGAGCAAGCCCCCAGCCCAAGCCACAACTTCAAAGTGTTTCTACACAGCTATTTTTAGAACACTAGGGCAAGCCTAAGTATGTTGACCAGGGCTGGGAGGCTCACTCCCACTCGCTCTAAAAAGCTGTGTAGACAAACCCTTAGGGGTTTAGTAATTGCTCTACTTTCTCTCCCTACCATAATGAACCACCAAATCTTATGCCTATAGTGTATGCACCTTTTTCTGGAAAATCTAGTCAAGTCCATTACAACCTTTCTTAGAAGAGCTTACTTGATATACTTTTAAAATTTGCTAATACAGTGTGCAGTCAGTTGGTTAGGCTGCTTGTTTTGGGGGCTTAAATCTTCTGTTCTCCCCTTCAGATGTTGCACCCTGATTGTCATATGCAGGTCTTCCTTTTCCCCCCTCTTTGAAGATGGGTACTATATTTGCCCTATTCTAGTCCTCCTGGATCACATCCATCTTCCATGAGTTCTTGAAGATAATTGTTAAGTGATGGAGTGCTTGTAGGATCTGGTCCATAATTTGTAAATCAGGTTGTAAAGTATGATAAAAATATAAGATGTAATATGTTGTTTTTGCAGCACTTTGGTTCTCATTTTACTGTAACTTCAGATATTGATCCAACTGTCATTCTTTGCTTCAAAAATCTTTACTTTTGGTGGTATACATCACATGTTTGTAAATGATTAATATTTTTTAGCAGTTAAAACCAATTGCATGAGAATTTACATGAAAGGGTTTAACATTGATCAAGTCATGCTAGGAGAGCTTTGAACAAATCTGTACAGTAGAGAAATGGCTCTTTATGCTTATTGAAAGACAGATTAAAAAAATAAACTAAGGGTGAGATGGAGTACTCCAATGAAATGTTTTTTTCCATAAAGCATAGCTGTAGAGTAATAGTAATTTTGCACATTACTAGCATTCACAAGCTTTCTTAGAATTCCGTGTGGCCTAGTTCAGCTCCTGGAAAACAGAAGTAAACAGACCATTGCATCGTATTTTCTGACATGATTACTACTGTACTAGTAACCACAGCAGCCCGTAAACCACTTAGCTAACTTACAGAGTGGAGAAGGAAGTTTTTAATGCACATAAGAACATTGATGTTTATGCTTTTATATTACTGTAGTTTGAAAACTGCAACACACATACACAAAGAGGATGGGTGCCATGAACTATGTAAAGTAGCTAAAGTTAATGCAGGTGAATACAAGTCCTTTTCCATGTTTTTTTATCAGCCAAGATGGATAAGTGTTGTCCAGGAATGTTGTCGTGGTGGGCAACCAATGCACCTCTGAAAGAAAGCATTCCAGTCTTCCTATGAGAGTGCTGCTCCTAGCCCCTGGATGCTGTTTGGGAATCAGTTTCCTTTCCACTCATACTTTTAAGAACTTTTTCTGCTGGAACAAATTCCCAAGTCCAGTCTTTGGATAGTTGCTTCAATAAACTGTTTGTTCGTGGTCTGGTACAGAAAGCTACACACTTCAGTCAGGCTGAGGTATCAACTGATGGGAATATTTTGATGGATTATATGGCTTCTGGTATCACTCTTGAAAATTTCAGTCTCATGACGGGAGCTTGAAGAAAGCGGAGCAGCCAGAGGCCTGCATTCACCCATTTTTGTTTCTTCTTTTCGGCCCCAAGAAAAGAGGGTACATCTTACATGCAAAGTTATGTGATGGACAATTTTGTTTTTAGAATACTAAGCTATATACACCCTAGTTTGCTGAGATAGCCTGCGTGGCACTCTTTGGAAGAGGCAACTGCTAGTATTGCAGCTATGGGGAAGGAGTTGGTGCCCTGAGACGCTAAACATGTAGTGCTGAAGCTTGTTGAATTTTTGTTTGCTATTCACTTTAATCTTTGACTCATGTTACAAAAATGAGCATATCCATACATTCCTTACAATGATGCACCAGTGTTTGTAGATTATATGTTTTGGATAGATTAAGAAATATTAATGTCCCTTTGCATAAGGAGCTAGGTGAAGTACTGTCCCAAAGAGCAAAGTAAATATCCACTTGGATAGGGCCGGCTCTGGCTTTTTGGCCGCCCCAAGCAAAAAAAAAAAACAAAAAACGGGGCGGCCAGGGCTACAGCAGGGGCGCTGCCACACGGCCCCTCCCGCTGTGCTGCCGCCTGCTGCGAGGGCTCCACTCCGGTTGGCGGGGAGGGAAGGAAGAGGACTGCCCTGCAGGGCGCTCTGGTTCTCCGCGCCACCGCCCCCTACAGGGTGGCCGGAGCGGAACAAAAAAAAAAATAAGCGGCCGTGCCGCCCTAGGATTGGGCAGAATGCCGCCTCGAACAATCTGCCGCCCCAAGCACCAGCTTGCTCAGCTGGTGCCTGGAGCCGGCCCTGCACTTGGATGAAAGAGAGAGAGAGAGTCCCGAAAGCCAGGAAGAATAGGGAGGGATAGCCATCTGTTTAAAACAGTTAAATCTGTGGTCAGGGTAGGGGTTCCAATATTTCAATATTGTAATAACGAACCTGTTGTCTCAATCCTGCTTCCCCTTCACTCATTAAGAGGCTAGAAATTGTTTGGAACAGTTGAGCAAGGCTCAAGAGGTCATTTCCAGGAACCTGGGAAAGGCGGAATAGAAGAGAGGAAACAGAGGATGCAGCTGTTAAGGAGAAATTGGCTCAGGAGTTGGAGAGATCTTCTGTACGCCAGCAAAAGATGAAGCCAGGTCCCCTCTGAGCTATCTAATCTTCTCTAACCTGCCCTCTTTCCTTACATGTGTAGGGTTTTTTGGTTTAGTTTTGTTATTAATCTAAAACTTTGTTTTTAATCTAATACTTGACACAATGATTGACTGGGTAAAGATATTGGCATTTTCAGTTTCCTCAGTTTTTGGAAAAAATTGCAAGTTTCATTTGCTGCTTTCTTATGACATTATGACAGATGTTCCAAACCAAACACTTTTTAATGGCTGTGCAATGCCTGAGGGAAATTTGAATAATTGTTCTTTTTGCAATATGATTGCGTGCTAGAGGCACAGTACTGCTTCCGCTTAAATCAATGGTAAAATTCCCAATGATTTTAGCGACAGCAGGGTTGGGCCTTCCTTGTGTCTTCAAGAACATTTACCAATGATACTTCTATGCAAAATACAAACATGATTTCTAAATATAAGCACATTAATCATTTTTCTGTGAAGTTTACTGTTTGAACCCATGTTTTATGAGTATGGTAATGCTGATAACAAAACTCAAAAAGCTGGCTGTAAAAGTTCATTGCAGTTGGGCACGAGTTAGTTCTTGTTCTAAAAGCTGAATAAGAGGAATTAGCTGTGAGATTTTTACAAGTTTGCTAAAAATTGTTCCCACTGCATGAAATGATATCACGGATCCTTTTATCTTTCCTGTTGCTGCTGAGTCACTTCTGATTAAGCAGCATGCCTTCCAGGCAAAATGGGTAGGCCTCTTGCGGGTAACTGTTTCGCCCTTGACCACTTCCCTTTTAGTTCCTTTTAGTACACTGAACCAAAATTGATTATTTCCTTCAAATCTAGTTTAAACTGGTTCCTGTCTCTATTTAGTTGAGGATTCATCTGGGTCTAGAAGGAACACTGAATATAGTAAGGTTTCAGAGTAGCAGCCGTTCAACTCAGGATTGAATAAGGACTGGGAATGGCTGAGCCATTACAAACATTGAATCTATCTCCCCTTGTAAGTATTCTCACACTTCTTATCAAACTGTCTGTACTGAGCTATCTTGATTATCACTTCAAAAGTTTTTTTCACTTACTTAATTGGCCTCTTAGAGTTGGTAAGACAACTCCCACCTGTTCATGCTCTCTGTATGTGTGTATATATATCTCCTCAATATGTTTCACTCTATATGCATCCGAAGAAGTGGGCTGTAGCCCATGAAAGCTTATGCTCTAATAAATTTGTTAGTCTCTAAGGTGCCACAAGTTCTCCTGTTCTTTTTGTGAATATAGTAAGTGAATCCTCTCCCTCTTCTGGGAAAGTCCATCTTCTGGGAAAGAGATAGCAATGGTAGATTTTTACTCACTTCAGCAGCATGTTTTAAATCCCTCTGTGACCAAGGCTAAAATGAGCATTCACACAATAAACAAGTTTAAAAATCACTTCTATCTATCTATCTATCTATCTATCTATCTATCTATCTATCTATCTGGTATAGATCAATAGAAAACAAATCTTACAGAGATTGATAATAATATAATAAAAAAAAAATTATTGGATTCCCAACCTCTCACCAACTGTCTGCAGGGTGGTTCTGTGGAAGCTATTTCATATCCTGATACATCCTGGGGACCTAAAGTGAGACAGAAATGAGTTTCCAGTTGTCTCTTTTGAATACCCTTCTTACCCTTTTAGTGGTGGTTCACTTGTTGCTAAAGTAGGTACAATTTTGTATGTACATTTTGCAGTTCATCTTTAACTCCTGCATTAAAAGTGGTTGGGTTGGGAAATTTACCTGTTTTCATCCTCATGCTATCCATTACAGTTTAGCATTCCTAAAAAGAAAATCCAGCTGCTAAATATTTCCAAGCTGTGTGCTGGGGATGGGAGAATTATGCAACTCATTATTAAAAATCAGTTGAAAGACACTCAGAATTAAGTGCTCTGCTGATTATACTATGGAACTGATAATTTTATAGCCATTGCTACATTATTAGCAGTTACTGGAAGCTTTTTTAAAATGGAAAACTTTTCAGAAAGGTCTTTCTGAACTGATTAATATGTTCTTATAGAAGACACAGAATGAGATCAACAAATCTTGTATAGCTTAAGTCTACTGTAGAAGATTTAATGCTGTAATTGCAGTAAGGAATTAATTTCTATAAACCAAAAAATATAGATAGTTTATTCAATGATATAGAAAAGAAAAAAATAAACTAAAGTTTAAGGTAAGACTTTAAAAGAAAAGAAAGAATAAGACGCATCAGTAACAGAAGCACTGAATAGAGGCATCAAACCTTTACATGTAACTGATAAAACATCAAAGGTTGCAAATTTTGTTTTTTAAAAAAGCTGTTTCCTTATGACTAAGCAGTGAATCAACACAGTCTGTTACAGTGGAAAATTTTAAAAAATGCTAAGTAAATGTTGCTTAAATATATAAGAAGGTAGTGGAGCTGTGCTGCTGGCTTCTTTAATACACTGAATATTGCTCTTTGGAAACAAAAATAAACCAATGTCAGTTGGTTGCGGAATTTCAGTTTTTTCCTTCATTTCCATATAAATTCTCCTATCCCTTCCCATGACTCCTTGAACTTGAAGTGTAGTCAGGTTTGCCGCCACAAAGTCAGTCTCATCAGATGGTTTTAAGATCCTTCTTGCCTACCTTTTGGGTCTGAAACAGCTTTTATTTCTGCCCCCATTTTAATCCTCTTTTGCAACTGACCACTTTGTTAATTTTCCTCCCTGTTAGAACTGGAACATTCTGTGAAACTGTTTAGAATTCAGGTTCAAGAGTGGTAGCCATGTTAGTCTGTATCAGCAAAAAGAACAGGAGTACTTGTGGCATCTTAGAGACTAACAAATTTATTTGAGCATTACTCACACCTTCTTGTCAACTGTTTGAAATGGGCCATCCTGATTATCACTACAAAAGTTTTTTGTCTCCTGCTAATAGCCCACCTTATTCGATTAGTCTCGATTAGAGTTGGTATGGCAACACCCATTTTTTCATGTTCTGTGTGTGTGTGTGTGTGTGTGTGTACACGATATATATATATATATATATATCTTCCTACAGTATTTTCTACTGCGTGCATCTGATGAAGTGGGCTTTAGCCCACGAAAGCTTATGCTCAAATAAATTTGTTAGTCTCTAAGGTGACACAAGTAATCCTCATTCTTTTTGTGTTTAGAATAGTGTCATATAAGGCTGCCGCCCAGCCTTTCAAGTAGAGGCATAGTGCTGCAAAAGTCACTGATACAGAGAGGCAGCAGGAATTGAAGGATTAAAAAATTAAGAAAATAGAAGTTGTCTTCATACATACCCCAACTGGAAGGGGTAACTAAGCCTTCCTCTCTCGATCTCTTCTATGAATACACAGCATGTTATCAATGATAGTTCTGTTCTCCATTTGTTCACAAAATTGAAGTTTTTATTTCCTCATGAGCACTTTCTCATGGCTGCACTTCTTCTAGGACCTCGGGATATTTTGTGCCTTGCCTTTTAAACTTCCTGTTGACCTATTTAACTGAGTTCTTTTTTCCTCAGGAGTTGGGAGCATAAATCAATCTATCATATAATGGAACAGAGTTATTTAGAGGGATGTAGTGGCTCCATCTTAATTTTTAAATAAACCTGTAAATTTTGCCAGCATATTTTGTTTAATGTATAGGCTTTTTAATGGTGCTTATTACCATCATATCTGAGTGCCTCAGAAACATTAATGAATTTATCCTCTCAACATCCCTGTAAGGAAAGGACTCTTTACTGATGGGCAAGTCACAGTCTCAGCACAAGGTTGTACAGAATCTCTCTTCTGAGTCCCAATCCAGTGATTTAACCACAGGACCTTCCTTCTTCTCCAAGCAATCTCATTGCCTGCATTTTGCATTTGGTAGATGGGTTTTGTCCTGTGACTATTGCAATGTTCAATGTCTTAGGTAAATTAAAATCTGGCAAAAAATGTCACAGGTGATATGAAGGGGGGAAGTTTTTCTGTTACGTGTAGTCTGCACCAGATAGCTGTGTAAAAATTAAAAATTAATCTAGAATAAATTTGTACTGTGAAAAGTTTGAGTGTCACACAGTCCATGAATGTCAGCCTAGTCTGTCTCCTATGACAGCTCTGCTAACTCTTTTTGCCCTCCAGCAATCTTGCCTCAAGATTGCTAAAGCTGACACATCAGCACTGGTGCTTTTCATTTTTCAATTAATTAGGCATTCGGCTGCTGAGTCCGTGTGGTGAGCTGAATTAATAAATTAGTAATTAAGTTGTGCTTTCCAGGCAGGCAGTGAAAATGATAGTGAGCAGACCTTATTTTTAGCAGGAAGCTTTTTGCCAGGATTTCATTAGTGAATGGGAGGCTGTGAAAGCATAGTGCCTGGTCAGCGTGGGAAGAGTCTTTTTACGTATAAAAATAGCCTTCTTTCCTTCCAACTTGATGCCTGTTTTAGAGAGTATTTTTTTAGTGGAGTCTTATTTAATGAAGACTTCCTGGGTACATTTTACTTCCACTTCAAGTTGGAAAAACAAGTGTTAGCAAGCGAGACATTTCTTCTGTTCTAGTTTACTTGTGACACTGGCATTCAGTGTTTGCTGAAAGCTGCAGGAACAGAGTAAAACAGAAAGTCACTTTCAGTCTGGCAGGCCTGGTGAGGATTATGGGGTAGGTACTTGTTCCTAGAAATGTTGTTTGGGGAAGTGGGAGGAATTAGTTTGACATGTCCTTCTGAGAGTTTGTGTCCTATAAATCTAGTAGGAGCTACAGAGTAAAAAAGCATGAAGTTCTGGCTAGTTGCAGGACTGCATGTTTTCATTCTGCTGCTGCCCTGTTGCTGCCACTCATTAACAGGTTTTGCAGGAATATTGAGAGAGTCTTGATCCTGCCCTGTGTAAAATCCTCCCTGAACGGAATTTTTGAAAAGTGGATATATATGTGGGATAACCTTGATCCTGTGCCAAATTTAACCTCCTAGAAATTATTTAGACTTTCAAGCCAGATGTACCCATTTATACTATATGTACTCTTGGGGGAATTCTGTGCCACTGCGCATGCACAGAATTTGTCCCCCATGGATTTCTTTGCTTCCCTGCTGAAAAATGACTTTCTGACGGGGAAGCAAAGGGAAGCCACAAGAGCGGTCATGCGACCCTCCACAGCAGTATTTTGCGGGTGCCCAGGACAGCCGGCAAAGAGGCAGTTCCAAAAGGGAAATCTTCCTATAGCAGGGGAAATGTAAGTAGAGTGGATAAACGTGTATCTGTTCATGGACCAATAGGTTACCCTGGGATCCCCTGCTTGTATTCCACCCACCTCCACCCTCCCACGGATAGCTGCACCAAGCAAGGCTTTTTTGGATATGTGTAATGCCCATTAGGATCTGTGTTTCTGTGCCACTTCCTTTGTTGTTTATCAGTGTCTTGCTTCAGTACTCATTCAGCAAGCTGTTACAGTAAGCATAAAAAAGGAAATTAAACAGTGAATAAAATGCCAAGCTTCTATCACACTGCCAGCCTCATTAGAAAAACCAGTGATAAAGTACGTATGCATATAATTACAATAATTAAACATTTGTATCCAGCTGAATAGTGCACACACTTAAATTAAAATAGCATACTTCTGAAACATAAAAGGCTGGAAGCTGTGCACTTCAGCACTACTGCAGAGCTTTCATCACTGGAATATGCAGAGAGGTTATTGGATAATTTTTAACCTTAGCTCAAGAAAGCTCTATAATGTTGGCTTCACCCTGCATCATTCATATATTAAAGCAGAGCTGCTCTTTCTGCTGCACACCAGCATTTTCAGCCTTAATTATTTTTAAATTAAGGAATTTTAAACTTGGCTGTGCTTGTAGATGTCCAGCTTCAAGCTGAACAATGCATTTGTTTTTTTAAACTGCCAGTATGGACAAAAAGGTGGTAGAGGAAAAAGGTAACAGCTGACTAAATGGATCTGCTCCCTTGTATAGTCATGTATTGAGGAAGCTTTAATTTGAAGGTTTCAGGACAGTTGTGGGGAGGGTGTTGTTTGTCTTTTGTCAATTTTTTGGCTCAAATCTTGTCAGAGTGAATGTATGTTACTGAAGATTTAAATTCGGTGACTATTCCATTTTAAGTACCAGAAATGTGAACGAATATTAATTCTTTAAAAAAAAAAAAAAGTATCCCCAGACTGTAGGTAGTATTGCCAATCTCAAAAGTTCAAAAATCATAAGTGAGATTAGAAAAATAAATCTGTTGGGTCTGTCTTCTGATTTTTGAACTCTCCCTGCTCCCTTCAGGCACTAATAGGCCTGTCCCCAAATAAGTACTTGAGAATGAGGCTTACTTTGTGGGGAAAAAAAGTTGATTATGTGAAATTCTGACCTTCTTGGAGCTTACACAGTCAGAATCTTAAACTTTCTGCACGCTCTAGCTAAATCTCCTCACTCTAGAAATACAACAGTAAAACCAATATTAATGCAAAGTCTAGAGTCACTTCTAAATACAGTGTCCTGCAATATAAAATAATTCTAGCAATTGCTCCAGTGGCCTTACACAGACATCTAAATAAGGTGGTGGTAGGTTCCCCCCTTCAGGGTTTGAACCCACAACCTTCATATCTACAGAAGATTCCTCTTCTACTTCACAGATGAAAGTAAGCTGTAGTGGAAAGCATGCTGTTCTCTTTTGTGTGGACTAGCCCATAAAAGGAGATAGAACACACACTGCCAATTGGTTAGACAAATATTTGTCACATAGCAGTTGAAGACTGGTTATCTGGATTCTGGGTTTCTGTTCCTGGCTGTGGAACCAGTTTGTGGTCTAGTGGTTACAGTCAGCATAGCCAAATGTAATAATATCCTGTTTGGATTGTCTGAGGGATCCTCTGAATGTGAAACTATGAGTTTGTTATCCCTTGAGCTAAAGATCCAGAGCTCATAGTATGGAAGCAAAAGCAGAGAGATAAATTTCTATATGTGGTCTAGCTGCCAAAGGATGACGCACAGCCACATGGAGTTAGTATGGGTTACAGAAGTACCTAATTTGGCATATTATTTCTAAAATACTGTGGCAAAGTGGATGAAGTTATATTAGGGATGTGGGTTCTCGGTATTGCCAAGAGCAAGCTTTCAGAAGTCATGGGGCAGGTCCCACAATCTTGAAATTGGCCTTAGAATTAATGAGATTTAAAAAACAAAACAGCATTGGATTCCTCACCTTCAGGTTTCTGAGCCTTAAGGGTGAACTTGGGTCATATCAAGTTCTCTGCAACCATGACAGCTAGAAACTTTAAAAAACAAAACTGAAATTCAGATGTAATCGCTTGACTGTAGGAGTTGGGGCTTTAAGAAAAACACCATGTGTCCTGAGACATAAAATTGTGAAAATTGGCAACACTGGCAAATCCTGTGTTATCTGTGAAACAGGTGAATGATAGTTACTCTCCAAGGTATAAAACATTGACTCATAATGAGGGTTGTGCATAGAGCCGGTCGGGAACCAGAATTTCCATGTCATGGGAAATGCCAACATTTCTTAAAACTAACTTTCATTCTGATTTAGAATGAAAAGCGGAAATTTAGAAATTTCTCACAAAACAAAACGCTGAAAAATGTGGGTTCGGGACCACTGAAATATTTTGAGTGTCAAAATATTTAGATTTGACTTCATATAGATATAAAATTATAAATATCAAATATAGTCAAATATTTTTATATAAAAGTTGAGATGAAACATTTCAATACAGTAACTCCTAACTTAACGTTGTAGTTATGTTCCTGAAAAATACTACTTTAAGTGAAACGATGTTAAGCAAATCCAGTTTCCCCATAAGAATTAATGTAGATAGGTGGGAGGTTAGGGTCAGGGAAATTTTTTTCACCACACAAGAGACTGACTTACTCTCTTT
>NW_020664409.1:11944194-11948091 GCF_002925995.2 Terrapene triunguis
CACACACACACACACACACACACACACACACACACACACACACACACTCACTCTTTTAAACAAACAATTTAATACTGTACACAGTGATGATGATTGTGAAGCTTGGTTGAGGTGGTGAAGTCAGAAGGTAGAAGAGGCTGGGATATTTCCCAGGGAATACCTTACTGCTAAATGATGAACTAGCACTCGGCTGAGCCCTCAATGGTTAACCCGTTATTGTTAATGTAGCCTCACACTGTACAAGGCAGCACGCAAAGAGGGAGGGGAGACTGCATGGCAGAGAGAGAGAGAGACATACACCATGTGTGTGAGTGAGACGCTCATTGCCCCTTTAAGTATGCTGACCCACTGTAAGTCCACTGCCCTTTTAAGTAGATCAGCAAGTTGAGACAGCAGCTACTGCTAGTAAGCTCCCTCCGTCCTGAGCCCTGTCGTGTCCCCTCTTGCTCTATGGAGATGGGGTGAGCGGGGGGGAGGGGAACACACTCTTCCCTTCTTCCCCCTCTCCCCCCCGCTCCTGCACAGCAAGCAGGAGCTCCCGGGAGCAGCTCCAAGGCAGAGGGCATGAGCAGCACATGGCAGTGGGGGGAGGGACAGCTGAACTGCTGGCAATTGATAGCCTGCTGGGCGGCTGCTGCACAGGGAACTTAGGGGAACGGGGAGCTGATGGGGGGGCTTCTGGTCCACCCTAGTTCCAAACCCCCACCAGCTAGGTCCAACGGGCTGCTCTTCCTGCAAGCAGTGGACAAAGCAGGCAGCTGCCAAACAACGTATAAGGGAGCATTGCCCAACTTTAAACAAGCATGTTTTCTAATTGATCAGCAACGTAACAACGTTAACCGGGACAAATTTAAGTGAGGAGTTACTGTATTATTAAAACAATTTTTTTCAGTTTTTCGCTGGAGGGTCCCAGAGCCCAGGCTCCAGCCCAAACCTCTACACCAGGGGTTCTCAAACTTCATTCCACTGCAACCCCCTTCTGACAACAAAAATTATTACACAACTGAGGGGGAGGGGGAACCAAAGCCTGAGTCTGCCCGAGCCCTGCTGCCCTAGGTGGGGTGGTGGGCAGAGCCTGAGCCCCAACACCCCAGGCAGGAGGGCCAAAGCTGAAGCCCAAGAGCTTCAGCCCCAAGTAGGGGGCTTGTAACCTGAGACCTGTTGCCCAGGGATGATGCCCCCAGCAAGTCTAAGCCAGCTGTGGCGACCCCACTTTGAGGTCCTGACCCATAGTTTGAGAACCACTGCTCTAAACAGCAATTTTATATCCCCTTAAGCTCAAGTCAGCTGACCTGGACCAGCCACAGGTCTCTTATCACAATGTAGACATATCCTAAATGTCTTAAGGCAGTGGTCCCCAAAGTTTTTACCCCCCGCCCCATCCTTACACCTATTCTTTCCACTCCTCCCCCGAGCCGGAAGTGGGGCTGTGACTCCGGGAGGGGGGGCTGTGGACAGGGGTAAGGGGGCTGAGGCTGGGGCCACAGCTGGGGGGAGGGGTGGGGTTGGCGTCTGGGGCCAGAAGCAGAGCTGGGCAGCGCTCCCTCCCCGCCCCCTGTGGGGACTGGTCCAGGCCCCAGCCATGCCCCCTGGAATGTTACTCCGCACCCCTCTGGGGGGGTTCCCCCCACAGATTGAAGACCTTTGGTCTAAGGGTATGTCTACGCTGCAATTAAAAACCCATGCCTTCCCCAGGTCAGCTGCCTGAGGTTCACAGGGCTTGGGCTTTAAGGGGCTGTTGTATTGCTGGCTCGGGCCAGCCCAAGCTCTGGGACCCTCCCACCTGCAGGGTACAAAATAACTAGAGTGTGAATTAAAACTGTTTTAGTTATTTTTGTTCCCGTTTGTGTGCAGACAAGCCTGTAGAGCAATGATGTTCTTGCTTTATAATTTAGGAAGGAGTAAATAAGCAACCACAAACAAGGCTTTTTGTGAAAATCGGAGAGGAGAAAATGGTCAGCAGAATGGGACTATAAAAGCATGCAAGGGGGAAGTAGGGTGTATTTAGAAAATAACTTGTGTATTTTCCTGTTTATGCAAACTATATTCTGGGTTAAATAAACAGGCTGCACTGATTCTAGAGTTAGGCGTAGGGCTGGAAGTCAGTCATTCAGATCCTAGTGGCAGTTGTGACTTAGCTTTCATATCAGTTTCCTCATCTATAAAATGGGATAATAATGTTTTTCTTCCCCAGAGGGGATTTGAATATGAGTGTAGTAATATTTGAATCAAGCTTTGAAAAATGTGAAGTTCAGTATAAGTGCTTAGCAGAATTATGCTGAAAGATCTCATGAGCAAACCTTTTTTTAAGGTATAGTTGCATTAAAGAGGAGAAATTTGGGTTTGTGTCCTTCTTGGCATCTTTATGATGTGTAAAGAAGCCCTGTGTGTGTGTGTGTGTGTGTGTGTTTTCTTTTTTTTCTTTTGGTTTTCAAATGAGTGATGGAAAGCGCTTTTTTGCTTGTTTTTTATCTCACAAATACAAGGAATGTCAAATAAAATAAAACATCCATATAAAATTTGTTATAGACTTGACTGTACAAATACGTTTAGACACGATCCATGCTCAAGGAGCTTACAATCTAAGAAGACAAGTGACATATTCTAAGCTCTTTGGGCTGGATTGTGTCTAAACGGTTGTTTGTACAGTGCTAGCTAGTGTGGCTGTGGTCCTGATTGTGGTTTCTAGTTGTTAATGCAATATACATTTTAAATAATAAGGTGTCAAATGTGAATTTGTTAGCCTGTAATGGGACATGTGTCCTGAACTTTTAGCAAAGACCGCTTTTCTCCCAGGTATTCAGGTGTTTGAGTTAAATAGGTGTTGACTAAAATCAGAGTATTAAATCGTCTGGATAAAAATTGCTTTTCCTCTTTTAAGCATATTTAATGTATATGGCATCTTTGATATCCTACCAATTCTACAGTAAAGTATAGTGTCTTCTAGGAAAAACCAAGTAGACCACACTTTAATTTATTATGTTAACGTAAAACAAGAGAGGAAAGAAGAGTTAACAAAAAACCTTCAAGCTGCCTTTTAAACATCCATCCTATAAAAGCAATAAAGACCCAGGTCCACATTTTTTTCTTTGTAGATCACCTTAAAATATTTGCAAAAAGAACAGGAGTACTTGTGGCACCTTAGAGACTAACAAATTTATTAGAGCATAAGTTTTCGTGGGCTACAACCCACTTCTTCGGATGCATATAGAGTGAAACATATATTGAGGAGATATATATACACACATACAGAGAGCATGAACAGGTGGGAGTTGTCTTACCAACTCTGAGAGGCCACTTAAATGAGAGAAAAAAAAAACTTTTGAAGTGATAATCAAGATAGCTCAGTACAGACAGTTTGATAAGAAGCAAGTGTGAAAATACTTACAAGGGGAGATAGATTCAATGTTTGTAATGGCTCAGCCATTCCCAGTCCTTATTTAATCCTGAGTCGATTGTGTCTAGTTTGCATATTAATTCCAGCTCAGCAGTCTCTCGTTGGAGTCTGTTTTTGAAGTTTTTCTGTTTTAAGATAGCCACCCGCAGGTCTGTCATAGAATGGCCAGACAGGTTAAAGTGTTCTCCCACTGGTTTTTGAGTATTATGATTCCTGATGTCAGATTTGTGTCCATTAATTCTTTTGTGTAGAGACTGTCCGGTTTGGCCAATGTACATGGCAGAGAGGCATTGCTGGCACATGATGCCATATATCACATTGGTAGATGTGCAGGTGAACGAGCCCCTGATGGTATGGCTGATGTGATTAGGCCCTATGATGATGTCACTTGAATAGATATGTGGACAGAGTTGGCATCGGGCTTTGTTACAAGGATAGGTTCCTGGGTCAGTGTTTTTGTTCAGTGATGTGTGGTTGCTGGTGAGTATTTGCTTTAGGTT